>NW_006921714.1:3073025-3094266 GCF_000298275.1 Orycteropus afer afer | reverse complement strand
GACTGCTAAAAGAACTAACAAATCTGTCCTGGAGGAAGTGCAGCTGGAATGTTGCTTAGAAGCAAGAATGGCCAGACTTCGTCTCACCTACTCTGGTTATGTTGTAAGAAGGGATCATTCCCTGAAGAAGGATATCATGCTTGGTAAAGTGGAGGAGGGTCAATGAAAAAGGGGAAGGCCCTCAACAAGATGGATTGACACGGCAGCTACAATGATGGGCTCAGGTACAGCAAGGATCGTGGGGATGGCACAGGACTGGGCAGTGTTTCATGCTGCTGTACCAACCCAAACCAACCCAACCCAAACCAACCCAAACCAAACCAAACCAAACCCACTGCCATGGAGTCGGATCCAACTCATAGCAACCCCTGTACCAACCCAAACCAAACCAAACCCACTGCCGTGGAGTCGGATCCAACTCATAGCAACCCCTGTACCTAACCAACCCAACCCAACCCAAACCAAACCAAACCCACTGCCGTGGAGTCGGATCCAACTCATAGCAACCTCTCCTTGGATTTCCAAGGCGATATCACTATGGAAGTAGATTGCCTAACCTTCCTTCCGAGAAGTGGCTGGAGGGTTTGAACCTCCAGCCTTCTGTTTAGCAGTCAGATGCCTTAGGCACTAAACTACCAGAGCTCCGCTGTATATAGGGTCACTGAAAACCGTATGGAGCACGGTTCTACTCTAATAACACACATGGAGTCACCATGAGTTGGAATTGACTCAAGGGCAACCCTATGTATTTGTTTTAATGGGAGAGAAAATGAAAAAAAGGCTGAGAGATGCTGGTTTAGCCACCACAAGACTTTTTATTGAAGAGAGTGGTATCAATCAACAGAGCAGTTCAAGCTTTTCACTTTGATATATTTGTAAAGTAGACCTACAGCAAGGCTGCTTATTCTGCTTTGTTCAAACAAGTTGGAGCCTGACAGCTAGATGGTGTTGCTGGTCTAATTCAAGGTGACCCTATGTGTTCAGAGTAGAATGGATCTGTAGGGTTTGCAAGGCCGAGACCTTTCACGAGATGCCCAGGCTGTCTCCCGAAGCACCTCTGGGTGGGTTCAAACCACCAACCTCTCAGTTAGGAGTCTAGTGCTTAACTGTCTGCTCTGCCTGGGGACTTATATATATATATACACACACACATATATATACATATATATACACGCACACACATATATACACATACATACATATGTGTGTGTATATATATAGGTCAAAAGATACATATTTTATATACATATGTGTGTGTATATATATAGGTCAAAAGATACATATTTTATATACATGTGTGTGTGTATGACATCAAGAACATCATCCATGAAGAAAGCAAAAGTTTATTAAAAAGACAGGAAAGGAAGAAAAGACAAAAATGGATGTCAGAAGAAACGCTGAAACTATATATATGTGTATGTATATATATATAAAAACATCTTCTTTGTACCACTTTCAACAACATGAACTTTTCACTAATTTGAGTAGCACGGCCTTCTTTTCTCCCCTCCTTGACTAGTGCCTAAGGCATTTGACTGCTAACCAGAAGGCTAGTTGTTCAAACTCACCAGCCACTCCTTGGAAGGATGACTGGGCAATCTACTTCGCAGAGATACCACCTTGGAAACCCAAGGAGGGGTCACCATGAGTTGAATTGACTTGACAACAGTGAGTTTGGTTTTTTTTGGTGACCCTGGAGAACCACTGCAGCCCATTCCTTCGTGTGTGTGTCGTGTTACGTAGTCCTGATACTGACCCCAAGGGCAGGCATTGCTGTCTCCATTTTCCAGGTGAGGAAACGAAGGCTCAGAGAGGGCACGTGACTCGCATGGCCTGTAAGCGGCCTCCCTGGCCTGGCCCTGCTCCAACACTGTCCTCCACACCAAGTCCCCACACTCCGTGCAGGAGAGGAGAGGGAGCACCCAGCCGCTGACGGGCACCCAGGAGTCAGCTTGCTCTGTGAGAAGGTTAGCTTTTGTCACCAGAGTGTATGAGGATGTTGACAATGTTGGGTCTCTTCTGAGGCTTTCTGGAGAGTTCTCAAGAGGGACACAGCCTTGGTGTTGACCAATGGGATGCATTCCTGGGAGCAACTGGAAACATGCTCATACACTTACAGCTGGAGAGGAGGGAATTGGTGCCCTTGCTGCGGCAAGTGGGTTGGAATGATCTTGATCTTGAACCTCCCTCAGAGGGCTGGGCTTAGGATGGGCTCCTGCTCACAAGAGCTCCTAGCCTTCCCTGGCACCTGAAAGGGGCCAAGAAAATGAAAAAGAGACAAGCAAGCCAGGACAAAGAGATGGAAAGACATAGGGTACATTCCAGTGTCTTGGCATGCAACCTATTTATAGATATTCTGATTGAATCAGAGTTGGTTGGCTGATATATCTCTTCTAAATGAAACAAGTAAAGCACTTGGCACAGTGCCTGACACATAGTGGGTACTACATCAATGTTAGTTGCTCTTACTCTAAGTCTTTCCTTCATTTCAGGGGCTTGCCTACTACCAGTGATGCCACATTCTATAACAAGATGGTGATGCCACATTCTATAACAAGATGGTGATGCAAAGACTAGCTCATTCCCTGAGCCCATGATGGGGGAGGCCCTTCCAAGCCCAAAGATGGGGAACATCACCACAGACAACTCCTCAGTCACCTGTGCCATTGACCACACCATCCACCAGACGCTGGCCCCGGTGGTCTACGTCACAGTGCTGGTGGTGGGCTTCCCAGCCAACTGCCTGTCCCTCTACTTCGGCTACCTGCAGATCAAGGCCCGGAACGAGCTGGGTGTGTATCTGTGCAACCTGACGGTGGCAGACCTCTTCTACATCTGCTCACTGCCCTTCTGGCTGCAGTACGTGCTGCAGCATGACGACTGGCCGCACAGCGACCTGTCCTGCCAGGTGTGCGGCATCCTCCTCTACGAGAACATCTACATCAGCGTGGGCTTCCTCTGCTGCATCTCCATTGACCGCTACCTGGCCGTGGCCCACCCCTTCCGCTTCCACCAGTTCCGCACGCTGAAGGCGGCCGTCGGCGTCAGCGTGGTCATCTGGGTGAAGGAGCTGCTGACCAGCATCTACTTCCTCATGCACAAGGAGGTCATCGTGGACGAGGACCGGCACCGCGTCTGCTTCGAGCACTACCCCATCCAGGCCTGGCAGCGCGGCATCAACTACTACCGCTTCCTGGTAGGCTTCTTCTTCCCCATCTGCCTGCTGCTCGTCTCCTACCAGGGCATCCTGAGGGCCGTGCGCCGGAGCCATGGCACCCAGAAGAGCCGCAAGGACCAGATCCAGCGGCTGGTGCTCAGCACCGTGGTCATCTTCCTGGCCTGCTTCCTGCCCTACCACGTGCTGCTGCTCGTGCGCAGCCTGTGGGAGTCCAGCTGTGAGTTCGCCAAGGGCATCTTCAACGCCTACCACTTCTCTCTCCTCCTCACCAGCTTGAACTGCGTGGCCGACCCTGTGCTGTACTGCTTCGTCAGCGAGACCACCCACAGGGACTTGGCTCGCCTCCGGGGGGCCTGCCTGGCCTTCCTCACCTGCTCCAGGACCGGCCGGGCCAGGGAGGCCTACCCACTGGGTGCCCCTGAGGTCTCTGGGAAGAGTGGCGTACAAGGCGAGGAGCCCGAGTTGTTAACTAAGCTACATTCAGCAGCCTTCCAGAGCCCTGACTCACCGGGAATGGGAGGATCCCCCAAGGGTGGGTTGGCCTAGCCTGGGTCAGGACTTGTGGGGATGTGTGAGGCCTGACACTCTGGCTGATGGGCCTCAGGGTCCTAAGCTCGCTCGCCAGCTGCCTCCCCCTTTGCCTACTCTAGGCACCTCTAGCTGCTAGAGAGACGATGGGCCTGGGTCTCTGGGCCAGGCTGGGCCTCAGCAAGGCTTCTCTGGCTCCTAGCAGGAAGCCTGCTCTGGCTTGTTGAGCTCCATGGGGTTGTTGACCGTCAGCTCGCAGGTGTCTCTGCTGTCAGCCGGGATGCAGCAAGATGGGGGGTTGTTTTGAGAGGGCAGTGAATGTCACCTTTTCAAAGAGAAGCTGGGGTTGGGGGCACAGGGTGTGAGGACATAGGGGAGAGGAAAGGGGAGATGAGGGTGGGTACCTGGGTGTGCCCCAGCCAAGGCCCTCCCACAGTAGCAGTGCCACAGATGATACCTGTTTGAGTGCCACCGTGTTATCTGAGGTGACACATGACTCCATGTTGTCACCATTAACACTTGTGCCCTGCCTTAGGGTAAGGGGAGAGATGAGTCAGGCCAGGGGAGAAGGAAGGTGGGGCTACTGTGAATGTGAGTGTGTGAGGGGAAGGGGTTGACAGACAGAGGAGAGACCCCCGCTCCAGCCACTTCACCATTTCACAGGGAGAGTTGATCAGATTTGTTTTTTAATTGGGCCTTCCCAAGCCTGAGGGTGATGGATACAGGCCTCCCTGTCGTCCTTTCAAAAGTCAGGGCTGAAGGTCAAGTGTAACACAGAGTTCTAAAGGCACTGTGTCCTTAACTGACTTCCCTATAGATTCCTCCTAACTAGGTTTCTGTTTCCATCTGCCCAGAAGCACCAGACCCGAAGCCTGGGACTGTGTGCACACATGTGTGTATGTGTGTATATGTGCAAGGGTGTGTATAGGTGTATGTTGGTGTGGGTGGGGGTGTATGATGTATATGTATGTGGGTGAAGGAGCTCTGGTGGCATAGTGCCTAAGGCATTTGACTGCTAACCAAAAGGTTGGTAGTTCAAACCCACCAGCTACTCCACAAAAGCAAGATGAAACAATCTACTTCTGTAAAGATTTACCACCTTGGAAACCCAGTGGGGGTTGCTATGAGTTGGAATCGACTCAATGGCAATGAGTTTGGGTGTGTGGGTGGGTATATATGTGTGCATATGGGTTGTATATGTTGATGTGTGTGTGTGCCTGTGTTTTACTGGTATGGATGGTTATGTGTGGGTACAGAATCTGTGTGTGGATGGGTATGTATGTTTGCATGTGTTCTGCATATGTTGGCGTGTGTTCATGTGTGTATATTGATATAGATGGATGTGTATGTGTATTAGTGCATGTATGCGCATGTGTAAGTTGGTGTGGATGAGTGTGTGTGGGTACAGAGTATGTATGTGGGTGGGTGTGTATGTGGTGTGTGTGTGGTATGTATATATTGTGTGTGTACATGTGTATGTTAGTGTGATGTGTGTGAGTGAGTGCAGGATATGTGTGTGTGTTGGTGTATGTGTGCATGTGTGTGTTGATGTGGATGGGTGTTTGTGGGCATAGCGTGTGTATGTGGCTGGGTGTATGGGAATGCTCACAGTTAAAATGCCAGGGTCTTCATGAAAGCCATGTGCCAAGACACATGAGGTTAAAGCCATGTGACTGCTGGTGATGTCCCCATACAGGGGCTTGAATGCCAGCTTTGCCCACTGGGGCACAGTTCCCACCTTGGCTTTGTCCCCTGTGGGCCCCCTGTCCCCACACAAATGTGCAGTTTCCAGCAATCTCCGGAGTGTCACATTCTTCCTGAGTTCTCAAATACAACATAATGAACATGCAACAAAACAGAACAGATACACTCTCTGGCCTCTTCCCACCACAGGGCCTTGGGTTCATCTCCCATGTGGTTTAAATGCCCCTGGAGCAAGGCAGGGAGGTAGCCCTGGGCTCACCTTGTCCCCTTTGTTCTCCATCATGGCTCTGTCAATGTCCCACCTCCCCTGCCTGGAGAGTGACTGTAGTCTGGGGGCCATATAGCCCAGGGTGCTGACCACCACCCGTACTCTGTCCTGGAAGGCTGGGCACTGGGCTCATCTCTCCTGCAACTTTGTGTCTGACTGTTGTGGTGTCCCACCTCCCACACCTACACACAAAGTTCTTCATTTTTCAGTGAAGCTTCCTGCTTCCTGGGTGCCACCTCTTCAAAAGTTGCTGGAGACCACCAGGAGGGTCCATGGGGTCCTTCAGCCTCATCCGACCCTTTCGTGTCCAGGGGCTGCTTCTTCAGTGTCCCCGCCCTGGTGAACACAGTAAGGACCAGAAGAGCTGCTTTCTGCTCTGGGAGACCCATCCACCTGTACAGAGATGCTGGCCCTTTGGATTTCTGGTGGATGGGCTGAGGCCAGCTCTGACTTCCCAGGGCAGGGCCTCAAGGCCTGGGAGTCTACTTCCTCTGAGCCAAGGGGCTTAGTGAGCTCAGGCTTAGGAAGGGAGGAGAAGCTGGCAGCATCTTGAAATCTGCTAAAGGGAGGCCCAGAGAGGACCCTGTTCCTTACTCTTCCTCCCCTTCTCCCACCCTCTAAAATGTTGATCAACTTTATCCTCTTAACCCTTCTGTCAGGGTGCCCAGAGGCAGGAGCTCGGGCTGGGTGTGTCCCAGGGAAGGGTGGTTACTGGGAATCTCGGCTACATTTGGCTTTGACTGGGCAGCCCTTGACCCAGCTCCTTGGGGAGGGCCTCTGATGAACTGGGAAGGGTCTCTTACCTTTTCTAGTGGAGGAAGTGACCAGATTTGAAGGTGGCAGAAATGATCACAAGCCAAGGAGAGCCCACTCAGCCCCAGCCCAGAATCTTACTGGGCAGTGTTACTGGTTGAGTCCTCCACACCTCCTCATTCCACAGTCCTGTTGCTGTTGAGTCAATTCTGACTCACAATGACCCTATAGGACAGAGCAGAACTGCACCATAGGGTTTCCTGAGCTGCAATATTTATTGAAGCTGACTGCCACATCTTTCTCCTGGGAAGCAGCTAGTGGGTTTGAGCTGCAAATCTTCTGGTTAGCAGCTCAGTGCTAACCACTGTGCCACTAGGCACAGTATATCCCTCTGTTTTGACCTTACGCACCTGGCATTGCCACTGGGATGGACTAGGATAAGCTGAGAGCAGTTCCATTTACTATCAAGAGTTGTATTTTTGTATTGTCCTTCCTTTTACTCCACGTATGCGTGTGTTGGACTGTGCAATGGATTTATGTAGCAAACCAGTCTGCAAATAAAGCAAAATAACTAACAGCCATAGCTGGAGTGTTCTGAAGTCCTTATGGGGGAGGGTATCTTTCACCACCAAGGGTATCTAGAGGGCCCTTGAAACACACAAAGGAGTCATGAAGGTCCAGGGATTGGTCTTCTCCCAGAAAACTCAAAGCCACCGGAGGGCTTTGCTGCTTTTCACCCAGCTAGTGGCAGAGGAGGAGAGAACCCCTGAATGAAGTAGAGGTTTCTCTCCATTGTCTGGCGATTCTTAGTGTCATCCAGCTCTTTGGCATTTTCTTGTAAATCCACTGTAGGATTTAACTTGGCCACCATCCTCCTGAGGACAGAGTCCAGCCCTGTGGTTTGGAGACTCTCACTCCTTTGTCCCTGGCACATGACTCCTTTTACCAGCTGGGTAACTGCCCCCTACAGTGAGAGAGGGATTGATTAGACAGTCCCCTCCTCACTAAAGATTTACCACACATTCTTGGGGAGGACCTGTTGTCTTCAGAGCTCAATGGCTGTGTTTGGTTTGGAGAGACCCACATTTGTCAACAAGCCCGTTTAGGCTGGAGCATGTTCTCCACAGTGACAGGCTCTGTGTTTACTGCTGAAGACTTAAGTGCGTCATATTAAAATGTAAGCTTGATTTTGATTACTTAATCCCTCTCTGGATCAGGCTCCTGGAGTCCTGGAGTGTTCCGGAAGAGTGGAAACCTCTTCCAAACAGACTAAGTGAGGACATTGTTGGGGATTAAGACTCTTTTTTTCTCCTAAGAGAGTGGGTGGAGGAAAAGGCCCATCTGGTTTGGACTGAAGGTGGCAGAAGCCATTGGATTCCTTCCCCTAGTGTTGCTTAGTAAGACAAGGGCTCAGCTTCCTGTTTACACACATGGTCTGTGGGGTGGCTTAACGAGAGTGGCAGAACACCTCAGCACAGACTACATCTCCCATCTGCTGTTTTCCTCTGGTTGGTTCAACCTAGAAAGATCCAGAATCTTTCAATCTTTCAGTCATTCAGCCAGGGCCTCCTGGTTCAATGCTTCTATGGAAGACCAGCTTCTCACACCTGCTGATCTTAGAGACTCCCTTGCCTGGAATTCATCACTGAAGCCAGTTGGCCTTTCAGGTTCTGGTTTCTGAAGACAACTCTCATATTCCATGTCTCAGTGTTAAACCTTCTCAGCTCATAATAGGCAAGGCTGGATTATACTGTGGTAACAGCTAAAACCCTCAAATCACAGTGTCTTAACAGCAATAAAAACTTATCTCTTATTTATGTCAAGTCCAGTGAGAGGCTTCTCTTTTTGACAAGTCTTTTCTCAAGTGATGAATGTGACTCAGGATCCTTCCTTCAAGAGGTTCCATTATTTTGGGGTCTTCCCCTTTCATCCACACGGGAAGGGAAGGCAGCATCGAGACAATATCACAGGAGGTTGATGGCCAGGTGTGGAAGTGGTTGGTATCCCTGTTACTCACACTCCATTGGCCAGATCCCAGTCACCTGGCCCCAACCTTAATGCAAGGAAGTCTGGGAGATTTATACAGGAAGAGGAAACAGAATTGGAGAGCGCCTGACCAGTCTCTGGGTTTTCAAGCCACTACCATTTGACAGGTTGTAAGCTCTCACCTTCCTGTACCTTCATCTGAACAAAATCCACTTCTTCAAATGTCATGCCCAGATCTGAGTGAGACTAAGTCTGTCTGCCCTACCCTGAGGAGAAAGGGACCACGTACCACACATGCTTCTATCGGTGCGTTTTCTTTTCGGCAAGCCCTTCACGTTGCTGACGTACGTTGAGTTTAGAATTGCTATTAAGCCACATCTTCATTCTGCCTAGAGCAGTTGGGCTTCTGAGTCTGAGAGCTAGAGTTCATTGTAGATACAATGGAACCCACATGTGATGGGCAGGAAGTACCCGAATGAAATGGGCTAGAGGAAGTTAGGGCTATAGTCAGCAGGGCCTGAAAATGACTTCAGAGGACTGTCTTGCCTTGCTTAGTGATGGGGAAGCCCCAGCCAGAGGACAGCCGGGGAGCTAAGGAGCCCCTATCTGGCTGGCCTGCCTTTGGGTCACTTCCTGCAGGGTCTGTGTGGCATGTGCTCACCTCCATGTGCCCTAGGGCTCCAGCCTGCCCTTGAATGTCCAGAGAGCATCTGCAAACGTTTACCAGGACCCCTACCTGATATTCCTGGAATTCCCCCAGATGTTACAGGTCCTACAAATTCACCCCGGCTGATGCCCCAGCCAGGCTTTCACCCTGAACCACCCCATCACTCCCCGTAGGTCACTCTTGCCCTCCCGTAACCAGCTCCTCTGGCTGCAGCCACACTCATGGTCCCACCTCAGACAGGGACTCCGGCCCTTCCGCATAGCACAGCTAGCGCTAGTGCAAACTTGAGCAGAAACAAAAACAAAACAAAAACCCTTGGAACAAAAAATCATAAAACAGGAGGCTGGAATCAGCGCTTGGGCTGAGCTTGCTCAGGGGCCTTCTCCTGGCTCTCTTGTGCCTTAGCTCCTGCCTGCTGTCTTGCTGCAGGGCCTTGGGCTGGTCCCTCCCTGCAGAGGGGCCTTTGGACACTGTGCCCTGGAGTCCAGGACCCCTATCCCCAGCCTTCCTCTGGGCCCAACCCAGGTCTCAGCCTCTTTCCCAGACAACGCAATAATTTCCTCTTAAGTCTCTGCCTGCCGTGAAGATAACCTCTTACACAGTTAGGTCTCAAACTTCTCAGCGCCGGAATAAAACTCTGCTTTTACTATCACAAAACCAAAGTCCAGTGAGTATCTTTCCCCAAAATTTGAGTCAGAAAAGTGCTTGCAGCTTTACCGTGGACATGCTTTCTCTCTCCCAGCCATCAAGATCTCAGAAATGCCAGGGGACACTCTCAATCAGAAGTCCCCTTTACATGGAACTCTGCAGCCCCAAATCAGGGCAACAATAGTCACGGCAGTGATTGGAGGAGCCTGGCTGATGATGCTGTAAGGCTGGAGAAATGCTGAGCTGTGAGAAGTCACAGATGGGGGGACCGTTTCTCACGGTGGAGTATCAGCTCTGATGTCACACCAGCAGGGCACAGAGGCAGACCCTGCAGGTGGGGACTCACAAGAATGACAAAGGGATTTCTGGACAGGGACCTCACCCCAGCTGCTTCTGGCCAGGGCCTCAGCAGCCCCCTGTGTAGGGAGAAGTGGACGTCAACCCCGGCACCATCTTATCAGACAGCCACCTTTGCTGTGGAGTGTACATTGTTGAGTCGGTTTCTGTGGCATGTATCCTATTCTTCACAAATAGTGCCACTTAAAGGGTCAAACTATGGGGTGGTAAGAAGGTTTTGGAGATGGAGAGTGCTGATGGCTACACAACATTGTGAATGGCATTGTGGTATTAGTTGCTGTTGGGTTGGCTCTGATCACAGTGACCTTATGTATAACAGAACAAAAACGTTGCCACCACTCATATGTCAATTTGTCACACTGGGGTGGCTTGCGTGTTGCTGTGAGGCTGGAAGCCATGCCACCGGTATTTCAAACACCAGCAGGGTCACCCACGGTGGACAGGTTTCAGCAGAGCTGCCAGACTAAGACAGACTAGGAAGTAAGCCCCAGTGATTTGCTTTTTGAAAATTATCCAATGAAAACTTTATGGATAGCATTGTGAGTGTAATTAAGTCACTGAAATTGACAATTCAAGATGGTTATAATGATATATTTTACGTTATACATACTTCAGCACAATAAAACACAAATTTTAAAAATTCTTATTAAAAAAAATCAAACTGTACAATTTTTTAAAGGAAATAAACTGAGCAGATCCAACAACCATTGGGGGCACTGGCTGGGAAACAAGACTTCTGGAAAAGTCTGCTGCTACTTGGCAGGGTACTGCTGCTGGACTGGTCCCACACAGAGGAGGTGGTGGGATCTGGTGGGTGGGATGGGAGGAATGAGGTATAAGGAGAGCCAGGCAGTGACTCAGTTCCTAAGTTTGTTGGGAAATGTGTAGTGGGAGGTGGTGAGGGAGATAAGGCAAGGCCGATGAGACTTGTCCAGGAAGACCCAGAATGACGTGAACCCTGCACCCTTGTGAGCCTCCCACACGCTGTGATGTAAGGACTCCAAGCATCAGGCTGAGGGGTGGTGGTAAGCAAATGGGGAGCAAAGAGGAAGAGGTGTTGAACTCAGGGCCAGGATGCATGCGAGAAGGTGTGGCTGTTGTAGAAGGACCAGAAGGTTGGTGGTTCAAACCCACCAGCTTCTCCGCTGGAAGAAGATGAGGCAATCTACTTCCTTAAGGATTTACAGCCTTGGAAACCCCATGGGGATTGCTATGAGTTGGAACTGCATTGATGGGAATGGGTTTGGTTTTTGTGTGTGGAAGGAAGCTGAGGGCCCACGAGGAATGGCTCTCTAGACCCAGGCATGGTCATCTGGTACACACTTCACACACATGTAACATGATGGTCACAAGTGCACCGTGGTGACGTCCACCAGCTTCTGGGGCATCTCTGCGTGGGTGCTGTGGAAGGGCAGCCTGTCCACCTCCATGGCCACAATGCCTGAAACTCCACTGTGGGCTTTGTGTTTCACCGGAATGGCCAACATTTTTTCTTCCTGGATAAAAGGAGGAGCAGAGGTAGAAGTAGTGATTGTTGGTGGTGATGCTGCTGAGTGGATTTTCAACTCACAGTGACCCCGTGACAGAGCAGAACTGCCCCATGGGGCTTTCTTAGCTGTCATCTCCATGGGAGCAGATGGGCAGGTCTTTCTCCCGTGGAGCCACGGGGTGGAGTCAAATCGCCAACCTTTCAGTTAGCAGCAGTGCTCTTAACAGTTGTGCCTCAGGGGTCCTTAGAAACAGTGGAGGGGAAGGAAAAAGAATGCACGTGAGAGCTGGACAAAGAAGAAGGAGAGGAAGGAAGACCGAAGAAGAGTTGATGCTTTTGAGTTGTGGTGCTGGCGAAGAATGCTGAAAGTACCATGGACTACCAGAAGAATGGACAAATCTGTCCTGGAGGAAGTGAAGTCGGAATGATCCTTGGAAGTGACAATGGCCAGACTTCGTCTCACCCACTTTGGTCATGTTGTCAGAAGGGACCATTCCCTGGAGAGAAATATCATGCTTGGTAAAGTGTGTGTGTGTGAGTGTGTGTGTGTGAACTCACTGCAGTGGAGTCTCTATTGCTAGCTGGCCTAAGAATCTGCATTTCTGTTTGGCCCTGAGGGAGGGGGCAAGGAGGATGTTCTTCTGTGGGAGGGTGACCAAGAGCCATTCCATGCCAACTTTTTGTCCAACAGTCCCTTCACAGGGGCCGCCAGGCCCAGCATGGCATTTCCTGCCCTTTGTTTGGGTCTATTCTCCTACTTCTCCTCTCTGTTGGATCATATCCTCTCTTTATGGGGAAATGCTTCTGGGACCATGGAGCCGTTTCCTCCCAGCACGTTGCCTGCCCTCACCCTCTGCATCCTCTGGGTCTCCTGGGGGTCCTCAAGGTGAACATGATCAGCCAACAGCTCAGGAGTCAGCTGGCACACTGCCTCTCCGAGCCATAGGGACTAGGTGGGTCAATAGCTAAATAAACCAAACCAGTTACTATGGAGTCTACTCCAACCCAAGGTGACCCATGGTGTCAGAATAGAACTGTGGTCCATAGGGTTTTCAATTACTGATTATTCACATCACCAGGCTTTTCTTCTGAAGTTCCTCTGGGTAGACTTGAACCTCCAACCATTGGGTTAGTAGCCAAGCATGTTAACTATTGGCACCAGCCAGGGAACTGGGCCAACAGCTACTGCCTATAGATTTTGGGAATTGCAGAATGCCATACCATCTTCTAGGAGGCCCAGTGAAGAGGCAGGGAGGGGAGGCAGAATTGTCCAGGGAGAGGCTGGAGGCAGAGCTTCTGGAAGTTGCTGCAGTAGTCCAGGCTATGGCAGTGGAGCAGGAGAAGAGAGGTGGGGGACCAAAATGAGGCACAGTGGGGCAGGCCTGGGGTGGGAAGGAAGACCCAAGATGACCTCTGAGCCTAAAGACTGAGTGTGTGAGTGTCACTATTAACTCACACTGGGACCGTGGAGGGCCGAGGTTGTTCAAAGTGGGGTAGGACCGAGGGGCCTCCTGAAAAGCCGGGACTATTGTGTAGCTTGATCTTGGTGGTGGTTCCATGCATGGGTGTATACATACATAAAAACTCATCCAACTTTACACTTAAGCTTTAAGTACTTTATTTATACCTCAAATGACAAAGAAAAGTTTGGTGGGATGGAAAGGGCAGCCTGTACACCTCCATGCTGGAAGAGAATGGGAGCACAGGATGAGGCCAGAGGCCATATTACTTCCTCTCTACACTGATCCATCCATCATCCATTTATCTTTCCATCCCTTCACCCACCATCCATCCATTCATCACCCATCTATCCATCTACTCGTCCCTTCATTATTCTATCCATTAGTTTGTCCATCCAGTCATCAGTCTGTCCATTTATCCATCCATCCATTCATTCATCCATCTATCCATCCATTCCTCTTTCAATCCACCCCTCTTTCAATCCATCATCCATCCTTCCATCCATTCATCATTCATTTATCCGTCTATCCATCCATCTATCTACTTATCCATTCATTCTTTATTCCATCCATCAGTTTGTCCATCCATTCATCAATCTGTCCATTTATCTGTTCAACCATCCTTCCATCCACCTTCCACCCAACCATTTCCTAAGCATCTTCTCTGGGCCAGGCCCCGAGTTAGGCACAAATAAGTCATTATTCCCTCTCTTCCAAGAACCCACACTCTTTAGCCCCTCACTCCTTGCCTGCCACTGCCCATGAGAATAAAGAAGCCTTCTTTTGTTTCCCCAGCCCACAAGGCTGCTGTGCCCTGGCCTTAGAATCTTGCAGATAGAGAGGATGAGGAGGGACAGTCAGGATCTTGCAGAAATCACGTGCAAGTGCTCATAAGCACACACTGACTGTGACTCTAGGTACCTGCCCTGGGGCAGAGATGGAGTAGAGATTCGAGACAGTGCTATAAGCACGTCTAGCTGCTTCATTCTCTTCCCTGGCTACTGGGTTGAGGTGGGGAAGTTCAGGAAGCTTGGTGTTTACACCAGAGACATTTCCCCTTAAGCCACTCTTTCCTGCCCAGGGTTGCTTCCTGCCTTCTTCATCCCAGAGGGGCTGGGATGCAAGGCAGGTCTGAAAGCTAAGGCATTCCCTCGGCCCCTGTCTCTGGCACAGGGCAGGTGATGAGGAGGCTGAGAGGAGGGTGGTGGAGTGGATTGAGCAGGCATCAGTGTGGCCTTATTCCATGAAAACCAGCTGGCTGGGCTGGACTGAGGAGTGCAGAGGCTGGAGAAATGACTTACCCTGCCTCCCAGAGCACAGAAAGGAAAGAGTGACACTTCATGTGACTCCACACAGCATCTGGAGGCCCAGCTCCATTGACTCAAGCTCGCGGCCAAACTCTGCTCCTGTCTTCCACCCTCCATCTGCCCTGGCTGCCTGAGCTCTCTTTGGGACAGGACAACTGTTGCCACTACCAGGCCTGACTCAGCTGTCCTGGTCCAGTCCTGGCCTGACTGAGGTAGGGAAAGGACCTTTTTATGATACTAGTGACGATGATGATGATATTGAGGAGGATGATGACCTAGCATTTAGTTACCACTTAGCTAGAGGCCAGACACTATCCCATGTGCTTTCACACAGCGACCCACTTAATCTTCACAATAACCTAAAAGGTGGGTTCTATTATTAGCCCCACTTTCTGTGAGAAACTGAGGAATGCTGAGATCAGGGACTTGCTCAAGGCTCAAGGGGTAGAGCTGGGATTTGAACCAGGAAGCTGGCCTATGTTCTCCCTAACAGCCTACTTCACTCACTCAAAATGAGTTGGAAATATTTACAAAGGATTGGTCCAGGAAATGGAGGAGAAATCCACAATTTCTAGAAGCACAGAGGAGAAAATGTTCCCAGTCCAGCCCAGATCCCGGCAGAGCTGGCCCGGCTTCTCCTGCCTGTAGACTCATAGGGGTGAAGGGGAGACAGCTGAATGGATGAACTTCCCAGATCTCACCATTGGAGGCCTTTGGTCTCTCCCAGGTCCCCACCTCCATCCAGAGCTCTGGCACCCTGCAGTGCCTGGGCCTCCATGTGAGGAAGACCTCACTGCCTAGCTTCCAGGCTCTGGGGCCTCCATACCTACGCTTTCATATACTGTCTTACTCCCTCCCAGAAAGTGTCACTGGCTTCGACCCCTGACAAGAGCTGGGAAATTAAGTCCAAAGGCACATCTCCTTCTCCAAGGATTTTCGGGGCTGGGGACCAGAGTGGACAGGTGTGTGCCCTGGATGGTGGTGGCTTTCCCTTGGATTGATGTCCAATCCTACTATAGTCACAATAGACTCGGAGAATGAAATTGGTTCCCACACTTACTGTCTCTGAATATGGAAAACCCTGGTTTTGGTGTTGGTTCTGATTGATAGTGACGCTATGCACAATAGAATGAAACACTTCCTGGTCTTGCATCATCCTTATAATTGTTGTTATGTTTGATTCCGCTGTTGCAGCCTCTTTGTCAATCCATCTCATCGAGGGTCTTCCTCGTTTTTGCTGACCCTCTACTTTACCAAGCAGGGTGTCCTTCTCCAGAGACTGATTCCTCCTGATAACGTGACCAACGTACGTGAGACAAAGCCTCAACATCTTCTCTTCTAAGGAGCATTCATTCAAGACAGATTTGTTCATTCTTCTGGCAGTCCATGGTATATTCAATACCCTTCACCAACAGCATAATTCAAAGGCATCAATTCTTAGGTCTTCCTTATTCATTGCTCAGCTTTCACATGTACATGAGGTGACTGAAAATACCACCATTGTGTCAGGTGCTCCTTAGTCCTCCAAGGGACCTTGCTTTTTAACACTTTAAAGAGGTCTTTAGCAGCAAAATTGCCCAAGGCAATAATACGTCTTTTGATTTCTTGACTGCTGCTTCCGTGGGCATTTATTGTGGATCCAAGTAAAATGAAATCCTTAACAACTTTACTCTTTTCTCCATTTACCATGATGCTGCTTGTTGGTCCAGTCGTGAGCATTTTTGCTTTCCTTATATTAAAGTGTAATCCATACTGAAGTCTGCAGTCTTTGATCTTTACCAGTAAGTGTTTCAAGTTGTCTTCACTTTCAGCAAGCAAGGTTGTGCTGTCAGCCTATCGCAGGTTGTTAATGAGTCTTTCTCCAATCCTGATGCCATGCTCTTCTTCATCTAGTCCAGCTGCTCTGATTATTTGCTCAGTATATAGATTGAATAAATATAGTGAAAGGATACCACCCTGATGTACAGCCTTCCTTATTTTAAACCATGCATTATTCTCTTGCTCTGTTTGAATGACTGCTTCTTGGTCTATGTACAGGTTCCTCATGAGGGCAATTAAGACCTTACTTCCAAGAAACTCACTGAGCAGAGATGAGCAACATTCCTCTGCCTGTAATCAAGGAAGCCTTGCCACCATCTCAGGACACAGCTCTGCCTGTTGTTGTTGTTATGTGCCTTCAAGTCGTCTCTGACTCATAGCAACCCCTCCTTGGGTTTCCGAGGCAGTATCACTATGAAAGTAGACTGCCCAACCTTCTTTCTGAGGAGTGGCTTGTGGATTTGAACCACCAACTTTCTGGTTAGCAGTCAAGTACCTTAGGCACTACACCACAGCTCTGCCTAGTATCTCTCAATTATTCAGAGACTACATGGAATGACCCATGGAACTCTGGTATTATGATTCCAGTTATTTCCCCCTGCACAGCTTACACATGCCTCAGCACCTTTGCTTACATGGGTCCTGCTGCCTGGAATACCCCTTACACCCTGCCTTACCTGGCTATTTATACCCTACTCACCCACCAAGACCCAGTTCAGGTGATACCTCCACAAAGCCTTCTATGAACTCTCTGAATGACCTCTGTCCCATGTCCCACAGCAACTCGCTGGTCCTACCTCCATTCCAGCTCCTGAAATTACCTGTCATGTGTCATCTCCCCAACAGACCATAAGTTGCCTGCCCAGGGGCCATATTTTTGTCTCCCTGAGCAAGCTGGGCTCTGGCCCAGAGCAGGTGCTCCACAAACAAGGAGAACTTTCCATCCCTGGAGGGTAAGGGTTTAGGCTGTGTGCATTTGTTTGTCTGGTTCATTCTTTTGTGTCCGTGTGAGTCAGGAATCATGTGTGAGGCAGCCTCGTGTGTGTTTTTCCAGTTCAGATCCAGGAAGTGCCGAGAAAGCACTCAAGGTTCTGTAGTTTCCTCTAGGGCAGACCGTTTCCCTTGCCAATGTCACCAAAGCCCCCCACTCACCCCAGCATGGTACCCTGGCATCACTGGGAACTGAGAACTGCTGAGCTGTAGTGGGATCAGCTCAGGGTATGGAGTTAGATAGAACCAGACAGATCTCAGCTCTGCCTGTTAGCAGGGTGGTCTTGGGCAAGTTGTCTCTTTTCTTGGACCTTCAGTTCTCTCATCTGTAAAATGATGATAGTACCAACAACCCAGGGGAGTGCTGGAGAGAAACAGGGAGGGGGAACAGGAAGGAGAAAGGGGCAGAGAAACAAAGGGTGATGGAGGCAAAAGTAAAAAGGGAGAAGAAAGAGAACAAGGCAACATGAATGAAATCCAGAAAAGAGGCAGAGAGAGGCTCTGCATGTGGGTCTAGAAGCTTCTACAACTGGCTAGCTGGAGGACTTGTAACAACTGCCCACCCATCTCAATTGCTGCTCTTGAGCCTCATTGCTCAGGATCCCTTTTTGCGTGCCTTCCCATTTCCTCAAGCCAGTTCACTTCCACATCACTGCCAAACCAACCCTGTAGTCTAGTTGTTCTCAAAGTGAGGTCCCTGGACCAGCAGCAGTGATGTCACCAGTGAACTTGTTAGAAATACAGATTCTCTGTCCACCAACAGCCTGCTGGACCAGGGACTGTGGAGGTGGGCCAGCACTCTGCTTTCACAAGCCCTGGGGTGATCCTGCTGCCTCTAGTAGAGCACTGCTTCCATTCATTCATTTGTTCATTCACTTATGCATCATTCATTCACTAAGGGGCTTCTGAGAACCTGTTGTGTTTCCTTTCAGGTTGCCGAAAAAGCAGCTAGAAAAGACCTGGTTCACGACTTCCGGGAGTTTACAATTTAGTAGTCTATGTCTTTGGTAATCTGTGTGTTATTTTGTTGAAGATAATTCAGAAAGGGTCACAGCAGTATATTGACAGGGAACTGCTAGAAATTCAAGCCAGATACAGAACTGGGGATATTGTTGCTGATGTCAGATGGACCTTGGCAGAAAGCAAAAAATGCCAGAAAGATGTTTTATTGACTATACAAAGGCATTTGACTGTGTGAATCATAACAAATTATGGATAACATTACGAAGAATGGGAATTCCAGAACACTTAATTGTGTTCATGAGGAATCTGTACATAGACAAGAGGCAGTCATTGAAACAGAACAACAGAACACTGCATGGTTTAAAATTAAGAAGGATGTGAGTCAGGGTTGTATCATTTCCCCATACTTATTCAATCTGTATGCTGAGCAAATAATCTGATAAATTGAACTGTATGAGGAAGAACGTGGCATCAGAATTGAAGGAAGACCCATTAACAATCTGTGATAATGCAGATGACACAATCTTGCTTGCTGAAAGTGAAGATGACTTGAAGCACTTACTGATGAAGATTAAAGACTATGTATAGTCTTCAGTATAGATTACGCCTCAACATAAAGAAAACCAAAATCCTTACAATCAGACCAATAAAGAACGTCATGACAAACAGAGAAAATATTGAAGTTGTCAAGGATTTCATTTTACTTGGATGCATAAACCAAAACCCTTGGACGCAGCAGTCAAGAAATCAAATGCCATATTATTGCATCAGGTAAATCTGCTGCAAAGCACCTCTTTAAAGTGTTAAAAAGCAAAGATGTCACTTTGAAGACTAAGGTGTGCCTGACACAAGTCATGATTTTCAATAGCTTCATATGCATGAGGAAGCAGATAATGAATAAGGAAGACCAAACAAGAAATGATGCCTTTGAATTATAGTGCTGGCAAAGAATATTGAATATACCATGGACTGCCAGAAGAACAAACAAATTTGTCCTGGGAGAAGTACAGCAAGCGTCCTCCTTAGAAATGAGAATGGCCAGACGTCATCTCACCTGCTTTGGTCATGTTGTCAGAAGGTAAAATAGAGGGTCAGCAAGAAAAAAGGGGAAGATCCTCAACAAGATGGATTGACACAGTGGTTGCACCCATGGGCTCAAACATAGCAAGAATTCTGAGGGTGGTGCAGGACTCAGTAGTGTTTTGTTCTGTTCTACATAAGGTCACTATGAGTTGGAACTGACTTGACCACCCAAAAACCAAACCCACTACCATTGAGTCAATTCTGACTCATGGTGACCCTATAAGATAGAGTAGAACTGCCCCATTGGGTTTCCAAGGCTGTACATCTTTATGGAAGCAGACTGCCTCATCTATCTCCCTTGGAGCAGCTGGTGGGTTTGAACTGCTGACCTATTGGTTAGCAGATGAATACTTTAACCACTGCTCTACCACCTAATAATAACAATGTCTTTTGGGAGGACTTCTGGTGATGCAGTGATTTAGCATTCTGCTGCTAACCAAAATGTTGGCAGTTCAAACTCACCAGCTGCTCTGTGGGAGATTCTGTAAAGATTTACAGCCTTGGAAACCCTATGGAACAGTTCTATTATGTCGTATAGGGTCATTGTGAATTAGAATTGACTCACGGGCAGTAGGTGGGTTTCTTTTTTTTTTTTTTGGCTTTGGAGAGGCAAGATGGGACCAGTGAAGTCATGAGTTGCACAGACAGGTGTGTAAGAATGCTGACAGCTGAAATCCAGGCTGGGAGGGCAGGAGACCATAGGTCCAGCCTCCCAGAATGGGGACCTCTCCCCACACCAGTGACCCAGGGCCTGTGTCATAGGAGAGCTCACTTCCTGCATGGCTGGGAGGCTCTTCCCAACACTGAACCAGAACCTACTCTTGGGACCTCTGCCCTCTGTCTTTGTCTCTCAGAGGGCTGAGGGTATTGTCTGTCCCTTCCCCCCAGGAAGCCATTTTCCCCAAAGCAAGCTGGGGCCTGACCCAGAGAAGGCACTCAACAAACAAATGTTTTCACTTTTGCTTTAAAGGAAGTGTGAACCTTCAGGCCCCTGAGTCTTCTCTCCTGCGGCAAACACCCCAGTTTCCCTCAATGGTGTTCCCAGCCCTCCCACTCTCCTGCCTATCCTATCATCTATTCATAGGGGGGTGTCACATCTGATCCGGGATTTAGATTAAAGTTAGGGCTTTCATCTCAATTTCTCATGGTCAAAATTACCCTGGAAACTTCCCTCAAGAAGGTTGGAGGGTGATACATTGTAAGTCTGGCCCAGCCAGCGTCTACTCCCAGGTGACTGTGCGGGGACAGATCTCTGCTCTGCTGATGGGGAGGTGGGCTCATGTCTGGAACTCATGTCTGTGAGCACTGTGGGGACTAAGGCCAGTGGCAGGCATAGTCCAGCCCTGCTGCTCAGGCTGAGAGGCTAGCTTCTCTTGGTGTTTTCAGACACTCATGCGTGAATTTGAGTAGGGTAGACGTGCATGTACGCGTGCATGTGTGTGTCTGTGCACGTGTGTAAGCAATGCCCTTTCTCTGCACTGGTTACACAGGCTCACCTAGACCTGCACACAATGCTTCAGACAGTCGGCCTGCACTGTCAGAGGAGCTCAGCGAAGGCCGTCCAGACACTCTGCCACCCTTTCCCAGAGGCCTGGAGAGGCTTCCTGTTCCCTCACAGGTGGAATCCAGGCTCCTCAGGGAGCAAGTCATGGTTCTCTTGGCCCTGGCTAGCATGACCCCTCCTCTTCCCAGGGGTTTTTAATGGCCCCAGACTGCTCTGAGAACCAGATGAAATCATGGATCTTTGACCAGAAGAACACTTACCCAGGAACATTTTTGGTAACCATTTCAAGGTAACCATTTCAGGGACGCCCGAAGTAGCAAGCGGGAAGAGCAGGAGAGAGGGGATTAAAAGCCAGGAAGCCAGAGAGAAGAGCAGTCAGACGAAGGGATTAGGTGAGGAGAGGCAACTCAGGCCCACCCAGAGTAGCAGGCCGGAAGAGCAGAAGAAAGGGGATAAAAAACCAGGAACCCGGACAGAGGAGCAGTCAGCCCCAGGGACAACTCAGGGATGCACAAAACAGCAGGGCAGAAGAGCAGGA
>NW_006921714.1:3045946-3069055 GCF_000298275.1 Orycteropus afer afer | reverse complement strand
GCAAATAACAACATAATGACTTAAGACTACTAGTGAGTCAAAGATCACCCACTCCAGCCCATCAGCTGTTTGCTGGCTGACCTTGGCTGGAGGCAGGTTCTGCCCCCCGGTACTGGGCTTTAGCTTGTGGCTTGGAACACCAGGCCTACTCCTCATCCAGGGAAAGTGGTCTTCCCTGGGCGTGGTCTGCCAGGGTATGTTACCTTAGTAATGGATGGGAGGGCCTGAGTCCAGACCCACTCCGCAGGTGCTCCGGGAGGTCCAGTTGTCTTCCTCAGGTCACGTCTGTGTACCTCACATGAGTTTAGGATGTGCAGTGCACAGGCCAAGGCATAGCCTCTCCAGTTAGAAACACTTAGAATAGAAAAAAGATGCTATCATAGCATTGGAAAGGTCGTATGTCCTCTAGGCAGCAGAACTCCAAACCGGTGATTCTATTCTCCGAGAATGGTCCCCAGGCCAGCCCCACCAGTATCACCTGGGAACCTGGTAGAGCACAAATTCTAGGAGCCACAATCCAGACTTTCTGAGCTGGAAGGTTGGGGTGGGCAGGGGCTGGGGAGCAAGCAATGTGAGTTTTCGTAAGCCTCTGGGTGATTCTGATGTGAGCTGGTTTGAGAATCACTGCTGTAAGCCATCTGGGTTTGACATACTGTTAAAGACCATCAGAGAAAAAAGATTCTGGTTGTATCTCCTGAGGAGCCCATTCCAGGACTGTCAACATTAAAAAACTCTCCCTTACAGCTACATGGAAGACTGGATCTTCTTGCCTCATTCTCAGAGGGGATAACAGCACCAATGGACATCAGAGGTGTCCTAAGGTTGTAGAGGACAGACATGAGGTGGGGGGTGGTGAATTCTGTGTGTGGGCTGGAGCCTGGAAGGAGTTGACTGGACAGGAGAAGGGTGAACATTCTGTGTGGCATCACCTCTTCATATTCTTGAAAATCACTCCTAAGTCAGGCTTCCCTTCCTTTCCTATCAGCCAGCTCCAGAGGGCTTATTCCCCAGTTTTGAAACCATCTCATTGGCTCTTCTCTGAAGCTTGCTTGAGTTCTCCATCCAGTTCAAAAAGATTAAGGACCCGATAGGCTCAGGGGATGTTTTTGGTTTAAGGTTTAAAGACTATCTCAGGGCAATAGTTTCGGGGGTTCATCTGGCCTCAATGGCTTTAGAAAGTGTGGATCCCATAGGAATTTGAAATTCTGTTCTCCCCCCCGCCCTTTTGATCAAGATTCTTCTATAGCATCTTTGATCAAAATGTTCAGTCATGGTAGCCAGGCACTGTGCAGTTCTGACCTCACAGCAAAGGAGGCATCGGTCGTGAAGGCAATCAGCCACAAATTCCGATCGCTCCTATTTCTGACTCCCTGTCCTCCTCTGTTGTTCTAGAGCCTGTTTGTTTGTTATGTGCCGTCGAGTCAGCCCTGACTCATAGCGACCCCTCCTTGGGTTTCCGAGGTAGTCACTACGGAAGTAGGATTGCCCAACAACAACAACATAACAACAACAAACAACAACATGTGCACATAGAGTAACTGCTCAGAATAAACCTTACATTCAAATTTCATTGAGTTTTGAGCATTTTTAACAATACAAAACTCCCTGTCTTTAGGACTCAGCAGCTTGGAACGTCTGCTGAAGGAGCCGCTTCTGACCTTTCCTGGCGCCAAATACACAGATTCTCATCCAGTGCGCCAGTCCCAAACACCAGCTTCTTCCCTGTCACCCGCTTAAAAAGGTACACTTAAAAATGGTTAAATCACCCCCTCTCTTGGCCAGAGGCAGCTGGCCAAGCTAACCAGGGTGGGGACCAAAGCTCCAGGCTAATTTTAATCATGAAGTGGGAGGAAGCCTTTCTTAGGTGTCGGTCATCTGCCAGAAACTTGTGGTGGGCTCAAGGGAGGAAGGGCAGGGCCTGGAAGGACAGGGGCATGGAAAGACGGCTCTCGATGGGCAGGGGCAGCGGAGAGGGAAGAGAGGGCCAGAGGTGAGTGAAGGAGAGGTAGAAAGACTGGATTTTTTAGACATTTACTAACTTGTGCTCTTCCTGTCTCTCGGCAGGAGGCACAGTTGGAAACAGAGGGCTTCTATGACCATCGGTCTGAAGTGGCTGCCATCATGTCTCTCATCCACCTGGTCTATTGCCCACAGAGCTCTTGATAGTGATTGAGAACCATCTGGTCATTTGTGAGGTGCTCATTACCTGTCTCTCAACACAAAAACATAAGCTCTGTGGAGCAGGGACCATGCTGTGCCCTGCCGTCACCCCAGTACCTAGTACAGAGACTGGCATATCGTGGTACTCAATGAAGATTTGTTGAATGACTGAATCAGATCAGGGTCTCCTCCCTAGCCTGGTGCCCTGCAAAGTAGCTGGCTCCATTCCCTGAGGACAAGCTTCCCCAAGGTCCAGGCTGGGTCCCTCTGTCTGGGCAGCCAGCCCTGACCGACACCCTTGTACTCACCAGTGATGACAGCAAGGTCAGCCTCCACATCACAGGCAATGACAGCCCCATTTTGAATGTGCTTTCTTATGGCCTCCTTGACTTTGCCCATCCCAAGCTCATTCCCTCCATCACCAACACCTGAAGGGAAGGGGAACTGAGTTAGTGGGCAGGATTGGGGTTAAATGGGGGTCATTGTGGGACAAGTCAGCCCCACCCCATCAGCCACATGCCCTGCTGTATCTGGGGGAGAGGGTATGGCTTTGGGTATATTTTCAGAAAAGCAGGCAATGGGCTTTGCCCTCACAGCTTCCAGAGATTTCTCTGCTTAAAAGAGAGTAGAAGTTTGGAGCCCCCCAGAGTTTGGGTCTCCCCTATTGGGTCAAATTCTCCTGTCACAGACAGAGATGGATCTATGCTGATGGTGCCAGGCCCACAGAAGGTATGGGGACGTGACACTAGGGTCTTCTCTCAAGTGGTGCCTGCTCAGGGAGGGGCCACAAGGCCCAGTGATCTGAGTGATCAGATAGCAGTCCGCTGACAGGAGGGAGCTGGTGCAGACTATAGAGGCCGTTCAGTAGTGAACTTCGAGAAGACTTCAGATTAAGTCACAAAAGGAGAAATATTGTATGATTCTATTTACATGGAATATCTAGAATAGACAATCGTGTAGAGACAGAGAGTAGATTAGAGGGGCCAGGGGAGGGGACAAGAAGGAGCAATGACTTAATGCCGAGGAACAGAGTTTCTAGTTCTCGTGGAGTCCAGATTCCTGCAAGTTGAGGTGACCCACCCACGCTATCACCCTGGGATGATTTTTGAACCTTGAGCCTTGAGAAATTGGGTTTCCTAAAAGTCACCTGTAAGTCAAACAATAAACCATAACCAAACCAAATCCTATTACCATCAAGTCAATTCTGACTCATAGAGCCCATAGGGTTTCCAAGGCTGTCATCTTTATGAGGTGACCGCAACATCTGTCTCCTGGGGAGCCCCTGGTGGGTTCGAAGTGCTTAGTCACTGTGCCACCAGAGCCTGTTAAGTCAAACAATGGTCCAGCTTCATTAGTAAAAGCATGTTTGCGTGGGTATAGTGCCTTTTCAGTCCTACTCTGACCCTTTTTCATGGTGATGTGGAATTAGTAGCCATACGCTGGAGTTTAAGAATCTTTGCAAGATTTTCTGCTTTAGAACGTTTTTGACTCTCTGGTTGGGAATGTTGCCTGATTTGCAAATCGTATTTTATATTAAACATACTTCACTCAGTTTCGCTCATGGCTGATCAAATATCTAAAATTGCACTGAGTCTCTCTGGTGATAAAACAATTTTGGAAATAGATGGTGGGGGTGGTTACACAACATTGTGAATGTAATTAATGCCACTGGTTGTACACTTAAAAATGGTTAAAATGAGAAATTTTATGTTACATATAGTGTGCTACAATAAGATAAATATGAAGAATCTTTGTGGTATAGGAAACTATGGGACCATCTACACCGTCACATGGGGTTGCCCTGAGTCAACATGGACTTCTTGATGGTTCCAATGATGTTGATTAACGAACCCTCTGGTTCTGATTACAGAGAGGTCCTCTGGATGGTGCACTTTGGGTTAGCCTCTTTGAAATGCTGGCCAGCCACCCTTGGAGTGCACAGTCCTGTTTTAAAAACAAACAGAAAGCCAGTTATCATGGAGTCCATGCCGACTCATGTCAATCCCATGCATTTGAGAGGTTGTAATCTAGACTGCTAACCAGAAGGCTGGAGGTTCAAACCCACCAGTCACTCCTCAGAAGGAAGATGGGGCAATCTACTTCCGTAGTGATACTGCCTCAGAAACCCAAGGAGGCGTCGCTATGAGTCGGGTCCGACTCACGGCACATAACAACAACAACAACAATCCTTACAGAAGGAGCCCTGGCGGTACAGGGGTTAAGTGCTCAGCTGCTTACTGAAAGTCGGTGGTTCAAACCCACCAGCCACTCCTGGGGGGGAAGATGAGGCAGTCTGTTTCTGTATAGACGTACAGCCTTGGAAATCCTATGGGGCAGTTTCAGTGTCCGCTTTCGGTAAGCACGGGCTTACTTGTGCTTATTCACTAATCTGTAGTGAACAGTTTCACATGTTTTTCACCACATCTTTGATGTGTCTCTTGAGGCAAGAAGACGGAGACTTAAACCCAGGTGTCTTGATTATCAATTGAGCATTACATCACGACAGGGTAGCTGCTGTGGAAACTAAGAGGGTTTTCGGAGGTACGGAAAAGGGAACAGACACTCAGGTAGGAGGCAGTCCTGCTGTGCAGGGGACTGAGGGAGGCTTGGGCACCGAGACCTAGCGACGGTCCTAGGGGGTAGTTTGATGCCGAGAGAAGCCAGCTCCACCTGCTTCCTCGTTATCTGGGGGTGTCACAGTGAAGGAGAGAGCTCCATGGCTCCTTTGGTCCCTGACTGCTACTCAGGGCTCGAGGGCCCTTCCTACTCCACCCTGGGAGGGCCTCCCACCCAGCCTCAGGTCCTCTGCTGGCAGCAGGAGGAGACAGGAAGTGTGAAGCCAACCCCATCCTGTATGCCACACCCACGGTCTCTTCTGGGAAAGACCAGGACAATTTGCAGAAATTTTCTAATCAGCCAGAAAGCTTTCATTGTCTCCTTAAAACCTCAAAAGCCAGAGGAGACTAATGAGTCTGGGAAACAGTGAAGTTGCTTGGATGGAGAGGACAGAAAACAGAACAAACAAGCCTTAATTACCCCATGATAGCTTTTTATACTGTTGTAAAAAGTCAAAGACAATTTGCATGTGGAAGGAAACTTTCTTTGTTAGTTACTGGGGAAGGGAGGGAAAATTGCTAGATGGGTAAGAGACAAGTATTGATTTGGGTGAAGGGAAAGGCAATATACCAAAAGGGAGTGACCTACCCAGTACCCCAAGGGAAAGGGAGACACAGAGGTGCACAGTGAGGGACTGATGACAAAGATAAACACTTTCACAGACACACTACTGCGTTCTCAGTGATAACAAACATTGACGATGGGAATTTTAAAAAAACAAACAGAAGCACAGACAGCCCTTAATTACCCCTCCCTCGAGGCCTGCCCCCATAGTTGGCACGGGAGTTCCCCTAGGGAGGAAATTCATAACAGCAACATGACTTCTCGAACAGCACAGTGGGCTAGGGGCCAGGGGTCTGCCAGTAGCATTAATTAGCTGGGCAACCTTGAGAAGATCTTGGAACCTCCAGGTCTCATTTTTGGATGATATACCTGTCTTAAGGAGCTCGAGGGGTGCAGAGGTTAAGTGCTCAGCTATTGACCAAAAGGTCAGTGGTTCAAACTCACCAGCCACTGCACAGGAAAAAGATGTGGCATTCCGCATTTCTAAAGATTACAGCCCATGGGGCGGTTCTACTCTGTCCTTTAGGGGTGCTGTGTGTCGGAATAGACTCGATGGCAGTGGGTTTGGTGTTTGTATTTTTTCGGATGCCTGCACTGCCTACTTCACAGGTAATTAAGAGGCGTAAGCAATACAGTGGCTGTGCAAATGCTTGGTAGATGGTAGAGTTGTGTACAAACCACACGTTATCACCATGGTACTATGAACGACAGAAATACTGCACTTGTCCTGTGTTTGAGATACACACAAAGGCACTTGTTCTTGACTGTGTCTGTGGGCTCCATGCTTCTTACTTACCAGTTGACGAGTTTCCAGGAATCTGTTGTGCTGCGAGGAAGAAGTCGTCAGTGGGGTCAACCAAGTGCTTAAGGTTCACCTTCCTTGCATTGTGGTAGTTGCCATGGGCAGCCCTTCCTGTGCGCTCTGTGGCCACCAGATGGTCAAACCTGCAGGGAAGCAAGGGCCACGGGGTCCTTAGGGAGGATTTTGGCTACTTTGTTGGTGTCTTGGCTCTCTGGTGCCGCTCTAACAGATGCGCCACAAGTGGATGGCTTCAACAAACAGAAGTTTATTCTCTGACAGTTTAGGAGGCTGGAAGTCCACATTCGGAGGGTGGGCCCTAAAGAGAAGGCTTTTTCTTTCTGTGCCTACACCCTGCACAAATCTTGCCTCTTTACCATAACAAAGAACCCATTCCCAAACTGGATTATAACCACAGGCATAGAGATTAGGATTTACAATATATCATTACCATCACTCACTGCCCTTGAGCCGAATCTGACTCCTCCTGACCCCTCCTTGTGTTTCTGAGGCAGTATCTCTACGAAGTAGATTGCCCAGTCTTCCTTCCGAGGAGTGGCTAATGGGTTTGAACTGTCAGCCTTCCGGTTAGCAGTCAAATGCCTTAGGCACTACGCCACCAGAGCTCCCCAATACATCTTTGGGAGGACATAGTTCAAGCCCAACAGGTTGGGTTGACCCTTCTTGTTTTTGTATGAAGGATCCTGTATTCTTTCTTTGATTCCTTCATTCCTATGAAACTGGACCAAACACCTTCTGTGGTCCATGCCCTGTGCCATGGGCTAGTCCACCAGTGAAATAATGTTTTTTTAAAAATGAGACCAGAATCCTTAGCAATTTCTTTCTTAGAGCCAGAGACTGTGAGAGGAGGGAGGTGGTTGTTTGGGTCACTGTGCTGGACACTGCTGGTGTCACACCCTGGCCCCTTTGACTATGAGTGTTTATGTGATGGTCCATAGCTGTGTTCTTCCAGGGTCTTGTCCAGAGTACAGACAAAAAGCAAACTGACAAGAATTTGAAATAGAAAGACAGATTAATCTTACCCAAGGTGAGTATTATAGGTAGATGAGGGGTGCAGATGGCGTGGCTGTGAGAATGTGAGCTGTGGAGTCAGGTTATCTAGGTTCAGATGCACCTAGTCTTCCTGAGACTGGCCTTTGGTGAGGTGCTTAACCCCTGCAACTGTAAAGTAGCATACTGACAGTACCTATCTCATACATGAGGGAGCTCTGGTAGCGTAGTGCCTAAGGCACTTGACTGTTAACCAGAAGGCTGGCAGTTCAAACCCACCAGCCACTCCTCGGAAGGAAGGTTGGGCAATCTACTTCCATAGTGATATCACCTCGGAAACCCAAGGAGGGGTCACTATGAGTTGGGTCTGACTCGACGGCACACGACAACAACAACAACATCTCATACATGAAGGAGCTTTGGTGGTGCAATGGTTAAGCACTGAGCTGCTAACAGAAAGGTTGGTGGTTTGAACCCACCAGCTGCTCCATGGGAGAAAAGACTTGGTGACCTGCTTTTGTAAAGATATCAGCCTAGGAAACCCTTTCAGGGGGAGTTCAGCTCTGTCCTGTAGGATCACTGTGAGTCAGAATAGGCGGCACACAACATCTCATTCATTAAAATCTCTGTGTAGCACCACAGCCTAGTTAAATACTAGGCCGCTAACCAAAAGGCTGGGGGTTCAAGGCCACCTAGATGTGTCTTGGAAGAAAGGCCTGGTGATGTCTTTCCAAAAAGCAGCCGTTGAAAACCTTCTGGAGCATGGTTCTGCTCTGACACGAATGGGGTCGCCATGAGTCAGAGTGCACTTGACGGCTGCTGGTTGTTTTTGTCTCAATTTGTTGAAAGGGTTAAATGGGAAAATACAGGGAAGGCGCTTAGCACAGAGCCTGGCACCTATTCAGTGCTTGGGACATGTTGTTGCTGTTACTATGATTATTGACAGAAATAGTATTTTGATAATCTAATTTAAGAACATGAAAAAATGTACAGTGCAGTTCTCCCACGATGAAGTTCTTTAAAATCTTAAGTCTGAATGTTTTTTTCTCCAAATATTAAAAAAATAAAAAATCTACGTGCCTGTCCACATCCTTTGCTCTTGTTAGAATTTTACGGCATCACATGTGTATGGAATGAGTACCAGTGACTAGGTCCGAGAACATGACCCTGAGACTTTCCAGTGCAGGCAAAGGTGGCCAGCGAGAAGTAAAATTACTAGGAAGAAGGAATTGAACCTGAATTCCCTCTAGACCTACATCAGTGGTGATAAAAAGGCACGACTTTGCTAAGCATCGAGAGGGGTCTGAAAAGCTTGTGAGTGGCTGGCCATCTAAGGTGCAACTCTTGGTCTCTCCCTGTGCAGAGAAAAGAAGAATGAAGAAAATCAAAGACACAAAGAAACAATTGCCCCAGAAGACTAATGGGCCGTGTGAACCCCAGCCTTCCCGGGCCTGAGACAAGAACTAACTGGTGACGGGCTGCTGCTGTTGACTTCTCTGATAGGGAACACAATAGGAGGTCCTGGGTAGAGTGGGAGAAAAATGTAGAACAAAACTCAAAATCATAAAAAAAAAAAGACCAGGCTTACCAGTCAGATAGAGACCGGTGGAGATGATGGCCCTTGTTACCTTCTGAGCCTGGAACTGAACTCACTCCCCGTGGGTCAACTTTCAGCCAGAAGATAAATAGACCTTTAAGGTGAATAATGACACCAAGGAGGTACACACTCCCTAGAACGACCAACCATAAGAGATCCAACGGGCAGCGTTTGCCCAGGGAGAGAGCTCAGAAGCCAGGAAGGAAGGGCAGATGCAGACAGGAAACACAGGGAGGAAGTGGGAAGAGAGCTGTTACATTGTGGGGATTGCAGTCAGAGTCAGGAAACAAAATGTGTACCAACTGTTAAATGGACAACCCATTAGCTCTGCAAACTGTCACCCAAATCACAATAGAAAGTTAAACTTTCACCCAAATCACAATTCTGAAGTTATTTAAAAGAGAGGAGAGGCAGCAAGAACTCCAGATGTGACCAGCACGTCTTTCTGTTCGGAGAGAGAACGTTGGTAATGGACCTGCCCCCGGGGATACTCAGTTCCATGCTTTGTAGGAGTGGATTTTCCAGGTCCCAAGACTCCATTTAGCTACAGCGGGAAGTCATTCCCTCATCGGAAGCTCCTTCCCCAGGAAAAGTTACCACGTCTTCCCCAGAGAGAGCAGGATCCTCTCCCCTCTCACAGGGTTTGGGTTTGGCTCACCTCCCCTGTACTCAGCAACCGGAGTAACCGCTATCCAACATCAGAGGCCACCCCAAGGGGTCCCACTGGCTTCTTCGTTAAAAGACAGAGAGCTTTATTTGTATGCTAACCGTTTGGGGGAATATAAACTTCTCTAAAATTCCTCACGGATATTAAATCTTGCAGCTTTAAATAGCATGTCAGAGCCACATGGCACTTGTCCCTGGTGGCCCAGGATCCTCCTTTGACACCAGATCCCACTGTGACTTGTAATACAGCACACCCTCAGGGCCTACTTAATAGTAGCGCTTTCAAACTCCAGGAGGACACTTGTTAGCGGGTTGTAAATTCAATAGATGGGGCCTGATCAGCATTTTTCTGAAAAGCAGAATGGAATAGACTGGGATAGAGAACATTGCATGTGGCATAAAAAACCCACTGCCATCCAGTCGACATAGCATGTGGCATAACAGGAGGAAATCGGGTTTTTGAAATTTCTGTTTCAGTCAAGTGTGTGTGTACTGGCTTGCAAAGCAAAATGTATTCCTTTCTGTGGGTGGTTGTCAAAAAAAAAAAAAAAAAAAAACCTGCAAAGCGATGCATTAAAGGTTACAAGATCTGAAACATGTCCCTCCATACGATAAAGAAGTGTTCTTCAAAATGTTTGGCCACAAGACACAGGAAGGAATACATACACGTAAGTTTTCATAAGACAATACTTCCTGTCACTAAACAAGACATACAATGGTGTTTTCTATTCTATTCATTTATCAAAAGTGGTGGTTACATCCTACTGAAATGATTTCACCACCCTCCAATGGGTTATGACCTGCAGTTTGAGAAACTGCTGTTTGTTTGTTTTTTTTTTAAATGATTCTCCTATCACTTCCCTCTATCGGGAAGACATGCCATTTCTCGCTGCCAACCAGGGGCCTGCTTGCTTCCAGAGACTGTTTGCAAAGCCCCCAGCACGTCTCGAGGTCCCCCAGCCTCCTCTGCCAGTGTGCTCCACCAAAACCTTTTTCTTCCTGGGTTCAGGAGTTTGCTCTCTCCGGAGGACTAAGGCCAGCAGAAACTTAGTTGGTAAAGTTAAGAGCAGTGGGCTTTTCAGCCATTAAACAATTAAACCCAGATGGGACATACATACCTAGGTGACTTGAGGTCTCCACCTTTGTACAGAAAGGCCTATGCTGCTTCCACTGATCCTCCTTGGTAAGTTAATAATGGGATCTGGGTCTTCAGAACACCTTGAAAATAAGGCAAAGTGTAGACATGTCAGCCCTAGCATTGCACTTTTGGAAGTTCATGGTGACTTTTGAAAAGCTCCTTTGGAAAGCATATAACCATCATTGAATGACATCGACCTGTAGAACTCTTTGTTGGGTGTGCCAACACAGAGGATTGTCATGTTATTTTGACCCTGAGTAAAGCTTAGGGTTGGCGATGGGGGCTAGTATCACTGGTATGAACTAGTAACTGTGTTGCATGGCAGATGTCCTTAATACAAGGTTAACAGAAGGCCTGCCTGGTCTGCTGCCATCGTGAATGCTGGGTACCATTCGTGTGCCCCTGGTGACAGTAGGCCAGCCCTTTGCTAAGCAGTGGACATGCACTCCCTCGTTTAATTGTCACAGTTCTGTGAGATAAGCATTGTCATCCTCACTTCACAGAGGAGAAAAACAGAGCCCCAGAGCCACTAACTCACTTGGGCAAAACCAGTATGTGTAGAGGTGTCACTGCTCTCATTCCAACTCCCAGTTCTCACCTACTCCCCCCGCTGGCTCTGCAGACCTTCAGACAAGTTCAAGGAGAATCGAGGGAAAGTCCCAGAGTCTGAGCTTCAGGTCACCTCCTTGTATCAGACGGATTTCCAAAGTGAATTTGACACTTAACAGGAATACTTTTTCTAGTAAAAAATAATACGTATTATTGTAGAATGTGTAAAAAGTACCAAAAAATCCAAAATAAAGTAAATTTGGTTTTCACCCACTAATCCTCCTCACAGCAGTTGGGGTAGGATTCTGGCTTATTCTCTACCCTAGCACAATCATCTCTACGCAAAGCCAAAGAAGGCCGACAGAGAGCCTGAGACGGGGGACCTTGGATCTGCACGTATGGTCTGCTGGGTCTGCAGGAGCCCCAGGACGCTCCGAGGGCCAGGAGGGGTGCCGAGGGGCAGCTTTTGGGAAACTTCAGCCACCCTATAATGTCTGTCATCAGCCGCTCACATAAAACCACCCCATGAAAACATACCATCAGTGTTCAAATCAAAGGAGCGCTGCTGGCATAGTGGGTAAGGCATTTGGCTGCTAACCAGAAGGTCAGCAGGTCAAACTCACCAGCTGCTCCTCAGGAGGAAGATGAGGCAATCTACTTCTGTAAAGGTTTACAGCCTTGGAAACCCTGTGGGGGTTACTATGAGTCGGGATTGACTCAGTGACAGTGGGTCTGGTTTGGATGTTCAAATCCTGTGCTGGTATTAAGACTGTGGCTTCAAAACAGTTGCTTCCCACCTAGTTTCTTGTCTTAGTTCCAGTGCTACCATAACAGAAGTACTACAAGTAGATGGCTGTAACCAACAGAAATTTATTTTCTCACACTTTAGGAGGCTAGAGGTCCAAGTATTCTGGGTGCCGGATCGCGGGAAAGGCCTTCTCCCTACGTCCGCTGCAGGGGAAGGCCCTTATCTCTTTCCAGCTTCTGTTCCTTGGCCTGGCATCAATTCTCCCATCTCTGCTTGCTTCTCTGTGTCTGTCTGCTCCTTTTATATCTCAAAGGCTTAAGACACACTCAGCACTGATAGAACTTAATTAACATAACAGAAAAGCTCTTTCCCAAATGGGATTCCCACTATGGTGTTTCCAAAGCTGTTATCTTTATGAAGCCTACCGCTACATCTACATCTTTCTCTGGTGGAGTAGTAGACAAGGTTGAGCCACTGACCTTTCAGTTAGCAGCCAAGGGCTTAACCACTGCTCACCAGGGACAACTGACTTGATGTGGACTCATAGCAACCTTACAGGGCGGAGTAGAACTGGCCCCACGGGTTTCCCAAGGCTGCTATCTTTACAGAAGCCAACTGCCACTTCTCTTGGGCAGCAGATGGTAGGTTCAGACTGCTGACCTTTCTGTTATCAGCTGAGGGCTTAATCGCTGTGTCACTTGGGCTCCTTGCTTGACACATGTTGTTAGGTATCACTGAGTTGTTTCCAACTCATGGTGAGCCCATGTGCAACAGAACAAAATGCCACCGGGTCCTGTGCCATCCTCACAGTCCTTGCTGTGCTTGGGCCCGTCGCTGTAGCCACTGTGTCCGTCCGTCTCACTGAGGGTCTTCCCCTTTTTCTCTGGCCCTTCTCTCTACTGAGGATGATACCCTTCTCCAAGAACTGCTCCCTTCTGACCACACAACCAAAGCAGGTGAGATGAAGTCTGACCTGTCTCGCCTCTAAGGAGCATTCGGGCTACACTTCTTCCAGGATAGATTCATTCATTCTTCTTGCAGGCCATGGTGTTTTCAGTATTCTTCCCCAACACCACATTCAAAGGCATCAATTTGTCTTTGTTCTTCCTTGTTCGTTGTCCAGCTTCCACATGCATATGTTGTTGTTGTTAAGTGCCGTCGAGTCGTTTCTGACTCATAGCGACCCCATGCACAGCATATGAGATGATTGAAAATACCATGGCTTGGTTAGGCCCACCTGAGTCTTCAAAGTGATATCTTTGCTCTTCAGCACTTTAAGGAGATCTTTTGCAGCAGATTTGCCCAGTGTAATAGAACACTTGATGTCTTGACTGCTGCTTCCATGAGGGATGATTGTGGATCCAAGTAAAATGAAATCTTTGACAACTTCAATCTTTTCTCCATTTATCATGATGGTGCTTATTGCTCAAGTGGTGAGGATTTTTGTTTTCTTTATATTGAGGTATAGTCTTTGATCTTTACCAGTAAGTGCTTCAAGTCCTCTTCACTTTCAGCAAGCAAGGCTGTGTCATCTGCATATCACAGGTTGTTAATGAGCCTTCCCCTAATCTTGATGCCGTGTGCTTCTTCATATAGTCCGTCAGATTATTTGCTCAGCACACAGATTGAATAAAAAAGGTGAAGGGATACAGCCCTCATGCACACCCTTCCTGATTTGAAACCATGCAGTGTTCCCTTGTGCTGTTCGAACAGCCTCTTGGTCTATATACAGGTTCCTCATGAGCACAATTAAGTGTTCTGGAATTCCCATTCGTAATTTGTTATGATCCACACAGTTGAATGCCTTTGTGTGGTTAATAAAATATAGGTAAAGATCTTTCTGATATTCTTTGCTTCCAGCCAAGACTGATCTGATATCAGCAATGGTATCTCTTGTCCCATGTCCTCTTCTGAATCTAGCTTGAATTACTGGCAGTTCCTGACAATATCCTGCTGCAACCAGTTTTGAATTATCTTCAGCAAAATTTTACTTGCAAAAAAAAAAAAAAAAAACCCTTCCAAACTCACTGCCATCGAGTCAGTTCTGACCCAGAGAGACCCCTCCTTGTGTTTCCAAGGCAATATCTCTATGGAAGTAGATTACCCAATCTTTTTTCCAAAGAGTGGCTGGTGGGTTTGAACCCCAGCTTACTGGTTAGCAGTCAAATGCCTTAGGCACTATACCACCAGAGCTCCTAATTGTTCAGTAATTTCCACATTCTGTTGGATCACCTTTCTTTGGAATGGGCACAGATATGGATCTTTTCTAATCGGTTGGACAGATACTTGTCCAAATTTCCCGGCTTGGACAAGTAAGCACTTCCAGAGTCGCTGTCTCTTTGTTGAAACATCTCAGTGGGTATTCTGTCAATTCCTGGAGCCTTGTTTTTCACCAATTCTTTCAGTGCAACTTCGACTTCTTCCTTTAATACCGTTGGTTCTTGATATATTACCTCCTGAAATGGTTGAACGTTGACAGATTCTTTTTGGTATAGTGACTCTGTATTTCTTCCATCTTCTTTTGACGCTTCCTGCATTCTCCAATATTTTGCCCATAGAATACTTCAACTCAAGGCTTGAATTTTTTCTTTGGTTCTTTAAGCTTGAGAAATGCCAAGCCGATTCTTCTCTTTTGGTTTTCTAACTCCAGGTCTTTGCACATTTCATCTGTTCAGCTCTTTTATTCCAATATTTCTTCTTTTTGCTTCAGCTACACTCCATTCAAAAGCAAGTTTCAGAGACTCTTCTGACATCTATTTTGGTCTTTTCTTCCTTTCCTATATTTTTAATGACATTTTGCTTTCTTCATGTGTGATAATCTTGATGTCATACCACAACTTGTCTAGTCTTCAGTCACTGGTGTTCAGTGCATCAAATATATTCTTTAGATGGTCCCTAATTCAGGTGAGATATATGCAAAGTCATATTTTGACTCTGTTCTGGTTCCCTAGTGCCACTCTGACAAGAATATACCACAAATGGGATGGCCTTAACAAACAGGAGTTTATTCTCTCGTAGTTCGGAGGCTTTAAGTCCAAGTTCAAAGTGCCAGGCTCTAGGGGCTGTGTGAAAGCACCTCGACCTTGGGCTTCAGCTCTGCCTCTTGCTCCTGGCCCACTGAAGCTAGAGGCATCTCTTCACTCAGGCATCTAGCTACTGGCTGCTGACGCTAATAAGCCCAAAGTCAACAAATAAAATGGCACAGTCCCAATGTTACCAAACCACATGGCAGGCCATTAATTCAAGTCCATTGGAAGTCCCAAGGTCGGCAGAGCATGGCAGGCTGCTGAACTACTACATGCACGGTCCAAGCATGCCATAAATCAGAGACCATTCCCCAAGGCTTCTGCTTATATACAGGAAGCAGACCACATTCTCTAAGGCAGCTACTCAGCTGCTTGTGGTAGATCCTACCATGGACTTGATTGCCAGTTCATCATAGGGAATAACTACCACCACCTGCCTCACCATTCAACCAGGCCCAGCCAAGTTAACACACAAACATAACCACCAGAGGCTCTCATAGATTTGTTTTAATTTTCTTCAGCTTCAACTTGAACTTGCATATGGGCCATTGATGGTCTATTCCACAGTCAGCTCCTGTCCTTGTTTTGACTGATGATATTGAGCTTCTCCGTTGCCTCTTTCAACAGATGTAGTCAGTTTGATTCCTATGTATTCCATCTGGTGAGGTCCATGTGTATAGTTACCATTTATGTTGTTGAAAAAAATGCAATGAATAAATTGTTTGTCTTCTAAAATTCTATCACGAGATAGATAATTTTATCACCAAGACCATGTTTTCCAACTACTGGTTACTCCTCTTTGTTTATAACTTTTGCATTCCAATCACCAGAAATAAACAATACATCTTGATTGCCTGTTTGGTCAATTTGAGATTGCAGAAGTTGGTAAAAATCTTCAATTTCCTCCTCTTTGGCTTTGGTGGCTGGTATGTAAATTTGAACAATAGTAGAAGGCTGGTGGTTCAAACCCACCAGCCACTCCTCGGAAGGAAGATGGGGCAATCTACTTCCATAGTGATACTGCCTCAGAAACCCAAGGAGGGGTCCCTATGAGTCAGGTCTGACTCGACCTCACATAACAACAACAACAACAACAGTATTAACTGGTTTTCCTTGTAGCTATATGGATATTATCCTATCACTGACAGCATTGTATTTCAGGATAGATCTTGAAACATTCTTTGTGATGATGAATGCCACACCATTCCTCTTTAATTTGTCATTCCCGGCATAGTAGATCATACAGTTGTCTGATTCAAAATGGTCAATACCAGTCCATTTCAGCTCACGAATGCCTAGGATATTGATCTTTATGTGTTCCATTTCATTTTGACAACTTCCAATTCTCCTACATTCATACTTTATATATTCCACGTTCTAATTCAACATTAATGAATGTTTGCAACTGTTTCTTCCCATTCTGAGTCATGTCCCATCAGCAAATGGAGGTCTGCACAGCTCTAATCCATCCACATAATCATTAAGGTCGACTCTACTTTGAGGAGGCAGATCTTTCTCAGTCATGCCTTCTGACCAAGGGGCTCATCTTCTGGCACTATATCAGACAGTGTTTGACGGCTCTTCAAGAAATTTTCCAGTAATGTATCAGACAGTGTTTCACTGTTATTCACAAGGTTTTCAGTGCCCAATTCTTTCAGAAGTGGATGGGTCCATCCCTATTCCCAGTCTGTCTTAGTCTGGAAGCTCCACTGAAGTCTGTCCACCATGAGTGACCCTGCTGGTGTTCAAAATACCGGTGGCATAGCCTCCAGCCCCAGAGGAACACACAAGCCACCACAGTACGACAAACTGACAGATGAGTGGTGGTGCTTGACACATAGTAAACTAAAGAAAACCAAGCTCACTGACATTGAGTTGATTCTGACTCGTAGGGACCCCTCATTGGGTTTCTGAGGTGGTATCTCTACAGAAGCAGATTGCCCAACCTTCCTTCTGCTGAGTGGCTAGTGGGTTTGAACTGCCAGCCTTCTGGTTAGCAGTCAAGTGCCTTAGGCACTATGCCACCAGAGTTCCTTTGACACATGTTGTTGTTGTTATGTGCAGTCGAGCCAGACCCTACTCATAGCGACCCCTCTTTGGGTTTCCAAGACAGTATCACTACGGAAATAGATTGTCCCATCTTCCTTCCGAGGAGTGGCTGGTGGGTTTGAATAGCCAGCCTTCTGATTAGCAGTCAAGTGCCTTGGCCACTATGCTACCAGACCTCCCAATAGTAGGTGCTTAAAAAAAAAAAAAAAAACCCAATTATGAAGAAGTTAGAAAGAACAGGGTACAAACCATTAAACGCTTCACTGTTAACCAAACGGTTGGAGGTTCAAGTCCACTCTAAGGTACCTCTGAAGAAAGGTCTGGTAATCGACTTCCAAAAATATCAGCCATTAGGAACTCTATGGAGCATAGTTCTACTTGCATACTCGTGGGGTTGTCATGAGTCACAGTCAACTTAATGGCAATTGGTGCTGACACCAAGAAAGAACAGAGCTTTATGTACCACCTACTGTGTCAAGCAAGGAGCTTTGGTAGCACAGTGCCTAAGGCATCTGACTGCTAACCAGAAAGTTGGTGGTTCAAGCCCACCAGCCATTCTGTGGAAGGAAGACTGGGCAATCTACTTCTGTAAAGATTTGCAGCCTCAGAAACCCAGTGGGAGTTGCTATGAGTCAGAATCAACTCGATGGCAGTGTTTTTTTTTTTTTTTTTTTTTAAATGTGTCAAAAACCAAAACCAAACTTATTGCTGTGGAGTCATCTCAACTCATAGCGACCCCTCCTTGGGTTTCCGAGGTGGTATCACAATGGGAGCAGATTGCCCAACCTTCCTTCTGAGGAGTGGCTGGCGGGTTTGAACCGCCAGGCTTCTGGTTAGCAGTCATACGCCTTAGGCACTATGGCACCAGAGCTCCCTTAATGTGTCAAGCAGGTGCTAAATACAGGTATGTGTCACTTAGTGTCCACAATACGTTCTGTGAAACAGAAGTTTACGTGATTTGCACATTGTGCAAACGCCATATCACAGCCTTACAGAAACCTGCTGTGGTTGTCCTTGTCACTGCTGCTAATGAAGTTACCGGTAGAGGCTGAGAGAGAAGGGCAGGGGGGAGTCTGGATTTGGGGTTTTTAAAACCATTAAGGTGAAATATAGGACAAAAGGCAGGCTGCTTTCCCTTTTGAGAAAACATCTCAGGGGACCACGGATGTATGTGTGGTGGGACATTGCCCGCATGGACAGCAAGCCACACATACCTGTAAAGGTCTGTTCTTTCTTCCTGTCAGCACCAGCTGCAGTTACGTCGACTCTGACTCGTGCTGAACACCTGAGCGTTAGTGCAGAACTGTGCTCCGCAAGGTTTCCAATGGGAGATGTTTTTGGAAGAACACCAGACCTTCCTTTGGAGATCCATCTGGGTGGACTGGACCCAACCTTTTGGTTAGCAGCCAGGCACTTCAACGGTTTGCACCACCCGGGGGCTCCCTGGACTTTCTGACTTCCTTATAAATGGATTGAGGAGATAGGACACAAATAAGAAGGAGTACCAGGGGGCCACACAGAGCAGGGGATAGAATAACGTCCTACGGTGGGGGACACACTGTGAGAACAAGCCCCGGGAGAGGAAGGTCCAGGAGCCACATGGACCCCTGCTCCTGAGCCGCAGGGAAAGGGCTTTGCTTGGGTTGTTCTCAAGGCAGGGAAGAAACATCTGTGCTTTTCATTCTTTAAATCATGTCCTGTTGTTGTTGTTGTTGTTGTTATGTGCCGTCAAGTTGGCCCTGACTCATAGCGACCCCTCCTTGGGCTTCCGAGGCAGTATCTCTATGGAAGTAGATTGCCCCATCTTCCTTCCGAGAAGTGGCTGGTGGGTTTGAACCGCCAGCCTTCTGGTTAGCAGTCAAGTGACTTAGGCACTATGCTACCATAGCTCCTAATCATGTCCTAGGCTTCTGTTATAAAAAGGACCAAGATAATTTTCATTCAAAGGCCAAATCATGTTTCTTTTCTTTGTCCAAATGTAACGAAAGCTCTGAGAAATCCAACAGAGAACATCTCCCCGTCTAAGCCCCAGGATAAGGAGCCCTGCGGTTCAGCTGTTTGTGCTCACCTGCTAACTGAAAACGTGGCTGTGCATATGCACCCCGTGGCTCCACAGGAGAAAGACACAGCCATCTGCTCTGTAAAGACAGCCTAGGGAACCCTAGAGGCAGCTCGACTCCGTCACAGGGTCACTGTGAGTTGGACTTGACTCGACAACACCTAGCAACAACACAACGAGCCGCAGTGTTGGGGAGACCCGGCTCTGAGGGTGAGTCCAGTGGGGTCTCTGAGCCAAGCTTTCACACGAGCAGAGAGAGCAGAGTTCCTTCTGTGAAAGTGGGCCATGGAAAATACCAAACCACTGCAAGGTGGGAAGCTGCTGACCCGTTGGTGGTGTCGGACCAATTGGCCGTTCCTTCCTCTCGGGTGACTTCCTTCACTCTGTGGTAACACGGCTCTTTGGGTTTCCTCCTGCCTCTGTGGCTGATCCCTTGCTGACTTCCCCTTCTCCTCACCCTCCTCCATGAAGGCTCCCAGGACACAACCTGTGCCCTCTGCCTCTGCTCTGTCTTCACTTCTTCCCTCGGTGATCTCGTTTAGTCTCTTGGTTTCAAGTGCCACCAATATGCCAACAGTCCTCCAATTTCTCTTTCCAGCCCAGACTGCCCTCTTGAACTCAACCCATCCATCTACTGCCTTCTTGACTCCTACCTGACTTCTCCACTTGGGTGTCTGACAGACATGCCACACTCACCAGGCTCAAGCCTGCACTCTTGGTTTCTCCAAACGTACTCCACCCATAGCTTTCCCCATCTCAGCAACTCCACCTTTTCAGTTAAAACCAAACCTCTTGGCATCCAATAGATTCTGACTATAGCGACCCCATGTGTTACAGAGTAGAGCTGCTTCCATAGGGCTTTCTTTGTTGTAATCTGGTGGCACAGTGCCTACGGCATTTGACTGCTAACCAGAAGGTTGGTGGTTCAAACCCACCAGCCACTCCGTGGAAGGAAGAAGGGGTAATCTACTTCTGTAAAGATTTACTGCCTCAGAAACCCAATGGGGGTTGCTATGAGTCAGGATCGACTCGATGGCAGTGGGTTGGGTTTGGTTTTGGGTTTTAATCTTTATGGAAGCAGATTGCCGGATCTTTCTGTTGTGTGCCACTGGGTGGATTTGAATCGCCAAACTTTAGGTTGGTAACCAAGTGCAGACTATTTGTGCCATCCAGAGATCTTGGCCCAAAATCTTAGCGCAATCCCTGATTCTTCCATTTTACAACCAGTCCACCCGGAATCATGTTGACTTTGAAGCTGCTTCTCACAACCTTGTCCTGGGCCACTCATTGTCTGAGTTTGGGCTCCCCTGAAACCAGAGCCTGAGATAAAGACTTGGGTACAGGTGGTCTATGTGGGAAGATCCTGGAAAGCAGCGGGAAGGGATGGGAAAGTAAGGCTGGGAAAGAGAGAAACCAACCGGAAGGTATGCGCATGTTCAAATGGTCAGTTCCATGGAAACTACATGTCTCCCAGAACTCTCAGTCCAAAGGACAGGAGACAGGACACTTATCCACCAGCTCGTGGTGGCCACCATTGGTTGAGAATACCCTGAAGGCCACCCCACACTTCCAGGCTGCACATGTAACCCCTGGGTTGAGTGGGTCTGTACACCTTTGACGAGGCCCCAAGAACACTTGCTTGCAGTGTGGCCTGGCCAGGTCAGTGTGACTCAGAACTTCAGATGCAACTGAAATAGAGGTGGGCATTAGGGACATGCCACAAACACCACTCCAAGTCACCCTCAACCCCTGTCTGCAACAGCCTAATTGGTCTCCTGTGTCCACCCCACCCCCACACCAACCTTCTAAACCCTAAGTCAGAATATGACCCTCCCTCTGCTCAGCCTCCTTCCAAGGCTCCCTGGCTCCCCCAGAACAATAAGCTCAGGCCCTCCTGGAGTCTCCGGGGCCTGTTCTGAGCTGGCCCTGGCTGCTTCTCCTTCTTCCTGTCCGACTCTCACTCACTCCAGCCCAATCAGCTGGCCCATGGCCACTTCTTCTTCTTCTTCTTCTTTTTTTTTTTTTTTAATTTTTATTGTGATTTGGGTGTACAGAGCAAATTCATTTTCCATACAGCAGTTCAAATATACTTTGTCTCATGACATTGACTGCAATTTCCCACAATGCAATGGCTGTTTTCCTACTTCCTCCCCATAGTTACTTCTTCCCTGTGTCCTTCCCTCCCATGTACTCCTGCCCTCTGAGCCATCTCTCTGTGAACACACAGCCCTTCTATTCTCCCATGATTGATCTCTCCAAGGAATGTATCTACCTAGTGTAAATGTTCACTTCATGTGTCTGTCCTTTGTTTGGCTGGAAGGCACAGGAGTGGGTTCAATTCCAGACCTGAAGGGCAGCTAGGGGCCATAGTCTCAGGGTTCCATCAGGCTCTATCAGACCAGCAAACCTGGTCCCCCCCTCTTTTTTTTTTTTTTTTTAATGATTTTGAGTTTTGTTCCACATTGTTCTCCCACTCTATCCAGGATCTCGTACATAGATCCCCCTCCGAGTGGTTGACAGCAGTAGCCCATGGCCACTTCTTATACATGCTGGGCCCCACTGAACTCTCAGCCCCTGCATGGTTGATCCCATGGCCTGGAACACACTTCTGTCAGCCAGCCACATGCCCCACTCTCTCATCAACTTCAAGTTATCAAATGCCACCATCTTGATGGGGCTTTCCCTGACCATCCTGTTTAAAATTACCCACAACCCAGCCCAGCTTTCCCCTTCCCTCACCCTGACCCTTGTCCCGCATAGCATCATCACCTGCTAACACACTATCTAGTTTACTTTTTAAAAATTGTTTTATTGTGCAGCTGCTAGGTGTCATTGAATTGATTCTGACTCATAACGACCCTAAGTGACAGAGTAGAACTGCTCATAGGGTTTTATAGGCTGTAGCCTTTATGGAAGCCGATCACTAGGCCTTTTTCCTGGGCAGCCACTGGATAGGTTCGAACATGCCAACCTTTTGGTTAGTAGCTGAGCACTTAACCGTGTGCCACCAGGGCTCCTTTTATTTTATTAAAATGTATATAACTAAACATCTGCCAATTCAAAATACTTTGACATGTACAATTCAGTGACACAGATTATGGCTGTCATGTTGTGCAAACATCACTGCTGTTTCCAAATATTCCACCACCATTAACAGACACTCAGCGACCTCACGCTATCCCCATGCAATGACTGTCCCTTTCCCCTCCCTCCCAGTTCTGGTGACCACTAATACACCTTGGTTCATTTGCCTGTTCTAGATGTTTCACAAGGCGCTCTGGTGGAGTAGTGGTTAAGGCATTTGTCTGCTAACCAAAAGGTCATTGGCAGCCACTCCAGGGAAGAAAGACGAAGCAATCTGCTTCCATAAAGATGTACAGCCTTGGAAACCCAGTGGGGGTTGCTATGACTCAGAATCAACTCAGTGGCAGTGAATTTGGTTGGTTTTAGATGTTTCATATGGGTGAGATCATACAGTATCTGTCCTTTTAAAATAATGTACTTTTGATTATATTGTTTATTATGTCACATGCCACTAGAATACTCCATGAGGACAGGATTGTTGCTAGTTTTATTCACTAATGGATCCTCAAGGGCCTAGAGTAGTGGCTGGCACATAGTAGGCACTTTAATAACATTTACCACGTGAAATGGATTCGGTCCAAATGGTGTCTGTACAGACACAGCTTTTTTGAAACTTCCAACATAAGAGATGTGAAAAGGTGTGCCTGGCTGGGACCCAAGTCCTTTTCAAACAAGGGAGGGAAAAGCTCTGAAAACACAGAGATAGAGAGAGATGGTGGTGGTCAGCAGACTCCGTTCCCCGGGGTTGCTGCTGGAACGACACTTCCTGCAGATCTGAGGGGAGGGGAGGACAGCAGCGTCACAGCTCACGTCACTGACACGTGCAGCCTCACACACACCTGGGTGCGCCAGGAACTTGGGCGGAGCAGGGCATCCTTGCTCGGAGGACTGCCCGGGACCACTCTCTGCTCCATGCCCCCTCCCCAGCTCTGGTGATGGAGAGGTGGCTCCGGTGCTGAGAGCACTCAGCAGGTCACTCCTCCCTCCGAGAGAGAAGGCAGCAGGTGCACAGGCAGGGTCATGGTCTTTGGAGCCTGGTGGAC
>NW_006921714.1:3029696-3033971 GCF_000298275.1 Orycteropus afer afer | reverse complement strand
TGTTCATTACAAATACCTTTTTTCAACAGCACAAATGGTGGCTGTACACATGGACTTCACCAGATGGAACACACAGGAATCAGATTGACTACATCTGTGACAAGAGGTGGTGGAGAAGCTCAATATCTTCAGCCAAAACAAGGCCAGGAACTGACTATGGAACAGACCATCAACTGCTCATTTGCAAGGTGAAGTTGAAGTTGAAGACAATTAAAACAAGTCCATGAGAGCCAAAACGTAACCTTGATTATATCCCTCCTGAATTTAGAGACCATTTAAAGAATAGATTTGATGCACTGAACACCAATGACTGAAAACCAGAGGAATCATGAGATGACATCAAGAACATCATCCATGAAGAAAGCAAGAGGTCATTAAAAAGATGGGAAAGGGAGAAAAGACCAAAATGGATGTCAGAAGAGACTCTGAAACTTGCCCTTGAACAGAGAGTAGCTAAAGAAAATGGAAGAAATGATAAGATAAAAGAGCTGAACAGAAGATTGCAAAAAGCAGCTCAAGAAGACGAAGTCAATTATTATAATGAAATGGGCAAAGACATGGAGTTGGAAAGCCAAAAGGGAAGAACACGCTTGGCATTTCTAAAGCTGAAAGAAATGAAGAGGAAATTTAAGCCTCAAGTTGCAATATTGAAAGATTCTATGGGCAATGTATTGAATGATGCAGGAAGCATCAAAAGATGGAAGGAATACCCAGAGTCACTGTACCAGAAAGAACTGATCAATGTTCATTCATTTCAGGAGGTAGCATATGCTCAAGAACCAATGGTATCGAAGGAAGAAGTTGAAGCTGCACTGAGGGAAGTGGTGAAAAACAAGGCTCCAGGAATTGATAGGATACCCATTGAGATGTTTCAACAAATGGATACTGCACTATAGACACTTACTCAGCTATACCAGGAGATTTGGAAGACCACTACCTGGCCAACTTACTGGAAAAATATCCATATTTGTACCTATTCCAAAGAAAGGTGATCCCACAGAATGTGAAAATTATCGAACAATTTAATTACTATCACACACAAGTAAAATCATACTGAAGATAATTAAAAAATGATTACAGCAGTATATTGTCAGAGAACTTCCAGAAATGCAAGCTGGATTCAGAAGAGGATGTGGAACGAGTGATATCGTTGCTGATGTCAGATGGATCTTGGCTCAAAGCAAAGAATACCAGAAAGATGCTTACTTATGTTTTATTGACTAAGCAAAAGCATTTAATTGTGTGGATCATAAAAAATTATAGATAACATTGAAAAGAATGGGAATTCCATAATACTTAATTGTGCTCATGAGGACCTTGTACATAGACTAGGAGGTTGTCATTCAAACAAAACAAGGGGACACCGAATGGTTTAAAATCAAGAAAGGAGTGCGTCAGGGTTGTATCCTTTCACCATACTTATTCAATCTGTATGCCGAACAAATAATCCGAGAAGCTGGACTATATGAAAAAGAATGTGCCATCAGGATTGGAGGAAGACTCACTAACAACCTACGTTATGCAGACGACACAACTTTGCTTGCTGAAAGTGAGGATGACTTGAAGCACTTACTGATGAAGATTGAAGACTGCAGTCTGGGGTATGGATTACACCTCAATATAAAGAAAACAAAAATCCTCACAATGGGACCAATGAGCAGCATCATGATAAATGGAGAAAAGATTGAAGTTGTCAAAGACCTCATATTAATTGGTTCTACAATCAACACCAATGGAAGCAGCAGTCATGATATCAGACGTCTTATAGCATTGGGCAAATCTGCTGCAAAGGACCTCTTTCAAGTGCTGAAGAGCAAAGATGTTTCCTAGAAGATTTAGGTGCTCTTGACACAAGCCATGGTATTTTCAATTGCCTCATGTGCATGTGAAAGCTGGACAATGAATAAGGAAGACTGACGAAGAGGTGATGCTTTTACATCAGCCAGTTACGTGCTGCAACAGCTTTTGTGGTATTGGCAAAGAATGCTAAAAGTACTGTGGACTGCTAAAAGAACTAACAGATCTCTTCTGGACGAACCACAGATGGAATGCTCCTTGGAAGCGAGAATGGCCAAACTTCATCTCACCTACTTTGGTCATGATGTAAGAAGGGATCACTCCCTGGAGAAGGATATCATGCTTGGCAAAGTGGAGGGACAACGAAAAAGGGGAAGGCCCTCAACGAGATGGACTGACACAGTGGCTGCAACAATGGGTTCTGGTGTAGCAGAGATCATGGGGCTAGCACAGGATTGGGTAGTGTTTCGTTCTACTGTATATGAGGTTGCTATGAGTCGAAGACAACTCAATGGCACCTAACAACAACAACATTGAGTGACTGTGAGTCTGAATCAACTCCATGGCAGCAGGTTTGGCTTTGGTTTGGACAGAGATTAATGTGTTTGACTGCTTACTGAAAGTTTAGGGGTTCAAGTCCACCCAGAGGTGCCTTAGAAAAACTCTGATTATCTACAGGTCGTCCCCAACTGAGAATGTATTCGAGTTATGATAAACTGCACTTAAGATTTCCTGTTTTTTTCTGGTATATCTTATCATTAGTAGCAGGTACTACCTACAGTGTTGCAGCATGTAATTGGCTGATATTATCCTTCTCAGATGTTTACTCATAGATGTTCAAAGATCAGATTTATAAAAATGCTGATAATAGTAAAACATTATGGGTGGATACAAAGGTAGACAGGCTAAATGACCAAGTAAGGGTGGGCAAAAGGAAATATACCTGTGATAGCTGGAGCTGTGTGTCAACTTGGCCGGACCACAATTCTGTGTGGTTTAAGCAATTGTGATGTGGGTCGTTCTGATGATGGGATCAGATGTATATGGTTTGAGCAGCCCATCCATTGAAAGGGAGTTTCCCTAGGGGTGTGGCCTGCTTCCAGTACATTTATGGACATCCTGGGAAAAGTGACATTCTTCTGTGGATCAGGATTCTGTTGCGCTGCCTACAACTGCCTGTGAGTGAACAACACACCACTCGGCCTGGAGATCTTGGATTCATCATTTGTTGGAGTCAACAGCCAGTATACTGCCTGCCAACCTTGCGCTTGTCAGCCCCTGCAGCTGCGTGAGAGTTGAGAAAAGCCTCTGGCGTGACGTTTGATCCAAGAACTTGGGACTTGTGAGCTGCTGTAAGTGTGTGAACCATTTTCCTAAAACAAATTTCTCTCTCTCTCTCTCTAATAAGCTTTACTGGTTTTGCTTCTCTAGAGAACCCAGTCTAACACAATACCCATGATCATACATAAGTTTGGCAGATGACATTTCTACTTATATAACTTGTGTGTGCTGTAAGAATGTCTATATATATAATAGCGCTAACAAGGGGCAAAGTTATAGGTACTTAGCCACACCCAAACACCTTGGGGGAGTGAGTTGCTGGCCCTTCAATCTCAGGACCATGGTCTCAGGGAACATCAAGCTCAGTTGGCATAATATACTACACAAAAACGTTCTACATCCTATTTTGGTGAGTAGTAACTGGGGTTTTAAAAGTTTGCAAGCAGCCATGTAAGATGCAACAATTGGTCTTTCCTTATCTGGAGCAAAGAAGAATGAAGAAAACCAAGGACACATGGAAACAATTAGTCCAAGGGACTAGTGGACCATACCAACCTCAACCTACATGATCCTGAGACCAGAAGTACTAGATGGTGTCCGGCTACCACTGTCAGCCACTCGGAAAGGGATCAGTGCAAGAGATCCTGGATAAACTAGCAGAAAACTGTGAAACAAAACTCGAAACTATAAAAAAGACCAGCCTTACTGATCTGATAGAGCCTGGTGAAACCTCTGAGAACATGGCCCCTAGTCACCCTTCAGGCCTAGAATTGAGCTCACTCCCATGGCCTCCAGTCAAATGATACACAGGCCCACAAGGTAAACAATTACACCAAAAGTGCACCACTCTTTAGAACAATCAACCGGGGGCATCAGAAGGGCAGCGTTTGCACATGGAGATGGCTCAGAGGGCAGGAATGCATAAGAAAGAAGGGCACAGGGAGAAGTTAACCACAGGGAGGAAATGGGAAGAGAGCTGTTAAATTGTAGGGATTGCAATCAATGTCATGAAACAAATGCGTATGAATGGTTGAATGGAAAGTGAATTTGCTCTGTAAACTTTCACCCAAATCACAATTAAACAATTTTTTTAAAAATGATACTAACAGACAGTAATAATAATGAAAACTATCATAAGTCACAGCTGGTGGTTCAAACCCACCAGCCACTCCTCGGAAGGAAGGTTGGGCAATCCTA
>NW_006921714.1:3027357-3028956 GCF_000298275.1 Orycteropus afer afer | reverse complement strand
GGGACTTACAATGGACTTAAGTTAATGGCCTGCTGTGTGGTTTGGTAACATCGGGACTGTGCCTTTTTCCTTGTCAACCTTGGGGCTTCTCAGCCTCAGTAGCCAGCAGCTGTCTGAGTGAAGAAACGCCTTTAGCTCTAGTGGGCTGGGAGCAGGGAAAGGTTGAGGGGCTTTCATCCAGTCCCTAGAGCTTGGCACTTTGAACTTGGACTGAAAGCCTCCAAATTGTAGGAATAAACTCCTGTTTGTTAAGGCCATCCCATTTGTGGTATATTCTTGTCAGAGCGGCACTAGGTAATCAGAACACCTACCATTGGAGTCTACTTGGGACATGTATGTCCCAAATAACAATATCAAAATCCATATTGCCTCAAAAAATTGTTTTTCCTTGATTTAAGCTTGTCTTCTGTTATTGAAAACATATGGTATCAACAGAATGTTCAAAGCAGAAAATAACTGGGTCATGAAAGGGTTAAAGCCACACCATCCTTCAAAATGTCTGCCAAAGTCAGGCCAAACTCGGCCTTTCTGTTAGGATAGACTGTAAGGCTTTAGGAGAGAGAAATATGTTTAATCAAAGTGTGCTTGAGATGAAAGACATGTTGCTTTGGTGAGAAGACCAAGACCTAGGGGTCAATAAGGAAGCCAGAGAAAGCTTAGCTGTTGGCTGTAGGCCTATGGATTTTGTTTTATTACTTTATTTTATTTATTTTGTAACTGTTTTACTGTTGTAGTTGCTGTTAGATACTGTCAAGTTGGTTTCTACTCACAGTATGAACAACAGAATGAAAACCTGCCAGGTCCCGTGTCGTCCTCACAATCACTGTACTGTTTTGAGCTCATGGCTGTGGCCACTGGGTCAATCCATCTCCTTGAGGGTCTTCCTTTTATTTCTGCTGATCTTCAACTTTGTTAAACATCCTGACCTTCTCCAGGGACTGGTCTGCCCTGATAATGTACTGTAAACCCATGCTTTTAAGAATCATTAGAGCCCACTTGAGGTCAAAGGAATTGCCTGACCACCACAACCTCAAACCTACTGCAGCTTCTGACAGCTTCCAGACTGGTCAGCTGAGAAGGCCAAAACACTGGGACATCCCCCAGCTGGCACACCACAGTGTCCCCGTGGTCAGGTTGGGAAAGATTTTTGATTCTCAGCAGGTCTGCAGATGGATAAAGAAAGTGTAATTCAGCTGAGTCCTGCCCTGGCAGGTACCATGCAGGTAGATGTTGAATAGACATGTATGGTTCCTTCTCCATAAGGAACACTAGCCGCAAGATAACTTTAAATGGTATTTGAGATGGAGGAGAAGGAGGAAAGGAATCGAGATGTTAACATTCCAGGTCACTTGATGTCTGGGTGTTTGAGTCTCAGAACACGGAATCTTAGGCACTGCAAAGAATGTATTGGATCAACGTATTCCCAACAATGATGTAACAACTGAGAAGACACTTGCTGTTGGGTACACATGAGATCATCTCCACATGATGAAGGCAACAAATACGGATTCTACTGCAGTAGTTATGTTTGTGTGTCAGTTTGACTGGGCCTGGTTGAGTGGCTGGGCAGCTGGTGGTAGTTATTCCCCATGATGAGAC
>NW_006921714.1:3024565-3026537 GCF_000298275.1 Orycteropus afer afer | reverse complement strand
CTCCACCCCCAGGTTCACATGAAGTTCACATATCGCTAATGGGTGAGACTGGCTAGTTCTACCCAAGTCAGCATCTTTAAACCTGTAAGGCCCAGCCCAGATACTGCTGGTAGAGTCATTAAGCCTTGTCTAGGGACTTCAGCCCTGAGACCCCCTGGGGGAGATGAAGACAAGCCTTGAGAGCCCAGGAACAGAGTAAGTTCCTGTCTGTTTCTCAGGCGCTAATCCAAATGAGCCCGTCGGAATCATGAACAGGAGTGGTCACTGACGTGGGATGCCGATGTGAACCTGTTGACTGTGCTCTCCGCCTACGGAGCATCCGGCCTGCACCAGCCTTTCCAGCTTGTCCTTGAGGATGGGCCTCATTGTGACCACCAGAGGGCAGCAAAAACCAGCAATGGTGGAGCAAGGCACATTTGCCTAACGGAAAAATCAAGTAAAAAAGAACAAAATGGCATTAGTGTAGTTCCAGGCCCTGAGCACAAGGGTTCAAGCAGCAGAATGAAGGGAGGTCCCAGTAGCTGCTAAGAAAACATAGCTTGTGCCTTCATGTGACACAGACATGGGGAGGTTTGCTAATAATCATTGATTTAAAACAGAGAGTCATCACTTTTGTGCTCAGCCATGGACCCCTTTGACAGTCTGGTGAAGGTATGGAACCCTGCTCGACAGAACGCTTTTAAATGCAAAACAGGAGATGCTAGGATTACAAGGGAAACCAATTACACTGCATGTGTAGTTAGCAAATTATGAAAAAATGTGGTACAGAGATATATGCATCTCTTCACTAAGATCATAAGGAGCAAGACAAAACTTTGAAAAAAACTCACTGCCATTGAGTCGACTCCGACTCAGCAACCCCTCCTTAGGTTTCTGAGGTGACATCTCTATTGAAGGAACAGGACAGTTGATTGAATACCTTTGTTGTTTTGAAGTTGTCATCAGCCTTTGTTTTTGAGATATCTGGAACCCCTGTAAGGTGATATGAAAATCCCTGTGGTTTCTTTTGGCAGTGACAACGTCACAGGGCTGGATAATACACTTGAAGTTTATTAATTGCATTCATACATTTCAGTTAGAGGTTATGAAAATCAAGCTGTAAGTTTTCCCCATCCAATTTCATGGACCCTCTGAATATTGTCCATGGACCTCAAAGGCCTGCAGTTCACAGCTGAAGAACCTCTAGGAGAACTGGAGGCACAGGGACCCACAGGAGTGGGAGGAACTGCTTCTTTATCCACAAAGGGATAGAGCTCTGTCCCCAGACCCACTGAGCCCAGCCTCACTCCTGCTGTCTCAATAGAAATGGCCCAGGGTGACCAGTGGGACTTTTGCTGGCCATCTTTGTTTGTTTTCCCTGATTGGCTTCTGGTCCCTGCAGTGGGGCTTACCAAAGCTTTTGGACACGGCCAGGATCATAATCCACTGGAAAAGTCTTGGCTGCTGCCTGTAGGCTTGCTGTTACTGCCCTGGCGGCAGGAGAAAACCAGGATGTGCCCACCAGCTGGGCGTCTGGATCCCAGCACCGGGAGAGGGACCCCAGGGGAGACCACAGTACTGGCTGAGGCTGAAGCATTAGAGTTACCGTTGTCACACAATAATGTTACACTAGTAACAGGCTTACACAGCAATATATCATTAATATTATTAACAATAGATTATTAACATCATTACATAGTAATATAGTATCAATATAATTACATAATAACATTATCTCATTACATAACATTATACCATTACATGACGTTGTACCATTAATATTATATTAGGGAGCCCCAGTGGTGCCACAGTTAAGTGCTTGGCCACCAACCAGAGGTTAGTGGTTTGAACTCATCCTGAGGCTTCCCAAGAGGATAGACCTGGAAATCTGCCCCTGCAAAGATTATAGCCTAGAACACTCTATGGGGCAGCCATTCTACTCAGTCATGTGGGTCACTAAGAGTCAAAAACCAACTTGATGGCACCTATTATA
>NW_006921714.1:3018205-3022020 GCF_000298275.1 Orycteropus afer afer | reverse complement strand
TGGAATGTCTTTAAAAGGATTATGTGTTTTGGATTATGTGTTTACCTGAAAGTACTATGGCTATTGAATGTTCTCTTACCTACTTGTACATTAGAAATGATTATGGGGTATGTGGATAACAGAGAGTGTGTAAATCCGCCTTCAGCCAATACTTGATTGGATAAGTTAAAAGGGGATGATGAAGGTCACCATGTCCTCCAGCTGCTCCAAGTACTCCTTCAGCAAGGCCAGGCTGCCTGTGCCAACCCTGAACTCGTATTTCCAGAACTGGGGAATGCCCCCCCTGAAGACACAGGGAAATCTCACAGGCCCCCAAACTCTCACTAGGGCCCCACAATCCATTTTTAAAAAGACTGAGGAGAAGGGAAGACGACACCTAGTGCAGATTCAGGCACTGACACTGAGGTTGGGGACTTAGTTTTGAGCAGGGAGCCTTGCTGGTATCCTTCAAACCTACCAGGTTGGAGACCATCAAATCAGCATATATGGTGTAGCTCTGACCCACATCCCATCATATTTCCCCTAACCTCAACCTGAGACCAGCCAAACCATCAAGAGAAACCAATGGTGCCCTCTGTGCCATCCAGGCAGGGCTGGTGGACTGAAAGGGACAAAGGGCAGGTGCTGGGAGGAATCTCAGTGATGTCAGTGGGCAGGGCCTTTCCTGCCATAGAGAGATGTTTCTGTGGGGTGGGCTGGGAAGGCTCTTTGGTTACAAATCGATTCTTCATGAACTCTGAAGTCAGTTACTGAGCCATGCCAGACCCGTGCTGGGTGATGGAGTACAGTGACAGAGAGGATGGTATCTAGCCCTTACGGAGCTTGCAAGCCTACGTTGGTAGGCGAGACTGCCTTGAAGATAGATACTTGCAATACAGAGCAGTAGGTCTTAACAGCCTAAGTAGAGCAGTGCACAGAGAAGTTTGTTCTCCTTCACAAAGGAGGAGATGCTGGGTCTGGGTCTTGAAGGATGAATAGGAGTTTGTTGGATAGACAAGAAGGAAAGCACATCCTAGCCAGAGGGAACAGGATGCAGAAAGCTGGAGCCATCAAACACTCTGGGACATTGGAGGGTCTTCTTGAGGTGGTCTCCAAGTTGGCAGTGATGGGACACACTAGGGGAAAATCTAAAGGACCCAGCCTTGGGCCCAGGTAATCTCTGAAGGACCTTCCCTTACCTGGAGTCCACTAATGGATAAAGACAGAATGTTCTTGGGGAGCTTTGTGTCCGGGGAAAGCACTGGGGATGACTGGAGTGTTGGGGAGAATCTGAGCTGGGGCCAGGCCACATGGGTCTTGTTATCTGGCTAAGGTGCAGCCATGGGGAGGGACTGAACAAATTTTAACTATGGAAGTGATGCAATCAGATTTAAGGTTAGAAGAAGTCACTCTGAACAGAGAGTAGAAGTGTGTGTGTGTAGGGGAACGAGCCTGGGGTGAAGACACCAGTTAAGACATCATAGTCTGAAGAGAGAAGATGTCTGCCTCAGCTAGGATGTGGGGAGAGACGTAGACCCCCTGGAGAGCTATTAGGAAGTGGAGTCAGTAGGACCATGGTTATGGATTGACTTAATCTGTACTTGGGAATGTGACCTTGTTTAGGAATAGTTTTTCTTCCATTGTTGTTACATTAAATGAGGTCAGACTGGAGTGGGGAGTAGGGTGGGTCCTAATCTGATCTCTTCCGAATGGTATTTTTACAGGGGGATAGCAGACATGGAAACAGTCACTCCCAGGGCAAGACACCACATGAAGGACAGCTACTAGCAGCAGAAAATGCCAAAGATGGCCAGCAGCCACCAGAAGCCACGAGGGAGGCGTGGGACAGGACCCTCAGGAGGAACTGACATGGCCAGCACCCCGACTTGAACTTCCAGCCTCCAGAACTGTGAGTCAGAACGTGCCTGCTCTTTGAATACTGTGTGATATTTTCTTACTGCCCCTAGGAAATGAAGACAATGTTTATTCAATACATTATTATGTTCCGTGTCCTGGGGAACAAACACCACAATAATAATGTCTGTCTCCGGGAGTGGGGACTACAAGTGTTTTTCTTGCCTTCCTAATCCTGTGACAGCAGAGGTCTGGCTTGAGTGATTGAGTGCAGGGATGGCAGTGCCAATGAACTCCTCAAAGCTGGAGTTTCTCACTGGTGCCAAAGATTTTACCCAGGACAGGGGCAGGGTAGGGGCTGGGTGCAAGTGGGAATTGTGGGAGGGCAGCTCTTTCCTGAGCAACAATCATGGGTGAGGCCCATGCCAGGCAGCGTGGGGTCCCCGGGGTTAGACTGAAGGGTGCCTGATGACAGAGACACCCAGCTGCAGCACCTTCCCCGTCCCTCTCCCAGCCTTACCCTCCAACACCCAGGCTTTTTACCTGGTGCTTGAGATGGTGCCTGGGGAAGGTAGTATCCACTTGCTTGGCTCACTTTGGCCCAGCAGGGCCAGGGGACCACTGTTGGCCTGGCAGAATCTGTCAAAAGCCAAGGCCAGGGACCTGAGCAAGACCACCACATGGGCTGGCTAGGATCCTGGGTTTGGTGAGACAAGGGACAAGGGCACAGTCAGTGCCCCCTTGGCAGACTTTTTATTGTATTAGTGTGATACAGAAAGTACTCAAGTCATGGGTGTACAGCTTGATACTCGCAGAATGAACACACCCGCAGAGCCAGCACCCACATTGAAAACAACGCCATCAGCGTCCCAGCAAGGTGCGCCTTCCAGGCATCGCTGCTCCCCTCACGGGAACCACTCCCCTGCTTCTAACACCGCAGACAACTCTGGCCTGTCCTTGGACTCCAGATAATGGTCTCATGCACAGTGCTTGCAACGAAGGGCTCAGGTATAGCAAGGATCGTGAGGCTGGTGTTGGACTTGGCAGTGTTTCATTCTGCTGTGCATAGGGTCGCTATGAGTCAGAGATGACTCAACAACACCTAACAACAACAACAACACACTCTGTGTCTTTAAAGCCTTGCTTCCTTCACTCAGCAATGTGTTGTGAGATTCGTCTGTGCTGTAGTGTTTAATAATAGCTGATCCTTGATGGATGAGTGTCTCATCATGCATCTACCCAGTCTGTTACTGACGGACATTGGAGAACTCTCCAATTTGTGTGCTGCCGCACATTTTCGTACCTGCGTTTTGGGAGTACATACGTATGCATTCTTTTGGGCATATACCTAGGGTCCTAAGGTATGTAGATAAAACACATGCTCAGCTTTAGTGAACACTGCCTGAGGTTTTCCAAAGTGGTTGTACCTACACTCTCACCAGCAGGTGTGAGTGTCTGGGTTGCTTCCTATCCTCTCTGACACTGGTATTGTCTCTTTTTCATGTTAGCCATTCCGGCAGGTGGGACAGTATCACACTGTGCTTTTCATTTACATTACGCTGATGACCAGTGCAGGTGAGCATCTTCCCACAGATTATATTGGCCATTTGAAGACTGTCTTTGAGGGAAAGACTGTTTGAGTCTCTTGTCTGGGCAGACTCTTACCTGATCATGATTGCACAGTCCTCTACTATCCCTCCAAAGGGATAGTTTTAACAGAGCTACTGGTGCAATGGTTAAAGCACTTGGCTGCTAACCAGAAAGTTGATGGTTCAAACCCACCAGCCACTCTACAGGAGAAAAGACCTGGAGAACTGCTTCCATAAAGATCAGCCACTGCCATCAAGGCCATTCCGACTCCCAGCACCCCTAGGGTACAGAGTGGAACTGCCCCATAGGGTTTCCAAGGCTATAATCTTCATGGAAGCAAAGCCCAAACCAAACTCACTGCTATCAAGTCAATGCCAAATTATAGTGCTCCC
>NW_006921714.1:2999948-3016755 GCF_000298275.1 Orycteropus afer afer | reverse complement strand
TTTTCTCCAGGTGATTTTAATTTTCTTCTTTGAGTCTTCTCAACATTCTAAGATTTTTGCAATAAGCATGCATAGTTTCTATAATTGGAGAAAAAATGAATTAGAAAAGTTGTGCTTCAAAAAAAGTAGGGAGACATCACTGAGGTGACAGTTGTAACCTTGGTAGGTTTGCTCAATTATCAGGTGGTCGTTTCTTTCCTACATTGACCTTGTTCGCTAATATTTACTGAGCACTTACTGTGTTCCAGGCTCTCTGTGCCAAGTCCTTTATATATGTAACCATTCATATATTAAACATGAGGAAAATAGGGCTCAGTGAGGGGAAGCGACATTCCCAGTGTGGCACAGCTGGTGGGTGGCCCAGCCAAGGTTCAAACCTGGGACTGATGAGCTCTGAATCCTTATGTCACCCCTGCACCATATCCACCAGATCAGAGCAGCAGATCTCCCAAGGAGGGGTGCACTACCATCTATGGCCCTTCCTTCCATGGGCATTAGGGGAAAAGGCCAGGGCTGGCTACTCTTACCAGAGGGTCCTGGAACCAGTGATCTCTAACTCTGTGGTGCCTACAGACAATACATGAACAGACCTTCAAAATGAGGACCAATGGGACACCCCAGGTGCTGAAAACTCAAGGAAGCTAACCACACATCTTAAATAAGCCTGGTGGCTCCAAAAATAATCTGGAGGGAGGTGGGAGGGAATAGTGGCAACCAAGGCTTCCAGTCCCCTGGCTACCCCCTCCTTCCTCCAAAGCCTGTAGTTAGAACAAATTGGATTTTTAATTCACTAAATCAGGAAGGCACTACGCGCACAAGGGTTCTTTGTTTCTTTTGTAATAAAATGTATGGAGGAGGCACTTTTTTGGTTTGCTCATCTCACAAATAGTTGTAGGAAAGTCCTGGAGTCATCTTCATTGGTGATAGGACACAGCATGGAGGCCTCGGTGGTGGCTCTTTGGAGGGGTAGCACTGCACTAGGGTGAGGGCTTTTATTGTTGATGTGGTTCACCCGTGCCCTGGGCCCCTTGGGCTCCTTCTATAGCCATGACACTTTCTTTCTAGAGAGACAGATGACAAGCTTTCTCTGAGCCCTTCTAACTTAATGACAAGAGAAGGAAAAACCCCACACCTTTTCATGTTATGTATTTGATTAAGGAGTCCCTGGGCATAAAGGAGCTCTGGTGGCATATTGCCTAAAGCACTCACTTGACTGCTAACCAGAAGGTTGGCAGTTCAAACCCAGCAGCCACTCCTCGGAAGGAAGGCTGGGCAATCTACTTCTGTAGAGATACCATCTTGGAAACCCAAGGAAGGGTCGCTATGACATGGATCTGACTCCACGGCAGTGTGTTTGGTTTTGCTGCATTGGGTGGTGTAAATAGTTAATGCTTTCAGCTGCTCACTGAAGGCTGAAGGGGCTGGAGGTTCAAGTCCCAAGAGGTGCTTTGGAAGAAAGTGCCAGTGATCTACTTCTGAAATATCAGCCACTGAAAACCCCACGGCGCATGGTCCTCCTCTGACATGCATGAGGCTGCCTGGTGTCAGCACTGGCTCCATGGTGACTATTTTTTGTTTTCCAACCTGAGTTAAAGCCCCAGAAGACAGGGCCCTAAGCTGGAGTTTTCCAGCTACTGGGTAAAGTGAGCTTCTCCTCTGGCTGAGCACCAAAAACAGCGGCTGGTGGCGCCTGAGGTCCTGCTTTGGCCCCGGCACTGTGCTGAGTGATCTGCCCATGTTAGCTCAGTCGCTCCTCTCACAGTTCCATAGGGAAGCTCTGGTGGCTACTTTCTATTGTACAGATAGATAGATATTGTATCTATTGCATAGGTGAGGTGCCTACAGCTGAAAGAGGTCACATAGTTTCCCACAGCTGCACAGCTGGTCAGGAACAAAGCTGGGATTTGTGTCCAGGCTGTTTGACTCCAGAGTTTAAACCCTTGGCCACTGCACTCTGACTTCCCTGAGGTTCTAGTAAACAGTTGTCTAGGGAATTGGCTCATCAGAGGGTCTTCATCTGGGCCAAGAGGAGCATTCACTGCAGCCTGGCCAGGAAGCTGCAAGCTCGTGGCAGATGCTGCTGCTTGACTAACCCGTCATTTCCAACCCCCTTCTTCCTTGACCACCTCCTCTGGAGAAACTGAAGAAGCTCCTTACGTTCCCGACTCCCTTGCCGCTAGGGGTAGCCTAAGTTCTAGGCAATGAAACATAAGCAGAAGTAGGACAGGACTTCTAAGAAAGCAATTCCCTTCCAGGTACAAGGGACAACATGGCACTTCCTTCCCCTCTTCTTTCCTTGAAAGTGTCTGTGTTAGTGGTTCTGGCAGGGTAGCCATCTTATAACCATGGAGGAAAGGCCACAAGAAATTGTTTTATTCTGTGAGAAAAATAAACCCATATTTGTTGGAGCCTTTGTTAATCAGATTTTCTGTTACCTATAGCTAAAGCAAGGAGCTCTGGTGGTGTAGTGGTTAAGGCATTTGGGTGCTAACCAAAAGGTCAGAGGTTAGAACCTGCTTTCTCTGTGAGAGGAAGATGAGGCAGTCTGCTTCTGTAAAGATTGACAGCCTTGGAAACCCTATGGGGCAGTTCTCTGTCCTAAAAGGGCTGCTATGAATTGAAATCAACTCAATGGCAGTGGGTTTGTTTTTGGTACAGCTAAAAGCATTACTAATTAATATTTGTCATTTGTATTCTCCTGGGATCCACAACTACTAGCTACCATCCTCTCTGCTACAACTTCGTTCAGTATACCTCACAACCCACAATTCCATTGCTGAGATGAGCAACTACGGCTAGAGGCAACATAATAAGGGCAAATAAATAACATTCATTGGAGCACATACTCTGTGCTGGCCCTTACCTATATTATCTCATTAGTCCTTTACAACAGTTATATGAAGTGCATACTATCATCATCACCATGTTTTAGCCAAGGAAACTGAGGTTCAGGACAGTTAAGAAAATTAAGGCCACATAGACAGTGAGCAGCAGAACTAGAGTCTGAATTCACATTGATTGGATTCCAAAATCCATGCTCTGGTAGAGGATCAGAGATTGGTCCGTGAGAAGTCAATTGGCACAAATATATAAAATGTTGGCCTCATCAATACATTACTGTGGCTACTCAACTGCATAAGACTCTAACAGAGCTCACTGATGGTCAAAAAGCTGGCAGAGGAAAAAGGATGGTCAACCTGGAGTTAAGCTAATGCTTGCTAATGGTGAAAACAGGCCCATGGTAGACAATCACTTTGGTGGTTCCCTATGAACCATGCCTCTCATTGTTCATGCCCTTGGGCAGCCCTCTCCCCACTGTGTGAGCCTTGGTTAACTACGTGATTTGCTTCAAAAAAGGGGCATTAGCAAGTGTCATGCAAGCAGAGGCTTGCTAGTGCTCAAGGGTGTGACCTCTTGGAGTACTCTCATAGAGTCCTGAGGTAACAGGTAAAGAAGTTTGGTGACCACTGTGGAGAGGTTGCATGGAAGAGAGATGCTAGGCCAGTCCCAGCTGCTCCAGTTATCCCCATGGACACTCCAGACATGTGAGTGAAGAAGCCATCCTGGCTGCTCTAACTCCAAGAGACAACACCTAGAACAGAAGAACCCCCCGGCAAAGCCCAGCCTCAAGGGCGAATTCTGAGAATTACAGGCTTAAACTAGTAAGTTTTGAGCGGCTTTGCTGTACAACGATAGATAACTCTGTTGGCCCGTATAGCAGCAGGGGCCGAACACATCAATAAACCAAATGAAAATTGTCTTGCTCTAGTACTTTAAACAAGGAGCTCTGGTGGTGTAACGGTTAAGGCATTTGGCTGCTAACCAAAAGGTTGGTGGTTTGAAACCACCAACCACTCCACAGAAGAAAGATGAGGCACTTTGCTTCTGGGAAGATTTACATCCTTGGAAACCTAATGGGGGTCACTATGAGTCAGAACTGACTCGATGGCAGTGTGTTTTTTTGAGGGGGTGGGGGTTGGTGGGGGAGCTTTAAACCGTTCTGGGATTTTTCCTTTGGCACTTCCACCATAACCAGAGGAGGAATAAAAAACTTTTTTTTTTATTTTGAAATTTTGCTGTGTCAGTGACAAAGTTGACATCTGCTTTCTGTTGCAGGACCTTTTAGAGGTTGAGCAGCCCTCTTGGGAGACAGTGAGACAAAGGTACCATCCATTAGCTCAGGGAAGGGAGACATGGTTTGAATCAAAATCATAGTAAAATGCAGGGTAGTCTGAGGACAGTTTTCCTAGGAGGAAAAATCCCTTTTATCACCTGAGGATTGATACATAGCCTGGCCTCAGACATGAGGTGACCTCAGAGATGGAGTTGTGGGTCCTGAGAGTGATGAACAATATTCTAGCACAGAAGACGGCAGCTGTGGGTCCCAGGAGAACACAAAGCACAAGTATCAATGAAGAATGCTTTTAGCTACAGGTAACAGAAAACCCAGTTGACAGTGGATTAAAACAGTTCTGGAGCCAAGGTGATCGAGCAGGACTGGCAGGTGGCAGGCTTGTCAATGACGTTCCCATGCTTTGGGTCTGGCCCAAGGTGCCACTTCTCCTGAGAAGTCAAGTAAAACCAAAATAACCAAATGTACTGCAATAGAGTCAATTCTGACTGTAGAGACCCCCATTAGGTTTCTGAGGTTGTAAATCTTTACAGAAGTAGATTGCCCCATCTTCCTTCCGCAGAGCAGCTTGTGGGTTTGTACCACTGACCTTCTGGTTAGCATCCCAATGCCTTATCCACTATGCCACCAAAGCTCTGGTTAAGTAGCAACCAGCAATAATGATTCTGCTATCACTCTCTGTCTCTCGCATGGAGAAGCCACAGGTCTTGAGAATTCCTGGTTCTATGTAGTTGGTCTTTCCAGGCATCTGTTCTTTCTTTTTTAGTGTCATTTTTGGTGTAAGCATACCTAACAAAACACACCCATTCAGTGTTTTCTTTCTTTTTTTTATTGTGATGTGGGTGAAAATTTACAGAGCAAATTCACTCTCCATACAGCAGTTCACATACACTTTGTCTCATGACATTGACCACAATTTCCCACAATGCAACAGATCCCCTCCCACTTCCTCCCAATAGTTACCTCTTCCCTGTGTCCATCCCTCCATGCACTCCTGCCGCCTAAGCTGTCTCCCTGTGCATAAGCAGCCCTTCTTTCTCCCATGATTGTTCTCTCCAAGGAGTGTATCTACCTCAGGGAAATGTTCAACTCATATTCCTGTCTTTTGTTTGTCTGGAAGCCACAGGTGTGGGTTCAATTCCAGACCTGAAGGGCAGCTAGAGGCCATAGTCTCAGTGGTTCCACTAGGCTCTATCGGACCAGCAAACCTGGTCCCCCTGCTTTTTTTTTCTCCAAATGATTTTGAGTTTTGTTCCACATTGTTCTCCCTCTCTATCCAGGATCTCCTATATAAATCTCCTTCCAGGTGGTTGACAGTGGTAGCCGGGCACCACATTCAGCATTTTCTGCATGTGCAGTTTAGTGATGTTGGTGACACGCTTTGCATTGTGTCACCCTTCTGTCTCTCTCGACCCATATGGTTTCACCACTGTTGTTCCTCTGAGGGGAACTCTTTCTTAGTCACCTGACATCACCTCCAGCCATGCCGGCCACGTTTCTGACATTTGATGTCCTTTGTAGAATGAAACTGCTCCTGGCAGAGAGAAGGCAGGGCCTCAGGTGGGACTTGAGGATCAGCACACACCCTGAACGGGCTGCGGAGAATCTGGGTGAGGGGAGAAGGTGAAGGAGCCCACTCAGAAAACCCAGTCTTCCCAAAGGTGCAGGTTCTGTGGGGGTTACCCCCTGCCCAGCTGTCCTGGCTCTGCTCTGGGCATGGAGGCGGACACACAGGGACGGAGTACCCACTCAGCAAGCTAAACGCGGGCTTACTTGTGCTTACTCGGTAGCGAACAATTTCACATGGGTTTCACATTAACATGTGAAACTGTTCACTACAGAGCAGTCAGTAACACAAATGAGCCCGTGCTTATCTTGCTGACTGGGTAATCCTTGAGCAGGTTTTCCTACTCCTGCCTCAGTTTTAATGAGAAATTCCTTGTGCTCCGTGACCTTTGCTCAAGCCCTTCTCTTGCCCTGGAATGTCCTCTGTCCCCTCCCTGAAGTCCTGTCCGTTCCTCAGAGCCCAGCCCAGTATCCACCACCTCTGTGAAGCCGCCAATGGGCTCGCACTAGGCCCCTTGCTCCCAGAGACTTCTTTGTTCCACTAAGTGGTCTGGAGTCACCACCGGCCCACTAGTCCACTTCCCTCTGAACCTCCTCTCTCCCTGGGTGACCCCGAGTGCCTTGAGGGGATGCTTTTTTAGGCTTCTCCCACAGGCTCCAGGGCACTTACCACATGCTAAGCACTTAGTAAGTGCCAGAAATATTGATGGTCAAATGAAGGAATACTACTTGCAATGAAAAGTGAACAAAAGGCTGATTTTCTGTCTACATTTGACTTGTTATTTGGATTTAGGTGCCCGGAAAATAGAGACTGTATATTTTCCTTTCATCTCCCCCACCACCCCTACCACTACTATTGGTGTGTTGCTGTGCACAGATTTTTGGTGAATGAATTGATGAATGAATATCCTAGATTTTTCAAAAAGAGGGATGGTCTCAAAACTCTAGGAAATTGCTCTCAGGAAGGAATCCTATAAACGATATCTTACACACTAGAAAGAGAGGTTTCAATGTGTCAGCAGATACAAGGGCTACATGGCTGCGGCGTATCCTTTGTAAGTGATACAAATGGGTACGGTGCTCAGCAGCTCGGGAAAAGTTGAGAGGCGCTCAGAAGAAAGGCCTGGAGAACTACTTCTGAAAGCCAGCTACTGGAAGATCCATTGCGGCGCTCGGTTCAACTCTGACACAAGATGGGGCCGCCGTGAGTCGGGCCTCTGGGTGGGCTCGAGCCTCCAACCTTCCAGTTAGGGGCCAAACGCATTGACCGTTTGCACCACCAGGGAGTCTCCAAGCACAGCCCATGTGTTTCATTGAAATCTATGCAGGGCCTGGCACAGTGCCTGGCTCAGAAGTGGGAGCTCCGTAAACGTTTGAGGAGTGGCTGTTTGACTGCAGAGCAAAGTCTGCAATTCAAGGACTGTCTCCATAGTGAAGGTTCTGGACAACTCTTTGCATCTAAAGAGGAGAACCCAATGGAAGTCAAACCACCAATTTGTGTGTCCAACTCTAATCTCATGGATAAAAAGTTTGTCTACCTCAGGATCATTTTAATGAGAAATCTGAGATTGCATAAAATCTCCACTAAACAAAACAAAAAGAAGGAGATGCATTTAAAGCCCGCAGGGAGTGCTTGAATACCCCAGGAACAGAGCTGCAAGGACACGGAAGAGAGAGCAGTTAGTCCTGCTGGACTGGGCTGGAGGTGCTGGGAGGGCTCAGGGGAGGTTGGAGGCTATTCCTTAGATGAAGATGTGCTGAGGCTTAAGGCAGCTGCCTTGGCAGGTCAAGCCTGCACTTGTTTGCTGGGCTAAGTGCCTGGCCTGGGCTGGCAGGATGGACTCCATTGGCCAAGCAGCTGAGGCGTCATTAAGGTCCTGAGCATGTATGGTCCCCAGGGTCACTGCAGGGGGCTTAGCACCTCAGCCTGTCACTCCTCAAAGGTCAGCTAGAAAACACAGCCACATTGGGGACAGCAGCCTGACTCCTCAAATAATTGTCCTCACTTCAGATCTGGAAGAGAGAATGGAGTTTACCCCAGACCTTCTGAACTGAGAGACTTCCCAGGTACCTTTCAGGCCAACTTCTTGTTATTATTCCTTAACGCAGCAGATACAAACTGGGTGCTGTTTTGCTAATAAGTTGTAGCCAGAAGACCAAAGTCCATTTATTTTGTTAAGTAGTCTGTGTTGTATCACTTGCCTTTCATTCATTTGTTGTTGTTGTTGTTATTATGTGCCGTCGAATCAGACCCCGATTCATAGCGATTCCTCCTTGGGTTTCCGAGGTGGTGTCACTATGGAAGTAGATAGCTCAACCTTCCTTCCGAGGAGTGGCTGGTGGGTTTGAACCACCAGCCTTCTGGTTAGCAGTCAAGTGCCTTAGGCACTACGCCACCAGAGCTCCTTTCATTCATCTATTCATTTAAATATGGATCTACACGGGTTTTAGGGATTGCTGTAACAACGTTGCTGTCCTGGCGGGAGATAAATGAGCGTGGGTAGAATTGATCCCTGTGAAATGTGTGCTGAGTGTGTGCCGGGCATCTGAATATCACCTGCAGTGCATGCTGGCAGGGAAAGACAGCTGAGAACCCCAGCCTTACACTTCATCCCCTGGAAGTCAGAGGTCAAATAGACTGAAGTACATGCTCATTGGCTCCTGCCAAAGAATTGTCCTAAATATACCAACCCAGAGAATTCCTGCTCATCTATCAAATGATAGTACCTAGCACACTATATGTGATACCCACTATGTGTCCAGCATCATGCCAGGCCCTCTCCATACATCATCCATTGATTCCTCATCTCTACAAAGAAGACACTGTTAATCCTATTATAGACAAGGAAACTGGGGCTCAGAGCAGTCAAGAAAGTTGCCTAGTCTCATAGCTAGTAAGCAGTGGAGCCCATTTCCAAGAGCAGTATAAGGGCATGCTGGCTTGATAAGTATCTGTCTGTTTATCCACCCATCTGTCCATCCACCCTGCGATATTAACAGGCAACACATCCTCAGAATATTTTAGGAATAGAATTCTCCTTTCCCCTCACAAGATGGTTCCTGGGCCAGTGAGTCCTGAGGTCATACATTTCTTTGGGGACCTAATCCTGAACTTCTCAGGCTGGCCACCAGGGGCTCTGGTGAACTCACTAGCTTCTAGAGGTACAAAGACATGGGTTTTAATCTGTGAGCCTTGGCCTAACTCAGAGAAGCCACCTCTCTGCTTTGAGGTCTCTCTTTTCTCTTTAAAAACAAAAACAAAAACAAAAACAAAAACAAAAAAACCCACGGCCATCAAGTCAATTCTGATCATTGTGACCCTACAGGACAGAGTAGAACTGCCCTATAGGTTTGCCAAGGCTGTAATCTTTATAGAAACAGATTCCCACATCTTTCTTCCGTGGAGTGGTTGGCAAGCGGGAACAACTGACCTTTCAGTTAGCATCTGAGTACTTAACCACTGTGCCACCACAGCCCCTTTTTCTCCTCTTTAGAGATAAACAATCAAAACTACAAATATCATTCCCTAACATTAAATCTACTAGAGAAGGGGCCCACGGGTAGTCAACTCCTTACCATGCTCAAAATCCTGGTGTAAAAATATCTCATCTATGCCTGTCCCAGATGACTGAAATTCCACCATTATAAAGTCATTCTTCTGCTTTACCCAAGCAACCCAATTCCAGGAGTGTATCCTATAGATGTGCTCAAATGGTGGGGGGAGGGTTGCCTGAAATGAGTGCATGGCAGCACTGAAATAGAAACAACTTAGAAACAACCTAATAAAGGTTGATTAAATACATAGAGAAGCAGTTAAGTAGAGGAGCCACTAAATAAAGGTTGGTACACACAAACCAATGGGATACTACATAGCTATTAGAAACAATGAGACATCTCTATATGCCTTCATAGAAACAATCTCCCAAAGGTGTAAAATCAACAAGGTAGGTGGAGAAGCCATGTTGGATAACACACCCACGTTCTGCTCACACAGACCCGCTCTGGAAGAACGGAGCAGCGCCTGGTAACAGTGGTGCCTGCGGGAAGGAAAACTGGGGACATGGGGGCCTGGGTGGGAGCACTGACTGCCACACTGTTTCTATGTGAATGGCGCCCTCTGGACTTGTGCAAGAGGTGGCCCTGATGGAAGAGAGACTTTCTACTGTTTATCCTTTCTGCACCTTTTGAGTTGGACAACATTCATTATCTAATTAAAAAAATGGAATTTAATTTTCAAATACATTAAACCAAAAAACAAAACAAACCACTGCCACTGAGTCGATTCTGACTCGTGGTGATCCCGTGTGTTAAGGAAGGTAGAATCAGGTGCCATTTAAAGAAATCAAACATTATGGTAAAATAAACTATTTCTTACAGTGTTGAAGATTTGGGTCTTTCACACCGTTTTTTCACTCATTCAGGAAATACTTATTCAGTCCAACCATGTGGTGCAAGCTGAGTAGGCAGAGGTGAGTAACCCAGTGCTCATCCCCATTTAAAGTGCAGGTACCCCTGGGAATGACAGTGATAACAAGGGGTAAGGAGCTCTGGTAGCGTAGTGCCTAAGGCACTTGACTGCTAACCAGAAGGCTGGCGGTTCAAACCCACCAGCCCCTCCTCGGAAGGAAGTTTGGGCAATCTACTTCCGTAGTGATACTTCCTTGGAAACTCAAGGAGGGGTCATTATGAGTCGGGTCGGATTCGATGGCACATAACAACAACAACATTTCTAAATGAGGGCCCACTGCGTGCTAGATGCCTTAGATGAAGTAACCCCTGGGTGTTGCAAACGGTTCACATGTTCAGCTGCTGAACTAAAAGTTGAGGGTTTAAGCCCATCCAGAGGCACCTTGGAAAAAGGCCTGGTGGTGTACTTCCCACAAATCAGCCCTGAAAACCCTCTGGGGTACAGTTCTGTGCTGATACACATGGGGTTGCCAGGAGTCAGAACTGGCTCCAGGGCAACAGTTAGTTTTAAAGCCTCACAACAACCTGCGAACTGGGCCATTTCTACCCCCAATTTGCAGAATTGGAAGCTGAGCAAGAGAGCTCAAACGTCATGGGCTCCGGTGGGTGGGTAGGAGTGGCAGAGCGAATTCAGACCCAGGAACCTCGGCTGACTCCAGAGCCAATTCAGACCCAGGAACCTCGGCTGACTCCAGAGCCGCAGCCTAGGGCTGCACTGAGAGCTACCCCACCCCCGGAAGGGAACTCACGGAGGTAGACGTGCTATTTATTTATTCATCGTGTCTAGTTAACACATGCCTGCCATTGCAGGGAACCCTCGGTGAGTGGAGGGAGAAAATGGGACCAGATTCCCAATCTCTGGAAGGCACTCTCCAGTGGAGAGGAAACCCACCATAGACAAGAACACAGTCAAAAAGGGGGTCTGGGAAGGGCTGAAATGGAGGTGAGAGGTATCAGAATGTCATTGTCAAACATCCTCCATGAAAACATTGGTTTGATTTGACCAAAGTCAAACCTTAGTCTCTTTCACTATTTCAAAACCCAAGGACTGTTATAGGCTGAATTCCAAAATAATGACTACAAAGTCAGCTGTAGCTCAGAGAGAAATTTAATAAGAGGGTAGTAACCTTGCAAGGTAGAGACACATGGGACCAGAGGCAACGCCGTGTGTGTCTTCTATAATACTTTTAAGGCCGTGAGGCACATGATTTCAAAAGACCTTATGCAGGCAGGATAGTCATAAAATCCAGACCCTTTTGCAAAAGTCAGGAAGCAGAACAAGGCGGTGATCATTTCCTAACAACAGACCTCAACTTCCTTCAGGCTAGGTCCACATACAGTCTCTTTCTAAAATGGGCTCAGTGTGTTTTAATATGGATGATTCTGCTGTTTGCTCTTGATTCGAGTCTTGGTCCTGCCGCCTAAGTTCATCAGGTGGTAAAGAAGGGCAGGGGTGCGCAGGTTCCAAAACTGGTTAACACTGACCACGGGTAGTGGGCTAGAAGCCGTCTCAAGAATGGCCTGTTATCAGGAAATGCCATCTAAGCAGTAAATTTGTGTTTACATTATTTCCCTTGCAGTGTCCCTTCCTTGGTTTCAGGAGCTGAGGAACGTGATTGTCCTGTCCTGTGAGCTGTTCCTGTCTTGGTTTTATGATCTTAGGAATGTGATTGCAGGGGCATGATTCTTACGTGATTATGGCTACAAGCAGCAGAATAACGCAATGTTTAAAATAAATTAAGATTAATATGATGTTTTGGGTTATGGACTTGAACACATATTCATCTCCCAGAAATTCTGATCTGTCTGTACTATGACATGACCGGTGTTGCTTTGAACCACACTCTAATAAGCACTAAATTACCTGCTCCCCTAAACTTTCCACTCTTCCTACAAACTCCAAATTGCACAGGGTGGCAGTCCCTGCTCGGTCCTTCCCCACCCCAACCTCCACATGCCTAATTGTCTAGCCCCCTTCCCGCCCCCCTTTTTTTCCCCTCTTACACAGATTCTCCACTTTGGTCAAACCCATCTGCTCACTGGTCTCTACCACTCTGCACACTCGCCACCTTCCCAATGCTTCTCTGCTGTTCTCATCCCTCCTCCACCATCATACCCACCTTCTCTCTCAGGTCCCTTTCTACACGTTCCCGGGGCTCTGCTGGTCTCTGCCTATTCCACTCTACCAGGCTCCAAGCAACAGTGTTAACCCAATCCTGCAGGAGGGGCCTGACTCCCCAACAACCCCCTCTGCCTCCCAGCCACACAGAGTAATGTTCCAGGCCTTCTCTCATGCTGTTCCCTCATACGAAAATGCTCTTCTCTCTCCCTCTAACCACACCACTAACTCTACCTATTCCTTAGGGACATACTAGCTCTCTGCATCTTTGTGCTTATTTCTGGGATGCTGGGGGCAGGGAGGAATTTGGGCTTCGTGTGTGCCCTCAAAAGGGAGTGGGGTGGGGGCCTGGCTGGGGTCTAGAACCCAGTCCCAAAGCTCCCTCTGGTGACCCATCTGCATTCCTGCCCTTCCAAAGGCACGAGGCACAACATTAACTAGCATCTAGGCACAATCCATCCTCATCCATGCGTCTGTCCATCATCCATCCAGTCAACAGGCATCGTGGTACAGAGCACAGATGCAGAGGCAGACCTTCTGGATTCTAAACCTGGCTCTGCAGCTTACGAGGGATCATAAACCTCTCTGTACCTGTTTTCTCATCGGTAGAATGGGATTAATAGTAGAATCTACTGCATAGTGCTGTGGTGAGCATTAGACTAGTTAACACAGGTCACATTCTTAGACCAAACCTGATATTGTCCACCTCCACCGTTAGCACTATGGAAGCATTGCCTATGGTTATTATAGCGGTTGATAAGACGACCACCACCCATGCTTGCAGGAGGTTTATGGTCCCAGAAGATAGACATTAAATACATAATTAAATACTGTGTCTGTCTCTTGGGGAGAAATAGAGACATATATAGTTAACTGTAGCACCATGTGTTAAGTTGGAGGTGGGGTGGAGGAGGAGACTTTAGACTCATCTAAAGGAAGAATAGGAGTCAGGCTAGCAAGAGGGTGGGGAGGGAGAAGGCACTGTAGGTGCAGGGGGCGGCCTGAGCAAGGTATGGAGGCCTGTGGACATAGCACAGGAGGCAAGGTGGGAGGGGACAGGAGGAGGGGCTAGGTAAGCAGAGCCCAGCTCGAGAAGGTTCCCATATCAAGTGAAGGAACTTGGATTTATCCGAGAGGAGTGAGAAATCATGCAGGTTTTCGGCAGTGAGGTGACTTGATGAGACTTGCCCATTACCAACTTCTCTGGCTGCAGGTGGGGGATGACTGTAAGGCAGGCAGGGTGGGAGGCTGGCTGAGACAGGGGAGGCCAGGCCTCAGAGGTGAGCATCTAGAAAGCCTCCCTTCTAGAAAAGAGCCTTTCCTGGAGAGGCTGCCTTATACCTTTGTGGGCCCTGCAAGTCCAGCCAGCGCTCAGACCTTTGGGGGAGCAGCAGAGAACGTCCCCACGCAGCAGGGACAACTTCAAGGGGAGGGAGCACGTGAAGTGGCACAGGAGGAAGGTTTTCATTGCTTTCCTTCAGTTGCTGGGTCAGGACTTTTTCTCGGTTTTATTTACTGCGGCATCTATGTAGTGCCTGACACATGGAAGGCACCCAATAAATGTCCACTGTTGGGAACAGAGTGAGTGGCATGCACAAAGGAAGGGGACATGAAGCAGCCAACGGGGAAGTAGAGAAGCTGTGGGGCTTGGAAGCCAAGGGAAGCAAGTGTTTAAAGGAGTAATTTGTGGTCCATGAAGGTCAAGGTCCAGCAAGTGTCCATTGGACTTAGTGATCCACCTTCTCTCTCCTACACTACCATGGTGAAGCCATCACAGCTCTGTCGGCCAATAAACATGCAAAGAGTGCCTTGTACATATGCTGGTTTGTGCTAAGGACCTTGAGGGGCACATATGCTCACAAACACACAAAGAGAAGATGCAATCTATTTCCTTGAAGTTCATAATTCAGTCAAGAACATGTGATCATGAGAATAAACAATTCATAGAATTAAGAAAACTCCATTCCTGGCTTCTGTCAATGCCCCCTGGATTGCGTCCGCAGAGTCCTATAGCTTGATAACAGAAGAAAAGAGTAAGTAGGTGTATAGACCTCGTCTCCACTCATCAATTTTGTGGTGGGAGTTGCTAAATGTTTGCCAAGGGAGTTGCTAGTGGCAGCCTAAACGCAACTGCAAATTTGCAAAATAATAGTTGCTGTATGTAAGAAGTCACCCTAACTGCATAAACATTTCATAATTTTTTTTTTCAGTACAATGTCAGAGACAATAGATTGGGAAAATGTTTGAGTATAATTAACCCAAACCCAACCCAATGCTGTCAAGTTGATTTCAATTCATAACAATCCTACAGGACAGAGTAGAAATGCCCCATAGGATTTCTAATACTATAAATCTTTATAGAAGCAGACTGCCACATCTTTCTCTCATGAGTAGTTGGTGAGTTTGAACTGCTGACCTTCCAATTAGCAGCTGAGCACTTAACCACTGTGCCACCAAGATTCCCTGTAGTCATAATTTTAAAAAGGACAAAAACAAACAAACAAACAAAACCACTGCTGTCGAGTTGATTCCAACTCATAGTGACCCTTTAGGACAGAGTAGCACTGCTTCAATGGGGCTTCCAAGTGAGAATGGCCAGACTTCATTTCACCTACGTTGGGCATGTTGTCAGAAGGGACTGGTCCCTGTAGAAGGATATCATGTTGGTAAAATAGAGAGTCGGTGAAAAAGGCGAAGACCCTCAACAAGGTCACTTGACACAGTGGCTGCAATGATGGGCACAAGCACAGCAAGGATGGTGCAGGACCGGGCAGGGTTTTTTTTTATTGTACATAGGATTGCTGTGAGCTCGAGCTCACTTGATGGCACCCAACAACAACAACAAACCTTTATGGAAGCAGACTGCCTCATCTTCTTCTCATGAAGGAGCTGATAGATTTGAACCATTGACCTTTGAATTAGCAGCCCAATGCTTTAACCACTGCACCATTAGTATTTATCTTAGGTTGGGTTCTCTAGAGAAGCAAAGTCACACACACACACACACACACACACACATACACACACATATATATAAATATATACATATTTTGTTGTTGTTATGTGCTGTCGAGTCGGACCCAACTCATAGCGACCCCTCCTTGGGTTTCCGAGGCAGTATCACTATGCAAGTAGACTGCCCCATCTTCCTTCCGAGGATGTATATATGTGTGTATAGAGATTTTATATATGTATATGTTTGTTGTTGTTGTTAGGTACCATTGAGTCGATTCTGATTCATAGACACCCTGTGTTCAACAGAACAAGACACTACCTGGTCCTGTGCCATCCCCAAAATCCTTGCTATGTTTGAGCCCATCATTGCAGCCACTGTGTCAGTCCATCTCATTAAGGGTCTTCCCCTTTTCTGTTGACCCTCTGCCAAGCATGATATCCTTCTCCAGTGACTGGTCCCTTCTGACAGCACGACCAAAGTAGGTGAGATGAAGTCTGGCCATTCTTGTTTCCAAGGAGCATTCTGACTACACTTTATCCAGGACAGATTTGTTCATTCTTCTGGTAGTCTATGATAATTTTCAGTATTCGTTGCCAACACCACAGTGCAAAGGCATCAATTCTTCTTCAGTTTCCCTTATTCACTGTCCAGCTTTCACATGCACATAAGGTGATTGAAAATATCATGACTTGGGTTAGACGCACCTTAGTCTTCAAAGTGATATCTTTGCTCTTCACTTTAAGGAGGTCTTTTGCAGAAGATTTGCTCAGTGCGACATGATGTCTAGAAGTTTACCTGTGTTTTATTGACTATGGAAAGGCATCCAATGGTGTAGATAGCAAATTATGGATAACATTGAGAAGAATGGGAATTCCAGAACACTCATGAGGACACTGTACATAGACCAAGAGGCTGTTGTTTGAACAGAACAAGGGGATACTGCATGGTTTAAAATCACGAAGGGTTGTATCCTTTCACCATACTTATTCAATCTGTATGCTGAGCAAATAATTCAAGAAGCTGGGCTATATGAGGAAGAGTGAGGTATTAGGATTGGAGGAAGAACCACTAACAGCCCACAATATTCAAATGACACAACCTTACTTGCTGAAAGTGAAGATGACTTGAAGCACTTATTGTTGAAGAGCAGAGACTACAGTCTTCAGTGTGGGTTACACTTTAACATAAAGAAAATGAAAATCCTTACAACTGGACCAATAAGCATCATGATAAATGGAGAAAAGATTGAAGCTGTCAGGGACTTCATTTTACTTGGATCCATAGTCAACCCAGGGAAGTAATAGTCAGGAAATCAGATATAGTATCACACTAGGAAAATCTACTGCAAAAGACCTCTTTAAAGTATTAAGAAGCATTCACCGGCAAGGTGGTGGACTAGACAGAAAGACTGCACAGACCCTCTTCAACAAAGAAAAGGGAAACCAATTAACACAGATACAGAAGATAATTGTGGACCCCTGAGCCTTGAAGGGAAGGATATAGAAGTGGACTAAACCCCAACTAGCAGAAGAATTTGCATGAAAATACCAAAAAAGGAGACATACAG
>NW_006921714.1:2993035-2994163 GCF_000298275.1 Orycteropus afer afer | reverse complement strand
CTATACAGTTCCTCAAGGAAAATCTAGGGGCAAATTTAAGGGCCCTAATATATGGCATAAATAGACTATCAAGCATAACTCAAAATGCACAAATAGCAGAAGAGAAACCAGATGATTGAGACCTTCTAAAAATTAAATTTTTATGTGTTTCCAAAGACTTCTCTAAAAGATTCAAAAGAGAGCCTACAGATTGGGAAAAAATATTTGGTAATAACATATCTGACAAGGGAGTTATCTCTAGAATTTATAGAAAACTCCAACACCTCAATAACAAAAAGACAAACAATCCAATTAAAAAATGGGCAGAAGATATGAATAGACACTTCACCAAGGAGGATATTCAAGCAGCCAACAAATATTATGCTGAGTGAAATAAGTCAATCTCAAAAGGACAAATATTGTATTTGTCCATTATTGTAAAAGTTAAGGAAAGGTTTATCTATGGAAGGAAACTTTCTTTGTTGGTTACCAGGGGTGGTAGGGGAGGAGAGGGACCTCTGTTAGATAGAAAAAAGTAGTGATTTGGGTGAAGAAAAGGGCAATGTACCAAATGTGAGTGACCAATATGGCAACATTGAGGATGTGAAAGACATAGAAAGGTACATGGGAGGTACAGACAACAAATATGAACCCTTTTGCACATATAGTACTGCATTGTCAGTGAAGGCAAACATGGGTATATGGGTGGATAGATGGGTGGACAGGCTGAAACATTAGGTATGTCTATGAAACGGGGAGTGTATCTAAGAACATACATAGTATTTGCAGACAATGGTCCTGTAAGTTTATATGAATGATCAGAATTCTCAGGTGTATAGTAGAGCCAACAAGGGGCAGGATTGTGGTCACTGCTCGGTCACAGCCAGGTACCCAGAGGGACCAAGTAGTTGAACCTGTGGACTTGGGAACATAGTCACAGAGGACATCAAGATCAATTGGCATAACATACTATACAAATCATTGTTCCACCTCCTAATTTGGCAAGTAGCGACTGAGATCTTAAAAGCTAGCAAGCTGCCATCTAGATGCATCGATGGGTCTCTCCTCATCCAGAGCAAAGAAGAATGAAGAAAACCAAAATTCATGGAAACAATTAGTCCTAGCGACTGGTACACCATCCAATCTGCA
>NW_006921714.1:2982455-2992470 GCF_000298275.1 Orycteropus afer afer | reverse complement strand
TAATAATAAAAGTATTAAGAAGCAAAGATGTCATGTTGATGACTAAGGTGGAGCTGACTCAAGCCATAGTATTTTCAATCGCCTCTTATGCATGTGAAAGTTGGACAGTGAATAAGGAAGACTGAAGAAGAGTTGATGCCTTTGAATTGTGGTGTTGGCAAAGGATACTGAAAATACCATGGACTGCCAGAACGAACAAATCTGTCCTGGAAGGAGTGCAGCCAGAATGCTCCTTGGAAGTGAGAATGGCCAGACTTTGTCTTACCTACTTTGGTCATGTTGTCAGAAGGGACCATTCACTGGAGAAGGATATCGTGCTTGGTAAAGTGGAGGGTCAGTGAAGAAGGGGAAGGCCCTCAATGAGATGGGTTGACACAGTGACTATAATAATGGATTCAAGGAGAGCAAGGATCATGAGGATGACACAAAACCAGGCAGTGTTTCATTCTGTTGTACACAGGGTTGCAATGAATCGGAATCGACTCGATAGAACCTAACAATAACAACAACATATTATTACATCTGATTTCTTTTCTGCTGCTTCCATGGGTTTAGATTGTGAATCCACTTCAAATGAAATCCCTGAAAAGGACCTTAACTTTGCAAGGGAAGAGTTTTGTTTGTGTGCTTACCATGGCCAAACATAAACTTTCTGACTCTGTCTGCCCAACATGGTGGTAAATGTCCATTCTTAGAGAATTATAGAATATTTAAGAGTCTCATTCTTCAAAGTGAATCTTCTTTTCATTCCTTAGCCAGATAAAACAACACAATCAAGTGGCAAAAACAAAACAAAACAAAACAAAACAAAAAACCAGGTATGACTTTGCTATGGGCAAGAGAGACAAACCCTTCCATTTTATATTTTCCTTTGGCCTGTAAAACAATAGCACACATGTTTGCTTACTTACTAAGGCTCTACAGCAGCTCTCTCAGACCAAATTCCTGTAGCCATGAAACCAAACACATCAGATCCAGATGTAGGTCAAGTTTATGAGGCCATTGTCAGTCGTCTTTGAGTCAATCGTGACTCAATGGTCAATGCTGAATCACATGGTTTTATGGATAAACCTTAGCAACAAATCAGGCAGTTGCTTTAATGGTGTCTAGCTACCTTTACATTGCCCAGCTCAACCGATGATGTTGGCTATTTCAAGGTCACTGTTAGCACCACTGTCTGCTATGATGGAGGCTCCATGACCCTTCATTGCTAGGAAAGGGTCGTCTAGTGGTAATGACCTGAGATCACCATCTGGGCGGAAGATGGGCTGAACTAAGCAGCAAAGCTCTGACTCTTTGGCCTTCAGTTTCTTCACCTATGAAATGCCAGCATTGACATTTCTTCAGCCCCTTTCAAGTCTAGGATCTTCCTAATCCATAACTAATTAAGAAATTATTTCCGGGTTGATGGTGGTATTGTTAATCTTATGTTATTCCTTTGTTGGATGGGTATGTGTTTCTATAACCAAGAATAAACTTAACTCTCAATTGGTCAGTGCTTAGAATAACTGAACTTAGAACCATACATCAGTCCAGAATTATATATGCCCCACCCATAAGAAGTATGCCATATGACAGGATAATTATGGAAACAAATGTATACAATAGAGGCCCATTACAGAAGCAGATATTAATGGCACAGATAAAACCACACATGTCCTTTAGAGTTAAACCTCTTGTTCAAGGCCTCATAGAAGATAATTAGTTTAAAGGGGGTGTGTATCTGTATATGGGGTATGTTTCAGAAGACACATATTTGCCTTAAATCCAAATAAAGCTGAGCTGAGCTCTGACTGGGTTCATTTATATACTTCTATCAAAAGCCACATGGAGGTGGTTACGTAAGTGCTATCAGATGGCTGAAGCAATTGTGTCAAAGGGTCTTTCAGTCCATTGAAAACTGTTTCCAAAAACAGTTGAGGCCAGGCCGAGTCTGTACCGCCTGAGGTTGCACAAACTCAAAACCACCATTGCAGATGGGAGTATGTGCTACCTTTCTCTGCTCTCTGGTTCACATCCTTTGTTGTTGTTGTTGGTAGGCATTGTCAAGATGGTTTTGACTCATAGCAACCCCACGTATAACAGACGAAACACTGTCCAGTCCTGCACCATCCTCATAACCGTCGCTATGGAGCCCATTGTTGTAGCTGCTGTGTCAATCTATCTTGTTGAGGGTCTTCATGTTTTTCAATGACCTCCTACTTTACTGAGGATGTCCTTCTCCAGGGACTAGCCCCTCCTATGAACATGTGCAAAGCACAGGAGACAAAGTCTCACCATCCCCACTTCTAAGGAGCATTCTGGCTGGACTTCTCTCAGGACAGATTTGTTCGTTCTTCTGGCAGTCCTTGGTATATTCAATATTCTTCGCCAATACAGTAATTCAAAGGCATCAATTCTTTGGTCTTCCTTAATTCATTGTCCAGCTCTCATATGCATATGAGGCAATTGAAAATACTGTGTCTTAGGTCAAGTGCACCTTAGTCCTCAAAGTGTTATCTTTGCTTTTTCAAGACTTTACAGAGGTCATTTGCAGGAGATTTGCCCAATGGCATATGTCGTCTGATTTCTTGATGGTTGCTTTAGATCTTTCAGAGATTTCATTTTATGAATACTCCTGAGCACCAAATGTTTGGGACTCAGTTCCTGCCTCACAAGCACTTTATGACCCATTGCATAAAAACAGGGACAGTTCCACACCCAGGCAGGATGGGGACTGCACGTGCTCTCAGGTGTGTGGACAGGAACGCTCGATGTGTTCGTGCAGAGGTCACTGTTGGTGAGATGATGGCTGTGGTGGGCAAAGGCCAAGCTCTTGGAGTGAATTCACCAGGAGCACTCAGAGAGAAGGCCCCTGGGGGTCCCCCCAGAGGGAGTGTGTGTGTTAGAAGTTGAGTTGTATGCCCCCAAAAAAGCTATGCTGATGGATGAACCTTGAAAACATTAAGATAGGTGAAATAAGCCAGACATAAAAGTACAAATATTGTTGTGATCCCATTTAAAATAAAACATCTAGAGTAGACAAATGTATAGAGCCAGAAAGTAGACTAGAGGTTACTAGGTGCTGGGGGGTGGAGGGAATGGGGGTACTGCTTAACGGGCACAGAGTTTCTGTTTAGCCTGAGGGAAAACTTTTGGAAATAGATCGTGCATGTAATTGTACACTCAAAAATGGTTAAAATGGAAAATTTTGTTATCTCTCTCTCTCTCTCTCACTGCCATTGAGTTGAATGCAACTCATACCAACCCCTCGTTGGGTTTCTGAGGCAGTATCACTACAGAAGTAGATTGCCCAACCATCCTTCCGAGGAGTGGCTGGTGGGTTTGAACTGCCAGCCTTCTGGTTAGCAGTCAAGTGCCTTGGTTGTTGTTGTTGTGATGTGCCCTCGAGTTGGACCCAACTCATAGCGACCCCCACCTTGGGTTTCCGAGGTGGTATCACTATGGAAGTAGATTGCCCCATCTTCTTTCTGAGGAGTGGCTGGTGGGTTTGAACTGCCAGCCTTCTGGTTAGCAGTCAAGTGCCTTGGGCACTATGCTACCAGAGCTCCTACACACACACACACACACACACAAATATACACACTCTTTTTTTTTTTAAAAGGCTTATTAGGTAAACCTTAAAAATGTTGACTTCCTCACTCCCTGAAAGTTCATTATGTGACCTTATTTGGAAACAGGGTCATTGCAGATGTAATTGAGACGAGGTTATGTTGGAGTCCATGGACCTTTCATCCACTGTGACTGGTGTCCTTAGAAAAGGAGGAGAAGAGACACAGAGGCACAGAAGGAAGGCAGAGGCAGAGATTCAAGTGATGCTGCTGTAAGCCCAGGAATCCAGGGGCTACAGAAGCTGGAAGACCCAGCAAGCATCTTCCCCTAGAGGTTTCACAGGGAGCACGACCCTCCCCGCCCACACCTCATTTATACCTTGATTTCAGACTTCTGCTCTCCAGACTGTGAGACAGTAAATTTCTGTGGTTTGAAGTCACCCAGTTTGTGGCGTTTTGTTGTGTAGCCCTAGGAAATGTACAACAACTGGATGGACAATGAATAAGACTGATGAAGAGTTGATGCTTTTGAGCTGTGGTGCTGGAAAAGAATGCTGAAAGTACCATAGACTGCTAAAAGAACTAACAGATCTGTGGAATTGAACCCACACCTGTGGTTTCCAGCCAAACAAAGTACAGGCATGTGAGTTAAACATTTACCTCAAGTAGACACACGCCCTGGAGAGAACAATCATGGGAGAAGGAAGGGCTGCTTATGCACAGGGAGATAACTCAGGGTGCAGAAGAGTATGAAGGGATGGACACTGGGAGGAGGTAACTATGGGGAGGAAGTGGGAGGGGAGCTGCTGCATTGTAAATTTTGGTCAATGACATGAGACAAAGTATATGTGAACTGCTGTATGAAAAGTGAATTCACTCTGTAAATCTTCACCCAAATCCTAAAAAAAAAAAAAAAAAAAAAAAAAAAAAAACTAACAGATCTGTCCTGGAGGAAGTGCAGCCAGAATGCTCCTTGGAAGCGAGAATGGGCAGACTTCATCTCACCTACTTTGGTCATGTTGTCAGAGGGGGCCATTCCCTGGAGAAGGATGTCATGCTTGGTAGGGTGGAGGGTCGATGAAAGAGGGGAAGGCCCTCCATGAGATGGACTGACACGGTGACTGCAGCGATGGGCTCAAGTACAGCAGGGATCACAAGCTGGCCTAGGACTGGGCGATGTTTCCTTTTGCTGTGCATGGGGTCACATTTCCAGTACAAAAGCATCAACTCTTCGTCAGTCTTATTCATTGTCCATCCAGTTGTTGTACAGACCACTGGACGGCACCTGACAACAACAGAAAATCTACTGCGGAAGACCTCTTTAAAGCATTCAAAAGCAAAGATGTCACTTTGAGGACGAAGGTGCACCTGACCAAGCCATGGTATTTTCCATTGCCTCGAATGCATGCAAAATCTGGGTAATGAATAAGGAAGACTGAAGAAGAATGGATGCCTTGGAATTAGGCCTTGGCTGGGAATATTGATATCCCAGGGATGGCCAGAAGAATGAGCAATTCTGTCCTGGAAGAAGTCCAGCCAGAATGCTCCTTAGAAGCCAAGACGCCGAGACGTCCTGCCCGGTACTTTGGATCTGCTATCAGCAGGGAGCAGTCCCGGGAGAAGGACATCGTTCTGGGTAAAGCAGACGGCCACCGAACAAGAGGAAGACCCTCCACAAGATTATTTGACACAGTGGCTAAAAAAACGGACTCAGACAACAATCGCAAGGACAGCGCAGTGTTTTGCTTTGTTGTACGTGGGGTCGCTATGAGTTGGGACCAACTCCACAGCACGTAACAACAAGAAAACTAAGAGTGTCATCAGGGACCTCGGACAATCACAGTGAGATAGATGGTCAGAGGCCTCCACAGCGCTGTGTCCTCCCCCCCGGACGCGGGGCTGACAGGGTTGGGGGCTGTCCTTTCTTGTTCTGGGGTCTGGTCTCCCGCGGTGGCAGCCTGAGCGCACAGACTCTGGGCTCGGGCCCTGGAACCCGCGCGCTCCGTGCATTTCCATGGGAACTGCTGCTGCAGCCGCGCGCAGGGCGGCGGTCTCCATCTATTTCTATGGCACTTATCACCATGGCACCTACTTGCTCTGAAAAACACAGGCTAAAAACAGCACACAAAGAAAAGGGGGGCAATCCACGTCTGCACTTCCCCACAGTCACCTTCTCTCGCAGCTGTTCCACCTTGTGACTGCTCACCGGGATCTTTTCCAGGCTGAGTTTCCGGTGTTTTTGTTGTATGTGGCCTTAAAAAACAAAACACAAAACAAAACAAAAAACCCACTCTATGCAACAGCGTCTTGGGGGTGACCCAGCCTGAGGCCCCAGGGAACTCTCAGTCTACTTACTGACTGCAGGTAAAAGATTCCTCCCAGCAACTGACACGGAAGTGGCTCCTCCCCTAGCTTGTTAAGGCCTCACATTAGGCCTGTGGAGTAGGGAAGAGGTTGTGGCTTTAAGTGCCTGAAAGATAGGCCCTTACTCCAACTAAGAAGATCAGTCGTTTTCCTGGGAAACATTGGACGTTCTCCTCAGGGAAATAGCTCGCCTGAAGGTTTTCCTTAAGTTAACGGCACCCTTCACGGCAGAGCACTTCATGCAGCCCCTGGAATCAAACATAACTTGAGTTTGACTCCCGGCTTAGCGACTTACTAAGCATGTGAGATAACTGGGCAGCCTCTCGAAAGTCAAAAATTAAACTTTTTTTTTTTTTTTTAACTTGTCTGTAAAATGGGGAAAAAGTACACACCTCACAGGGACAAGCCTTTTGCTGTGACACGTGGATAGTAACAGTAATAGGTTTGTGGCAACTCCGGGAGGTATTTATTGCAGTGCCCAGCTTATCTGGATGGTGGAAGCACTCTGCACGGTTGGAGATGGGGGGGGGGGGGAGAAGGACACAAACACAGGACCCCAGGGGCTACCATTCATTTCCAGCCCTGCCTTGGTTCTCCCAGGCCTGACTTCCTGCCGCAGTCTGGCAAAGGCTGGTGCAAACAGGTCTCCCATGGTTAAGTAGTCCCTTCTTCCAGATTCCCATGTTTACCTATGTCTTCGAGCATAACAGGTGCAGTTGAAGGTAAGTTAGTGCTTGGAAGCACAGATCACGGCCCAGGGCTTGCTGATTTGTTGTTGTTGTTGTTGTTATGTGCCGTCGAGTCGACCCCGACTCATAGCGACCCCTCCTTGGGTTTCCGAGGCAGTATCACTACGGAAGTAGGATTGCCCAACCTTCCTTCCGAGGAGTGGCTGGTGGGTTTGAACCGCCAGCCGTCTGGTTAACAGGCAAGTGTCTTAGCCACTATGCTACCAGAGCTCCCCGGGCTTGCTGATAGATAGTGGAATTCTCATATATTTGAGAAATGGCCGTTTGTTTGTGGGCTTTGAAGTTAAGCAGTCCTGGGGGCGCACGTCTTCCCTCTGCCCACTTCTTAGCTAAGTGACTCTGGAGAAATCACATCACTTGCTTTGCTTTCTCCATCTGTGAGATGTGGTCATCCACCTGCCTCAGAGAGAGGTCAGGTTATTGAGAGAGCAAATAGAGGAAAAGCCTCTAGCCTAGGGCCAGGGCTCTCAGGATCGTGGGTTCCCTTCTCCTCTCATGCCCACACTGAACATGGGAAGGCAGAGGAAACAGGCTGCTTAGTGAATGAAGGAGTAGCCGTTATAATAGAAGGAAATACGTCCATTTCCTGAATTGGCCGGCGATGCTGGAAAATGTTGCAGCCAACCTCCCAGACTCACACAAAAGCCGGGGGCTTTGGTGAGGGATGGAGGGAGGAAGTCCCCCTCCTGTCCAGAACTGCCCCCTCCAATGCCCATTTCCCCTTTCAAATGCTCCACTTCTCACAACTCACTCCCAAGAATGCTATGCCTTCAGCAAGCAGAGCTGTGGGATCCCTCTGTCTCTCCCTGTTGTGGTCATTGAGGCTGTTTCCCTGTCCTATTCCAAACCCCTCCCCTCACCGAGAGCTCCCAAGTTCATCTGGAGATCCATGTGCTTCCAAGGAACTAGACTCTATGTGCCAAGGGCTAGGGAGTGCGTCAGGGTTGTATCCTTTCCCCATATTTATTCAATCTACATGCTGAGCAAATAATCTGAGAAGCTGGACTATAAGAAGAAAAACGTGGCATCAGGATTGGAGGAAGAATCATTACCAACCTGAGATACACAGGCGATACAACTTTGCTTGCTGAAAGTGAGGATGACTTGAGGCACTTACTGATGAAGATTGAAGAATATAGTCTGCAGAGTGGATTACATCTCAATATAAAGAAAACAAAAATCCTCACAACTGGAGCAATAAGCAGCATCACGATAAATGGAGACAAGATTGAGGTTGTCAAAGAATTCACATTGCTTGGTTCTACAATCAACGCCAATGGAAGCAGCAGTCAGGACCTTAGATGACTTGTAGCACTGGGCAGATCGGCTGCGAAGGAACTCTTTCAAATGCTGAAGAGCAAGGATGTCTCCTTGAGGACTAAGGTACGCCTGACACAAGCCATGATATTTTCAATTGTCTTGTATGCATGTGAGAGCTGGACGATGAATAAGGAAGACCGAAGAAGAATTGATGCTTTTGAGTTATGCTGGCGAAAAATGCTGAAAGTACCATGGACTGCTAAAAGAACTAACAGATCTGTCCTGGAGGAAGTGCAGCTGGAATGCTCTTTGGAAGCGAGAATGGCCTGACTTCCTCTCACCTACTTTGGTCATGTTGTCAGAAGGGACCATTCCTTGGAGAAGGATGTCATGCTTGGTAGGGTGGAGGGTTGACGAAAAAGGGGAAGGCCTTCAATGAGATGGATAGACATGGTGGCTGTGACAATGGGCTCAAGTATAGCAGGTATCATGGAGCTGGTGTGGGATCGGGCAGTGTTTCGTTCTGCTGTTCGTGGGGTCACTGTGAGTTGGAAACGACTCCACAGCACTTAACAACAGGGATGCAATATGTGACCTAAACTAAGCCAATGAGCTAATTCCATCCCCTTGGATGCAGTGATTGGTTCATGTGACCTAAGTTGATCCAATTAGAATTACTCTATGGTCTGTTCCTGGGGATGGGGCATAAAAGCTTATCATGAGTTACAGATGTGAAGCCTGGGCCTGCTGCAGCCATTTTACTATGATGAGCAAAGCCAGCCTGTGGGCAAAGTGACCGCAGGAGAGCACCAACTGTGGAAGTGTGGCGAGCTTTAGCCAGGATGACATATGGACACCTATATCAAAGTGCACCTAAAACCGTTGGAAGTAAATTATTTTAAAAAGTTACCTGAAAAACAAATTAATCCAGGTGTGTGGTTTTAAATGCCTACATCTTTAAGCTATCCAATTTTCTGATTTTTCAAAGTAAAGTGGAGAGAGATTGCATTTCTCTGCTTGAAGAAATCACCACTGAAGCTATAATTGTTAAAATAAAACTTTTCAGCGTTAGAAGCTGTTACAAGTTTTGAAATTAAGAAATAAACAAATCATTCTTAATAAAATAATAATAAAGCCAATAATAAGAGAGAAATAGACAAGCCAATAAATTATGTGTAAAATAGTAAATCGGCAAACGATGTAAAATCCTGATAGAAGAAATGTGCCCTGGTGTACCTGTATTATTATGATAAAACCAAAACCAAACCCACTGCTGTCAAGTTGATCACAGTGCCCCTAGAGGACAGAGCAGAACTGCCCCATAGGGTTTCCAAGGCTGTCAGTCTTTATGGAAGCAGACTGCCTCAACTTTCTCCTGCAGAATGGCTGGTGGACTTAAACTGCTGACCTTTTGTTAGCTGCCAGATACTTTAGCCACTGCACCATCAGTGCTCGTTTTCATTATTATGACACTTATTCTAATTACTTAACAAATGGCTTTAAGGATAAAGAAAAGATATTAACAGCCATACATGCATGATACCTGCTGTGTAACATGTGTATTGGCATATTTTCCATTGTTCTCATAGCTCCGTGGCTGAATTTTAATTTTAAGAAGTGAATTGACATACAGCCCATGACTGGGGCTCATTTATTCTATCTTTTAGTTAGTGAGAGTGTACTTCAGCCTGACTGACATTTAGAATTGTCTCTTTTATGTTCCATTCTCACCACTGTTATTAGACTTAGTCAATTGCATAATACCATTAATGTATGTCATGCATATGTAGATAAAAGATGTGGACTCTTGTTTAAAAGCAAAAAAAAGTTCTATGAGTTATATTGGTTACGTAAGTCAATAAATTCCATTCATGTTTAAACCAATTTGAACTGGATTTTCTGTAATGTAAGGATGAAAGTCCTCTTTGAGATCTGTAGCGTCTCCTTTTTCCCACAAGGACACTGGGGCCCAAAAGATATGAAATCTCTTTCCCTAAGGCTCTTGGTTTAAAATCAAGAAGGGAGTGTGTCAGGGTTGTATTCTGTCTCCACACTTATTCAATCTATATGCTGAGCAAATAATCTGAGAAG
>NW_006921714.1:2977476-2982040 GCF_000298275.1 Orycteropus afer afer | reverse complement strand
GTACCATGGACTGCCAAAAGAACTAACAGATCTGTCCTGGAGGAAGTGCAGCCAAGATGCTCCTTGGAAGTGAGGATGGCCAGACTTTGTCTCACCTATTTTGGTCATGTTGTTAGAGGGGACCATTCCCTGGAGAAGGATGTCATGCTTGGTAAAGTGGAGGGTCGACAGAAGAGGGGAAGGCCTTTGACAAGATGGATTGACACAGTGACTGCAACAATGGACTCAAGTATAGCAGGGATTGTGGGGCTGGCGCGGGATCGGGCAGTGTTTCGTTCTGCTGTGCATGGGGTCTCTATGAGTCAGAAACAACTTGACGGCACCTAACAACAACAACAAAAGGCCACACATTTAGTAGGTGACAAAGTCAGGACTAGAAACAGGACCCTGTGTGATATGTAAGCTACGAATAAGTTTTCATTTCTTCTTCTAAGTATTAAATGATTTCATTTCCCTGGTTGGATTATAAATTCGAGTCCAAATTTATTTTTCTTTCCCATTGTGATGATCCACTGCAGTTACGTGATAAGTATTTGTTACAAATGATCAACCGAACCTCCTCCATCCAGGAACAGCTTGGCTCAGGAGCCTGACAATGCCCGGAGGTCCACTGGGTACTTTGAAAAGTACCAGGCACTGGGCTAAGTGCTTGGCATATGTAACCTCATTTTTAAAAAGTAGCTCATTGTATTTATGTTATTTTGGGATCCAATTGCAGGTGGCCTTTCGCCAAGGCCTGTGAGTGGGACCTGTTTGGAGGGGAAGAGCATATCTGTTGGGAGGAACAAATGAAGGGGCTGTGGCCTCTTATGGTGACACATGGCTTGGTGGAAGGACTAGGACTCTGAAGTCCAAAGACCTGGGTTTGATTCTTATTATCTGAGTGGTTTGGGGCATGCTACTTTGTGTATATTGACAGAGAACTTCCAGAAATTCAAGCTGGATTTGGAAGAGGACAAGGAATGAGAGATACCATTGCTAATGTCAGATGGATCTTGGCTCAAAGCAAAGAATACCAGAAAGATGTTTATTGACTATGTTTTATTGACTATGCAAAGACATTCAACTTTGTGGGTCATAACAATTTATAGATAACATTGTGAAGAATGGGAATTCTAGGACACTTCATTGTGCTCATGAGGAACTTGTACATAGACCAAGAGGCTATCATTAGAACAGAACATGGGGAATACTGCATGGTTTAAAATCAGGAAGGGTGTGTGTGTCAGAGTTGTATGCTTTCACCCTATTTAGTCAATCTGTATGCTGAGCAAATGATCTGAGAAGCTGGACTATATGAAGAAGAACATGGCATTAGGATTGGAGGAAGACTCATTAACAACCTGTGATACGCAGATGATACAACCTTGCTTGCTGAAAGGGAAGATGACTTGAAGCATTGCTGATGAAAATCAAAGACTACAGTCTTCAGCATGGATTACACTTCAACATAAAAAAAACAAAAGTCCTCACAACTCGACCAATAAGCGACATCACAATAAATGGAGAAAAGATTCAAGTTGTCTGGAATTTCATTTTACTTGGATCCACAATCAACACCCACAGAAGCAGCAGTCAAGACATCAGACATCACATATGCACTGGGAAAATCCACTGTAAAAGATCACTTTGAAGTGTTAAGGAGTAATGATGTCACTGTGAAGACTAAGGTGTGCCTAATCCAAGCCGTGGTATTTTCAATTGCCTCATGTGCATGTTTTCACTAGCCAATTCTTTGAGAAGTGGATGGCTTCTTTCTTCTTCCGAGTCTGTCTCAGTCTGGAATCTCTGCTGAAACCCGGCCACCATGGGCAACCCGGCTGGTGTTTGAAACACTGAAGGCACAGCCTCCAGCCTCACAGCAACACGCAAGCCACCACAGTACAACAAACTAACAGACAAATTCATCTTCCTTAGTTGTTCCAAACCACTCCGCTCATTTCCTGGCCTTCCCCCTACCTGTTCTGGCCATCTTCCTGGCTCCCACTTCCTGCCTGAGGCTCTCCTCTTACCTGTTCTGGTAAATCTGCTTTGTGAAAACAAACCTGTCCTGGAAAAAGTGCAGCCAGAATGCTCCTTGGAAGTGAGACTGGCCAGACTTCATCTCACCCACTTTGGTCATGTTGTCAGAAGGGACCAGTCCCTGGAGAAGGATATCATGCTTGGTGAAGGGGAGGGTCAATGAAAAAGGGAAGGGCCTCAACAAGATGGATTGACACAGTGGGTACAACAGTGGGCTTAGGTATAGCAAGGATTGTGGGACTGACACAGAACCAGGCAGTGTTTTGTTTCGCTGTACATAGGGTTGCTGAGTTGGAGCTGACTCAATGGTACCTAACAACAACAACAACAATATGCGCATGTGAAAGCTGGACAGTGAATAAGGAAGACTGAAGAAGAGTTTATGCCTTTGAATTGTGGTATTGGTGAAGGATACAGAAAATACCATAGACTGCCAGAGAAACAAAGAAATCTGTCCTGGAAGAACAGCTGAAATGCTCCTTAGCAGTGAAAACAGCCAGACTTTGTCTCATGTTCTTTGGTCATGTTGTCAGAAGGGACCAGTCCCTGGAGGAGGCTATCATGCTTGGTAAAGTGGAGTGTCAGTGAAAGAGGGGCAGGCCCTCAATGAGGGGGACTGACCCAGCAGCTGTGACACGGACTCAAGCACAAGGATGGTGAGGATGATGCAGGCCTGGGCAGTGTTTCGTTCCGTTGTGCATAGGGTCACTATGAGTTGGACCTGGCTCGCTGTCTAACAAAAACAATAACTTTATGTATTTGTGCTTCAGTTTTCTTGTTTGTCAAATGAGGCATAATCTTAATACCTCTTGAGGTTGTTGGAAAATTAAGTCATGCCAGACAGACACCTGGAACAACGCCTTGCCTAGCGCTGCTTTTTGCTCTTTTCCCACAGTTCTTCTTTGCTAGGCTTTGCCCAGCAGCCCTCACAGGCATGTGTCCTGCCTCCCTCCGCCCCCCCTACCACCGTCTGCTGCTCCATGGATGATGGCCAGCCCTACCCAAGAGCCAAAGAAAGACATAGAAGTAGGAGAAAGCATTGGTCACCAGGTAGGGAAAAGTTTCCATCCCATTCCCTTCCAAACATAGATCTGCTGCTGGAAAGCTAAGCACTAAGTAATGGTTGTAGCCCAGGCTGCTTTGTCTCATTGCAAATTTGTTGTGTTTACATTATAACTAAGTCTTTTTCCTTTTGTCTCTGCCCAGCAAGCTTCGAACACTTCCAGACCTGACAGCCTGTGTACCTTGGGCCTGCCTTATAAAGCAAGAGAAGGGGATGTGGCAGGTTGCTCAGTATGCATTTTCAATCTAGATGTGAACTCATTCTTCTCAGAACATCCAGAGCCCCTCCTCCATTCTGAGTGCTCTCAAATGACCAGCCTTTACTTACTCAGGGACTTTGTCAGCAAAAGCAAATGTCAGACTCTTTAGGCACATTCCATTAACAGCACTTCTCTGGAGCTCAGTAGGGGGTTGGGCAAGGAAGAGACAGGATGAGGTAAATTGTCTTTGTGTCTTATCACCTTCCCCTAATCTCCTGTTGTACCCTAAGAGGGAAGGAGGGTAGCCCCAGCATTTTGTTCCACCTCAAAATGAGGCTTCTATAGTTATATCCTTCTTGATAAATTTTCTGGAATCAGTTCAGTTTCTATTTATGGGAGGCAATGTTTTCAAGGGAGCCCTGATGGTGCAGTGATTAACTGCTTGATGGCTAACTGAAAGGCTTGGCAGTTCAAACCCACTAGCCACTCCATGGGAGAAAGACGTGGCAGTCTCCTGTAAAGATTTTAGCTTTGGAAACCCTGTGGGGGCAGTTCTACTCTGTCCTGTAGGGTTGCATTGAGTTGGAATTGACCTGACAGCAAGGTTTGTTTTTGTATTTTTTACAAAGTGTAGTTCTCTAGGACATCCAAATCCTGGTATGCTTGTTAAAAATGCAACTTGTGGATCCCATGCCATTGGACTACAGAATTAGACTTAATACGAATGATTGAGGGTCTTGGGTAGCAGTTAAGAACATGGATTTTGGAGTCAGATACGTATGGGCTTAACTCCAAGCTCCAGCTTCACCAAATATTACCTGTGGACATTGTACAGGTTATTTAACCTCTCTGGGTCTCTAATTCATCACTTGTAGAAGGGAAGTAGTCAAGGGGTGGAGTGTAATGGTGTCCATGTAATTGTTATAAGGATGAAATGACATAATGTCTGTTTAGTACCTGGTTGGTGCAAATGGTTAATGGGCTCAACTGTTAACTGAAAGATTGAAAGTTCGAATCTACACAGAATTACCTCAAAAGAAAGACCTGGTGCTCAACTTCTGAAAAATCACCCATGGAAACCCCTATGGAACACTATTCTGTTCTGACACTCGTGGAATTGCTATGATTTGCAGTTGACTCAACAGCAACTTTTTTTTAAAAAAAAAACACCACATATACCGTATATATAAACATAAATTATGCTATGCTTGCCACATGTTGTTGTTGTTGTTATGTGCCATCGAGTCGGCCCCGACTCATAGCGACCCCTCCTTGGGTTT
>NW_006921714.1:2965148-2971064 GCF_000298275.1 Orycteropus afer afer | reverse complement strand
TGTTGCTCTGGTGCTGGGACCCATGCCACCAGTATTTCAAATACCAGTAAGGTGACCTATGATTGGTTGGTTTCAGTGGAGCTTCCAGACTAAGATGGACAGGAAAGAATGATCTAGAGATCTATGCGCAAAACCTAGTAATGAAAACTCCATGGATCGCAACCCAACGTTAATTGATAAAGTGCTAGAAGATCAACGCCCTGGGTTGGAAGGCACTACACAATAGCTGCAACAATGGACTGAAACACACCAAAGATCATGAACAAGGCTCAGGGCTGGCAACACTTTGTTCTGGTGTACATAATGTTACCACGAGCTGGAGTGACTCTTTGGCAGCTAACACCACCACCAGCTCCAATAACATGACCAAATTTCAAACACCCAGGAGTATATCCAACAAAACATATGCAAGTCCATTATGGAGAATATAGTGAAATGGTACTGCAAGGCATTAAAGAAGTCTTAAATAAATGAAGAGACAGCATGCTCATAACAGAAAGACCCAATCCTGTAAATATATCAGTTCTCCCCATGTCGGCATACATATCCAATTCCAGTCAAAGTCCCAACAAGATTTTCATAAAGAAGCTCAACAAATTGATTCCAAAATTTCTATTCATAAGCACAAAGGACCAAGAAATGCCAAAACAAAAAACCAAACTCACTGCCATTGAGTCAATTCTGACTCATAGCAACCCCCACTGGGTTTCTGAGGCAGTAAATCTATATGGAAGTAGTTTACCGGGTCTTCCTTCTCCACAGAAGGCTCTACTGGCTGGTAGGTTTGAGCTGGGAACCTTCTGGTTAGCAGTCAAATGCCTTAGGCACTGTGCTACCAGAGCTTGTTAAGAAATACCAAGTTCATAACATACTACACAAAACATTGCTCTATATCCCACTTTGGAGAGTAGAAACTGGAATCTTAAAAGCTTGCAAGCAGCCATCTAGATGCAATGATGGGTCTCTCCTAGTCCAGAGCAAAGATGAGTGAAGAAAACCAAAGATGTGTGAAAACAATTAGTCCAAGGGACTGGTACACCAGAAGAACTAGATGGTGCCTGGCTACCACTGTCAACCACTCAGAGGAGGAGCTATATAGGAGATCCTGGATAGAGTCAGAGAACAACGTGGAACAAAACTCAAAATCATTAAAAGAAAAAAAAGGTGCAGGGGGGAGCAGGTTTGCTGGTCTGATAGAGCCTGGTGGAACCACTGAGACTATGGCCCCTAGCTGCCCTTCAGGTCTGGAATTGAGCCTACACCTGTAGCTTCCAGCCAAACAAAAGACAGGCATATGAGTTGAACATTTACATTAGGTAGATACACTCCTTGGAGAGAAAAATTATGGGAGAATAGAAGGGCTGTGTATGCACAGGAAGACAGCTCAGGGCGCAGGAGTGCATAGAAGGGAAGGACACAGGGAGGAGGTGGCTATGGGGAGGAAGTGGGAGGGGAGCTGTTGCATTGTGGGAAATTGCAGTGAATGCCATGAGACAAAGGTATGTGAACTGCTGTATGGAAAGTGAATTTGCTTTGTAAACTTTTACCCAAATCACAATAATTTTTTTTTTTTTTTTTTAAATGCCAAGTTACTTTTAAAGAACAACATGAGTGTATGTGTGTGGAGGAGGGGGAACTTGCTCTATCAGATATCAAGACTTATTATCAAACCATGGCAATTAAGACAGAGTGATATTAGACCAGGAATAGACAAACAGATCAGGGGAACAATGTAGGGTGCTCCTACTCAAAGTGTAGCCTGCAGACCAGTGTCATCTGTGAATTGCTTGTTGTGGGACCATGTAAGTTAAGCAATGAAGAGTAAACGTGTCAGAACTTTTACAGCAACTCGACACAGTGAGCTTATGTCTGTTGAATCGAATAATAAAAAATTGGGGGCTTTAGGTTTTTTTTTACTTCATTTTTCTAGTACTTACAAAATTATTCATCTGCAATGGATTGGAGCTCAGATCTGAAAGTTTGAGAGCATAGGAAAGTAAAACCCATTTTTATATAGAAATTTGATTTCTGGCAGACAAGACATTGGAGATAAGTTAGGGAGAAAATAAAATGGGAAGTCAATTTTACAACTTTTTACAACTCTGTAAAATTTAATTTTACAGATTAAATACTGAAACATGAAAGACAAAATTAGAAACTTTCAGCATATAATAGAAAAGAATATCTTTATGATCTCATGTTGGAAAAGGTTTCCTTTTTTAAAAAAATATTATTTTTTATTGTGCTTTGGGTACAAATTTACAGAGCAGAATTTGTTTTGCATTCAACAGTTCGTGTACATTTGGTTTCACTCCCCGATTACCATCCCCAATTCTAACCCCCTCTCCTCCCCTCCCTTCCCCGTGTTCCCTCTCCCTGTGCCCTTCTCAGTTATGCACTCCTGTCTGTCCAGCTTTCCCTCCATATGAATGCTGCCCCTCTGGTGCCCCATGGCCGATCTCTCCAAGGGGTCTGTCTCCATAGAGAAGGTGGGTGCATCATATTGGGTTGGGTGTTCTGCATGTCAGTCTTTCTACTATTGGGCTGAGAGCCAGTCCTTGGAAGTGAGTCCTATTCCAGGCCCAAATGGAAAAGACTTCTTAGACAAGATAAATTGGACATCAAAATAAAGAACTTCTGTTCAGGGTCATCACAAATAAAATGCAAAAATAGTCTTCCATTAGTAGATATCAGAACATATCAAATTTACATAGGGTTATCATCCAGAATATATAAAGAGCTGTTATAAACCATTTTTTTTTAAAAAAAGACCAATAACCCATTTAAACATTGGGAGAAAGACCTAAAAAGACATTTCAAAGTAGAGAAAAAAAATATATAGTTCATAAACATGAAAAGATTTTCCACTTTAATAGTAATCAAATAAATGTACATTAAAGCCATAAGGAGACACAGATCACCCCCCACATATCTGACAAAAATTGAAGCTCACAAGAATGAGATCAACCAAAACACCTTTATTGGCTGCTGGTGGGAATATACATTGTTATAGTAATTTTTTTGGGGAAAAAAAATAGCATAATAGCATTATCTGATAGAGTTGAAGAAGTGCATACCCTTAAACCCAGTAGCTCTACTCATAGATATATATTCTAAAAAGTAGAATGAAGCTCTGAAAATGAGTCCGAAAATAAAGTCAAAGGGAGAGGAAAACAGAGAGGAAGAAGGTAGAACCACAACAGAACAGGGTGGGGGATCAGAGCAAAGTCCCTATCATCAGAGTGCCTGGATCCAGCCATTCCTGAATCCCAATTATGTAAGTTTACACAATCCCCTTTGTTTGCATTCTACTGAACATCAGTTGCAATCAAAAGTGCCCTAAGGAACATAGAACTTTGAATGGATTTTTCAGGTGACAGACTATGTTGTTATTGTGTGCCATCAAGTCAATTCCAACTCATAGCGACCCTAGTATGTGAAATTAACTGGGCTGGAGGATGGGACAGGGAAGTTTAGAGCCCCCCCTCCCCCCGCCTCCCAACTAGGGAGTGAGAAATAACTGGTGAACTCTTTCCTGTTATATCTTGTGAGTCAAACCATGTGCCCACTGAGGCTAGGGATTTTGAGGCATTTAAAAAAAAAAAAAAAAAAAGCCAGGTTACTGGAGCATGCTGACCACTCTTTAAGTGAAGTTTTCAGTAAAGTTCTGTGAGAAAAAGGCACACTTCAGTCCCAGCTGATCTTCTGAAAGCAGGGATGGGGAAAGCAAAGTCACAAGAGCCCCTGCTGCCTATAGCCAGCAACACAATGGGACTGAGAAACAGAAAATCATTTTTCAGGATGGCAAAAGTCAAATCCCCGCCCCAGGTCAATGGTGGCGCAAGCAAAGGCCGAGAGAAGGAAACCCAGGGGAAGATAGGACAGAAACCCCAAAGCAGCCTTCTTCCCCAAGCTCCAGGTCAGCAGCTCTTGCCCTGTGCTCCTTGTCTGACTGGAGGACCGTTCCCCCACTGTAAATGGCCAACCACTGGGAAACAGCCTGAGACCAAGTGGGCAGTTAGCCCCACCACATTCCCCTAGCCCAATGTGTCCAGGGCAGAGGCCAAAATGGCCGCAGCCTAAGTCAGGGTTAGCAGAGGGCAAGCACAGAGCCGGTTGCCAGACATGGCAAGAACAGGGTCCAGATTCCCAAGCATGACTTGACGGGGTTTCTGGCTCTGGTTTCCAGCTCACGGAGTTATCAGGAAACTAACCATCCAGAAACTTTCTAAAAATTTCAGTCATACTTCCAGAGACACCCAGCCTGGCAAAGCACAGCTCAAGATTGTTCAACCACCAAGACCAGACCCAGGTCTCTGTACTATGTCTGCAAATAGTGGCTTTAGTTTACAGATTTCCATTCTCTCAAATGCCACCCATGGAGGGCAATGGACAAGGGTTGCAGAGGGCAGAGCCCCAGTCACCCCTGGCTTATTGAGGAACACACTGCTTCTGGAGATATGAAGTGGCTTCTTGCCATTCTCCTTCCGTAGATTTAATGTGGGATGAGTGACCACAGGATCTGATTTTCTTTCTCACCTTGTTTAACAACAGGCAGTGTTTCGTTCTGCTGTGCACAGGGTCGCTAGGAGTCGGAAACGCCTCGACGGCACCTAACAACAACTTGTTTAAAGGCAAGTGGTTTTATCCCCATTGTCCTCTTTTTTTCCCCCCTCCACCATTAAATGCTGGAGTGTTTCAATTTGTCATTTTGCTGTAGGATGCAGATCATTAAGAGCTACAGCCAGACCTGAGCAAGAAGAATGCATACCAGCCTGTTTTGCTTATCTGTGGGCAGCCTGTACCATGCTGGTGGAATGCATTTCTGAAATTGTTTGCATGGGACAAGGGCGTTGGTGGATGCTGGGCCGCCAAGGCAAGCCAAGGCAGACTGAGGCTTGGAGACAGCGCTGGTGGAAGGCTCTGTTTCTACAGCCGTCATGGGAGACTTGGTGCCAGGTTTTAAGACTCTCTCTTCCCTACCTGGTAGAGCTGTCAGTCATTATCTCTGCTCCAGGTGATCAATCAAAACACCTCATCCCCAGAATCATGCTCAGGGATGGTCAACTGACTCAACTAAGACAGAGGTATCCTTTGATTTTTGTAGAGCTGTCAGGAGGGAAATATTTCTTGTATCTGAAGTTGCTAGATATGAGGACTATTTAAGCAACGAATTCCAATAATCATTTCTGTAGAGAGAGCTGGTCTGAGAACAGGCCATCAGAGAAGTAAGAAGAGCCAAGGAGTTAAAAAGGAGAAGCCATAGAAACAACCATACCTAACTACAGAACTACCTCTGGACTTGCAGATGTATAAGCCAATAAATTCTCCTTTTTCACTTGAGCCCATTGGGATTGGCATTTTGTCACTTGCAAACTGCCATGTTTCTGACCTGCGACTTTGTTGGGTCTGAGCCCAATGGATCTCAGCCACACAGGAGCGCAGGCTTGGGGAACACCAACAGCAGAGTCTCACCCCATGACAGGGACAAGGCACCCGATAGGTCTGGCTCTCCTGGTCTGGCCATTGGATCAACCTTGGTCTGCATACCTGGACAGCCAGCCAGTTGCTTCATTGGACATGGTGAATGTATTACCAGAAACTAATTACCAAAGACAGAATCTCTGCCATTCCAGACAGCAGATTGGCAGCAAGTACAATCCAAGTACAGCAGATAAAATCTCCTGATAACACACAGAGGTCTGATGGAGGCATCTATAAAACAGGAGGATTTGCTTAATAGGGGCAATAATCAAGACACATTTTTTTGTCCAACTCTCCATTCTTAGCCCCCAATGCCGTGATTATCACGAATCTTTCGTCTCAATGGATTTATCTACTTTAGACATTACACACCTGTGGGGATCATACAATAACTGTCCTCTTGTACCTATTAGCTTCTTTCACTTATTTTTT
>NW_006921714.1:2962872-2964292 GCF_000298275.1 Orycteropus afer afer | reverse complement strand
CTAATGTAAATGTTCAGCTCACATGCTTACCTTTCCTTTGGCTGGAAGCCACAGGAGTGGGTTCAGTTCCAGACCTGAAGGGCAGCTAAGGACCATAGTCTCAGTGGTTCCATTAGGCTCTATCAGAACAGCAAACCTGGTCCCTTTTTTTTTTTTTTTCAAATGATTTTGAGTTTTGTTCCACATTTTTTTCCCACTCTATCCAGGATCTGATATAGCTCCTCCTCTGAGCGGTTGACAGTGGTAGCTGGGCACCATCTAGTTCTTCTGGTCTCATAGTTGTATAGGCTGAGGATTGCATGGTGTACCAGTTGCTTGGACTAATTGTTTTCACACATCTTTGTTTTTCTTCATTCTTCTTTGTTCTGGACGAGAAGAAACCCATCATTGTATCCAGATGGCGGTTTGCAAGCGTTTAAGATCCCAGTCTGCACTTGCCAAAGTAGGATGTGTAACAATGTTTTGTGTAGTATGTTGTTTTGGTTACCTAGTGCCTCTTTGACAAGAATATACCACAAATGGGATGGCATCAACAAACAAGTTTATTCTTACAATTGGGAGGGTTTAAGTCTGAGTTCAAAGTGCCAGGCTCTAGGGGCTGGATAAAAGCCCTCAACCTTGGGTTGCAGCTCTGCCTCCTGCTCCCAGCACACTGAAGCTGGAAGCTTTTCTTCACTCAGCTGCTAGCTACTGAGGCTGACAAACCCAGGATTGACAAGTAACAAGGCACAGTTCTGATGTTACCAAACCACATGGCAGGCCATTGATTCAAGTCCATCAAAAGTCCCAAGATTGGCAGAGTATGGCAGGCTGCTGAACAATGATATGGCTACATGAAGCATTCAAGCATGCCATAAGCTGGAGACCATTCCCAAAGCTGTTTCTTATATATGGGAAGCAGACCACATAGCCAAAGCAGCCACTCAGCTGCTCCAATAGATTCAACCATGGCGTTAATTACCAATCTCACCATGGGGAATAACTACATTCAGCTGCCCAGCCACACAACCAGGCCTAGCCAAGTTGACACACAAACTTAACTACCACGTATGCTATGCCAATTGAGCTTGATGTCCCCTGAGACTATGGTCTTGAGCCCACAGGTCCAACTACTCACTCCTTTTGGGTGGCTGGCTGTACCCAAGAAGTGACTTCAACCTTGTCTCTTGTCAGCTCTACCACACACCTGGGAATTCTCACAGAACATAGCAATACACTTGTAGAACCATTGTCTGCCAACCCTACACATTGTCTTAGGCACACTACCCCCTACATAGACATACCTACTAGTTCAGCCTGTGCACCCATCTATCCATCCATATAGCCATGTTTGCCTTCACTGACAATGTGCTACTATATGTGCAAAAGGGTTCATCTTTGTTGTCTGCACTTCCCATGCACCTCTCTATGTCTTCCTCTT
>NW_006921714.1:2949112-2950622 GCF_000298275.1 Orycteropus afer afer | reverse complement strand
AATGGATTTCGGCCCTTTGTCAAAGATCAACTGACCATAGGTCAATGGATCTATTTCTGGGTTCCAATTCTATTCCATTTGTCTACGTGTCTGTCATTATACCAATACCAGGCAGTTTTGATTGACTACTGTAGCTGTATAGTAGGTTTTGAGATCCTACAGTGTGAGACCTTCTATTTCATTCTTCTTCTTCAATGGTGTTTTGTTTATCCGAGGTCTCTTTCCTTTCCATATAAAGTTAGTGATTGGTTTTTCCATATCCTTAAAGAATGTTGATGGGATCTGGATTGGAATTACATTGAATGTATAGATTGCTTTGGGTAGAACTGACATTTTCACAGTGTTCAATCTTCCTATCCACAAACATGGTATGTTCTTCCATTTATGTAGATCTCTTAGGTTTCTTGAAGTAGTCTTTTATAGTTTTCTTTGTATAGGTCTTTTGTGTCCCTGGTAAGATTTATTCCCAAGTATTTTATTATATTTTTTGGTAGGTGTTATAAATAATATTCATTTCCTTATTTCTTTTTAAGCAATCTCTTTGATAGTATAGAGAAATCCAACTGATTTTTGGATGTCGATCTTGTATCCTGCCACAATGCTAAATCTTTCAATTAGTTCCAGTAGATTTTTGACTGAATCTCTTGGGTTTTCTAGTTATAGGATCATCTCACCAGCAAATAGGGATAGTTTGACTTCTTCCTTACCAATTTAGGTGCCTTTGATTTCCCTTTCTTGCCTTATTGCCCTGGCTAGGACTTATGGTGAGAGAGGGCATCCTTGTCTGGTTCCTGTTTGCAAGGGGAATGGTTTCAGTCTCTCTCCATTAAGAGTAATGTTGGAAGTTGGTTTTGCATATATGCACTTTTTAATGTTCAGGAATGTCTCTTCTATTCCTATTTTTCTGAGAATTTTGATCAGGAATGGGTGTTGGATTTTATCAAATGCCTTTTCTGCATCGATTGAAATGATCATGTGGTTCTTTTCCTTTGTTTTATTTATGTGACAAATGACATTGATTGTTTTCTAATGTTGAACTATCCTTGCATACCTGATATGAATCCCTCTCAGTCATAATGAATTATATTCTTGATATGTTGTTGGAGTCTATAGGCTGGGATTTTGTTGAAGATTTTTGTATCTATATTCATGAGGGATATTGGCCTGTAGTTTTCCTTTTGAGTGATGTTTTTGCCTGGTTTTGGTATCAAGTATCTTGTGTATTAATGGTTGGTTGTTGTTTGCTATTATTGATTCTCTGTTCAAATGACTCCTTTTAGTATCTCTTGTAAGGTTGATCTGTTTTAACAAATTCCCTTAATTTCTGCTTATCTGGGAATCTCCTAATTTCACCATCATATATAAGGGACAATTTTGCCAGGTGTATAATTCTTGGTAGGAAATTTTTCTCTTTCAGGGTTTTATATATACCACCCCATTGCCTTCTTGCTTGCATGGTTTCTGCTGAGAAATCAGAACTTATTCTTATTGCTTTTCTTTTGTAAATAAC
>NW_006921714.1:2938053-2948012 GCF_000298275.1 Orycteropus afer afer | reverse complement strand
TGTGGTAGCATGTATCAGAATGAAAGAAAAAAATTGGAACCAGGAACACAGAAGAGAGAAAATGCTGTAAACTAGAACCTGGGAAGGGAAGAATAAAGAATAATAATAAGAAAAAGACAAAAGCAATTAATAATAATTTTAAAACAGACAAAAACAAACAAACTAAAACAAAACAAAACAAAAATCTGGGCAAGGAGGGCTAGGGCACCCAGGCTCCTCTCAGCACATGGACTGGGATGGAATTCCTGCCAGCCAAGAAGGTGGGTTGGAGTAAGGGATAGTTGCACCTCTGTTCACCAAGAGGGTGTAGGGTATAAGAATAACAAGGGGAATATCGTACCTTTCCAGTCGTTGGCGTCCGGCATGTCCTTGCGGTTCTGGGCAAGCGAAGCCTATTCTTAAGTGCCTGGAATCTGGGAGAACACTGTCACTTTAAATATCCAAAATGGTCAAACCGCTTGTAAACATTCAAAATGGCTGCGCCCTCTGAACAGGCAAAAGTCCACAGCTCAGCCCACCTTCCTCTTTGCTGCTTCCCCTTTTATTCACCAGCCACTAGAGCAGTCCTCTGTGTAGTCCCTGGCTATCAGGGCTGAGTTTTAGATTAATTCTTAGGTCTTACTAGGGTTTGACTCGACGGCACATAACAACAACAACACACAACTACCATTCAGCAATATCCAAGCTGTCTGTGCCTTCAGGATTGCTGCCAGACCGTAACTCCGTATATCTCCTTTTTTGGTGTTTTCATGCAAATTCTTCTACTAGTTGGAGTTTAATCCACTTCTGTATCCTTCCATTCAAAGCTCAGGGCTTCAGGATTATCTTCAGTATCTGTGTTAATTGGTTCCCCTTTTCTTTTTTGAAGAGGATCTGTGCAGTCTTTCTGCCTATTCTGCCATCTTACTGGAACTCCTCAACCTTATTTCATTTAATGTTTTTGAGGCTTATCTATGTGGTAGCAGGTATCAGAACCTCCTTTCTCTTCATAGTTGAATTTCCACTGTGGGTAAGTACTTTGTTTACCCATTCATCTGTTGATGAACTCTTGGGTTGTTTCCACATTTTTGGCTATTGTGAATGATGCTGTAGTGAACGTGGTGGGCATGTGTCTGTTTGAGGCTCTGCTTTCAGTTCTTTTAGGAGTATCCTCAGAAGTAGAATTGCTGGGTCATAGGGTAATTCTCTGTTTAACCTTTTTTAAAAAAAAAAAAAATTATTGTGTTTTCAGTGAAAGTTTGCACAGCAAGTTGAGTTTCCATTTAGCAATTTCTACACAATTTGTTCAGTGACATTGGTTACATCTTACACTTTTACAAGTGTATCGATTTTCTCATTATTTCCTTTCAGTTTTTTCCATTTCTGGTTATCTAGTTTCCCTGTAACCAATGGAAGTCCAAGCTGCACTGAAGGAATTGGCAAAAAACAAAGCTCCAGGAATTGATGGAATACCCATTGAATTGTTTGAAAAAATGGATGGGACACCGGAGGCACTCACTCATTTATGCTAAGAAATTTGGAAGAAAGGCAATTGGCCAACTGACTGGAAGAGGTTCATATTTGTGCCCATTCCAAAGCACACCCCACTTCTGCTTCCTTCTGCTTAGTTTCTTGGAGTGAATTAATAAGGAACCCAGTTGACCGAGTGTTCAGTTTCTAAATGTCTAATTATTAAAGCCACATTATGCTTCTTTTTTTAAATTGGATACACTCTGAAGCATTGTTACAATGGCCTTTAATTTGATGCCTCTGGGTCTGTGAACCCAAGTGAAAACTTTTTTTTGGAAAAGAAAAGCAAATAGCTCATTCCAGTACATTTATAGAGTACCTTCTGTGTGTTGGACAATAGGCTTGAGCACTGATGCTACTCATGGGGAAAGAGCCAAATAGAAGAGGTGGGTCACCTGAGAACAGGGAATCTAAGTCAGGCTGGGAGGTCTGACAGGCTTCATGGAAGAGGGGTTGCGTAAGCAGAATTTTTGGGGTTGTGTGTATATGTGTGAGATGTGAGTGAAAATTTACAGAGCAAATTGAGTTTCCAGTCAACAATCCATACCCATTCTGTTTTGTGACAGTTACTGCAATCCTCACACTGTAACACCATTTTCTTCACTTCCTCCCACCTCTTCCCTTCCTCCTTCCTTCCCATCCCATCCTGCCTTCCTAGTTCCATCCTGGGCAAATGCTGTCCTCTTGATTTCATATGCTTGATTGTTGTAATGAGTGCATACCCTCCTGATGTTATTGTTCACCTTATAGGTCTATCTGTTGTTTGGCTGCCGCTTGAGTCACAGGGGTGAAGTTCAGTTCCTAGCTTGAAGGGTATCTAAGGGCCATAGTCTCAGAGAGTCTACCTGTCTTCATCAGACCAGTAAGCCTGGCCTTTTTTGTGATTTTGAGTTTTGTTCCACATTTGCCCCCACTCTATCCAGAACTTCTTGTTGTGATCCCTTTCAGAGGGGTCAGCAGTGGCAGCTGGGCACCATCTAGTTCTTCCAGTATGATCTTTGTTTTGATGGACAACTGGAAATTAGTACTAGATCAGGGTAGGAGAAGGCACTGTAGGTGAAGTCATGCCTCAGGGCATCAGCCAGCAGCACTGGAGAGGTGACATACCTAGAGTAAAGGTGGAGAGGGACTGGAAAGGCAAGCAAGATATTGCTCAGGAAGGGTGGTGTTATTGAGCTACAGGAGCACTGAAGAGTAGGAGGATGACATGATCAGTCAGCCTGGGAGGGATGACCCTGGGGATAGTCCTGTAGAGGATGGAAGTGGAGAAGGAGGTCATGCAAAGGACCTGTGACCTTCCCTCATTGCAGGGGAATGAGAAGGAAGGGGGAATTCAAGACATTGGGTGCCTGATGGCATGTCAAATGTGCAATGAGAAAGAGGGATCTGAAATAATTACCAGATATCTTTTTTCTGGCATAAGCAACTTGGTAATGGTGATGTTCACAGAAACAAGGGATACAATAAATGAGGCAAGTCTTGGAAGAGACCAGTGAGGAGTTTGGCTTTGGAATGCTAAGTAGGAGGAGCCCACGAGACATCCATAGCAGAGGTCCAAAAGAGGCTAAACATCCAGAACCAGATGTCAGAGGGGAGCTTTGCAAGGGAGAGGGAGAACTAGGAGCCCTTGGTTTACACATGGCCAAGGGTAGTAGGGAAGACCAGATGGGTGGGACCCAGAGACATGGAGGATATTTAGGGAGTGGAAGGGGAGGTCTCTGTGCAGGAGATAAAAATGGTCAGCAAAGTAGAGAGGATACCTAGAGAGGATAGAGACACAGCTAGAGAGAGGCTCAAGGTACAGGAATGCACCTTTATCTGGAAAGATAAAGTCACGTCATGGTCAAACAGCATCACCTGGAACTAGAGTAGAGCCATGTTTAATAACTTCAGCCTGGGCTGTTTCATCATAGGATCAGAAACCAGATTACAATGGGTGGTGGAGCACTGAGTGGGCAGGGAGGCACTGTAGACACCCAGAGGAGATGATTCTTTCAAGAAGCTTGTCTGTGAAGGGTCCCAGAGAAAGGGGAATTGAGACAGAATTGAGACAGAAATATGAAATCAGTGACAGTATTTCTGGAATCGGAAAGATTGGACAGGTTTAGGTACAAAGGAGACAAGTTGGTAGAAAAGAAGCTGGAGATGGGAGAGAGGAAGAACAGTGAATGGAAGAAGGTCCCAGGAGAGATGGGCGGGCATCTGAAGAACATGACGATGGTCAGCATTGTGCGGAGCACACCTCTCTCCTGCTTGGGAGAAACAGAGAAGACAAGGAGGTATGCTGGGTGGCTGCCAAGGAGGACCTTGAGAGTGTGTTCTGGGCCCTCAATTTTGTTCAGTTAATTAATGGAAAGGATTCTCTGTCAATGGCAGTGAGAGACAATATCATGGAAGTTAAAAATAGGGTTGAGGACAGAGAGACAATCAGGAAGAAACGCTGGCAAAGACAGGACAGGGAAGTGTCTAGGAACATCTGGAAGGGTCTGCAGGCAGCCTTGGGGACCCAGCACTGTTGTGGTTCAAACAGGCAGGGTGGACCAAGTTCCTCCCATAGCAGTCAGCACTCTAGGAAGGAGCAAAGCAGAGGAATGATTGAATTGTTCCAGAAGTGGGGCTTATCTGGGTAGGTTCACACAGAAAGATAAGTGGACAATGGTGGTTAGAGAGACAGATGGAGGATAGAGAGAAAAACTGACCACCACGACTGTACAAAGTCCATCCTTCGGTAACAGTCACCACTGGTTCAGGTGGTTAGCAGAGGGGGTTAAGGTCACTTCTGTATACAGACTGGATTCCCTTGCTAATAAAGAAAGTGACTAGGGGCAGATGAGGTTATGGAAAGAGAGAATCAGACAGATGTGGATTCACATCCAGCCTCTACCATTTCCTCACTGAGCTCAGCTTCTTTTTGTCTATAAAGTATGAAAACTACATGCTATGCAGAGCTTATAAGGATTAAATGAGATGATTAATGTAAATTACTTCTGTTTGTTGTAAGCTCCACTAAGTGCCTATCTTGTTATTTAGTGCTCTCTAACTTCTGCCTCTAGCAGATACCTAGCACCTGGTAGGCACTTGGAAAATATAAATTTCCCTCTTCATCTGTTAGATAATATTCATCAAACACCTACCCTGGCTCCACACTAAATTTCTTTGAGGCAGTTGGCACTCCCTTCCTTGACCCATTCCATTTTAAGTACTTGCAATAATGAGAATAAAATACTCCTCCATACTTCTTTGAGGCAAGCTGTTACTTAATTTAAAGTTCCTGGGTGGCCAACATGGTTTGCACTTGACTGTTAACCTAAAGATTTGTGGTTCAAACCCAGCCAGTGGTGCTGCAGAAGAAAGAACTGGCAATATTTGCTTCCATAAAGATTATAGCCAAGAAAACAATATGGAGCAGTTCCACTCTGTGACACGTGGAGTTGCCATGAGTCAATATTGACTCAACGGCAAGGGTTTGGTTGGGTGGTTGTTGTTGTTAGGTGCTGTCAAGTCGGTTGCAGCTCCTAGTAACCCAATGACAACAGAACGAAACACTGCCCAGTCCTATGCCAACCTCATAATATTTGCTGTGTTTGAGCCTGTGGTCGTAGTCACTGTATCAATCCATCTTATTAAGGGTCTTCCCCTTTTTCACTGACCCTCTACTTCTCCAAGCATGATATCCTTCTCCAGGCACTGGTCCCTTCTGATAACATGACCAAAGTATGAAAAACGTAGTCTGGCCATTCTCGCTTCTAAGGAGATTCTAGCTGGCTGTACTTCCCCCAAGACAGATTTGTTCATTCATGGTACATTCACTATTCTTCACCAATACCACGATTCAAAGGCATCAATTCTTCTTCAGTCTTCCTTATTCATTTTCCAGCTCTCACATGCATTTGAGGCTACTGAAAATACCATGGCTTAGGTCAAACACGCCTTAGTCTTCAAAGTGACATCTTTTCTCTTTAACACTTTAAAGAGGTCTTGCAGCAGATTTACCCAGTGCAATGTGTCGTTTGGTTTCTTGATTGCTGCTTCCATGGGTGTTGATTGTGGATCCAAGTAAAAGAAAATCCTTGACAACTTCAATCTTTTCTCCTTTTATCATGATGTTTGTTATTGGTTAAATCGTGAGGATTTTTGTTTTCTTTAGGTTGAGGCGTAATCCATACTGAAGGCTGTAGAGTCTGATCTTCATCAGTAAGTGCTTCAAGTCTTCTTCACTTTCACCAAGCAAGGCTGAGCCATCTACATGTGGTTCATGAGTCTTCCTTGAATCCTAATGCCACATTCTTCTGCATATAGTCCAGCTTCTTGGATTTTTTTGCTCAGTGTACAGATTAAATAAGCATGGTGACAAGATGTAACTCTGACACTCACCCTTCCTGATTTTAAGTCATGCAGTATCCCCATGTTCTGTTCAAACAACTGCCACTTGGTTTATGTACAGGTTCCTCATGAGCACAATGAAGTGTTCTGGAATTCCCATTCTTCACAATGTTATCCATAATTTGTTATGATCCACACAGTTGAATGTCTTTGCATAGTCGATAAAACACAGGTAAATGTCTTTCTGATATTCTTTGCTTTCAGTCAAGATCCATCTGAAGTCAGCAATGATATCCTCATTTCACATCCTCTTCTGAATCCAGGTTGAATTTTTGGCAATGCCCTGTCAATATACTACTACAACTGTTTTTGAATTATTTTCAGTGAACTTTTTTGCTTAGATTAGATTAGTTCATTTAGTGCCTTCAGGAAATTGTGCATCATTGTTGTTGAACTTGAAGACCACAGAGATTTTGGACCACGTTGCTATCCATCCAATCACTAAACAAGTGGCTTGACTTCTTTACTACAGTCTTGTTGGTTTATAGGTAATTTCTGTTGGACTGGAGAGAAGGTTCTCTCCTCAACAAGGCAAGGGTGGATTCCAGAGGAATGGTTGGAACACAGGTGCCCTTCAGTAATCAGCAATCCAAGACCCAAGATCACAGGTGGAGTTATGAAATTCATTCCAAATGCTGATGGAGTTGTCAAAAGATAAAAAACTAAGCAGAAAGCAACAATAGAAAGAGCCCAACGTCACTCTTGCTGGGAGGGGACAGTCCTGTCCAGGGGACAATACGTCTGACCAGCCTACAGGAGAGAATCACACTGCAACCATGACTATTCATGTAAAACATGGAGTCAAGAGCCATCCTTGAATTTTGCTAAATAAATTCAGGGATAAATCAAGCATTCAGAAGACTCAAGATGGGGCATTGGTGGTTCAGTGGCAGAATGCTCACTTTTCATTCCGAGGATCTGGGTTTGATTTCTGCCCAGTGCACCTCTTTCACAGCTACCATCTGTCGGTCAGTGAAGGCTTCTGTGTTTCTGTAACATGGAACAGGTATCAGTAGAGCATCCAAACTAAGATGGACTCAAAAGAAAGACCTGGGGATCTACTGCCAAAAAATCAGACAAAAAGGATCACAACTGTTCGTTCTGCAACCACTCATGAGTTCCCAGGTGCAAGACTGGGCACTGCTTTATTCTGTTGTGCGTGGGGTCACAAGAGTTGGTGGCCAAGTGACAGCTGCCGAGAACAAGAGTAGATCCAGGAAGTAGAACACAAGTGGGCTAAGGAACTGACAGACTAAGTAGATGTTACCACAAAAATCCAAACCCATTTGCCATTGAGTTGACTCTGACACGGAGTAGCCCTGGAGGACAGAGTAGAACTGTCTATTAGGGCTTCCAAAACTGTAAATCTTATCTTTCTCCTGTGGAGTGGCTGGTGAGTTCAAACTGCTGACCTTTCAGTTAGTAACCAAGCACTTAACCACTGCGTCACCAGGGCTCCTTATTTAAAATTAAACCCATTGCAGTCCAGTCAGTTCCTACTCCTAGTGACCCTGAAAGACAGAGTAGAACTGCTGCATAGGATTTCCAAGGCTGTAATCTTTATGGATTAGGAGCTCTGGTAGCATAGTGGCTAAAGCACTTGACTGCTAACCAGAAGGCTGGCGGTTCAAACCCACCAGCCACTCCTCGGAAGGAAGGTTGGGCAATCCTACTTCCGTAGTGATACTGCCTCGGAAACCCAAGGAGGGGTCGCTATGAGTCGGGGCTGACTCGACGGCACATAACAACAACAACAACAATCTTTATGGAAGCCAACTGTTGCATCTTTCTCCCAAAGAGCAGCTGGTGGGTTCAAACCACTGACCTTCTGGTTAGCAACTGAGTGTTCAACCACTGTGCCACTAGGGCTCCTAGAGAAGATGTTAACAACTTCAAATTCAGATCCAAAGCACATTATCTGTAGCAACATGGAACAGAGACTGCTAACTTTTCCCAATTTCCACTCTCCTCTTATTCTTTTTTATAAAAGACCCCTAAGTTTTAGCTGGGCATGGATCTGCCCAGCTAGAGACTACATTTCCCAGTCTACTCTGCAGCAAAGTGTGGCCATGTGACCAAGTGCTGGCCAATGGAATGTGAGTGAAAGAATATGAACAATTTCTGAATCGTGTCATTTAGGAGGCTGCTTGCTCTCCACCACCCTTCCCCCTTTCCCATGATCAGAAGGCAGACATGATTATGCGGAGGATGCTGACACCCTACGAGTTACGTGGCTGAAAGATGGATGGAACCTGGGTCCTTAAGGACCCTTGGAGCAGAGTTGTTCCCCTGCCTTGAACTGACCACCTACACCTTCAAAACTCACTGCTGCTGAGTTGGTCCGGACTCATAGTGACCCCTCCTTGGGTTTCTGAGGCGGTATCTCTACACAAGTAGATTGCCCCATCTTCCTTCCGAGGAGTGGCTGGTGAGTTTAGAACCACCAGCCTTCTGGTTAGTAGTCAAATGCCTTAGGTACAATGCTACCTACACCTGAGCTATTAGGTAAAAGGAAAGCTTCCATTGATTTTGAACAAATGTATTTTGGGGTCTTTTGCTACAACAAATTATCCTGAATCCTAATTAATACAGATCCCCAAAGAAACAGGTAATAATAATTTTAGTCATAATAGTATTAATAATGACAGTAAAATTTATTGACAGCTTCCTATATGCCAAACATTTATCTAAACACTTTACATGTATCGTCTTATTTAATCCACACGATAGTCCCTGGGTGGGTGCTATTGTTGGCCTCATTTTACAGGAAAGGAAGTACAAGGGGAGTAAGCACTTAGTCCAAGGGCTCACAGTTACTGAATGGCCAAGCCAGCAGTCACACACAGGATTCTGGACTGAGTTCAGAGTCCTAGCCATTAAGTTTTCCAAAGCATAGCTATTTACAATACCATGCAGGAAAGGAACACAGGGCTTAATTTTCCAGTGAGTTGTGCCTGAGTGTAGGGTCAAGCCAAGTCACCTAGCTTCTCTACCAGTCAGTAGAGAGGAGACCCCAACTGTCAACCTCACGGGCTACTGAAATGAATTCATGTCTGTTTAAGAAACGCTTTGTAAGCTAGAGAGTGTGGCAGAAATGAAACATTGCCTGAAGGTGGGATGGGAAATCCTTTTAACCAAAATAACAAATGCACACTATTTTTTATTTTCTCATGCAAATACCATCTAGCAATTTGGCAGCTTGCCAGGAAGGCGAAGCAATCTGTTAAGGAGAGAGGTATGTTCGGTTTTGCATAGCTGTTGCTCTCAACTGAAAAAGGGAGCTTGTTAATTGAAATTAATTGCAAGGGAGTGTACCTGTGTGCCTGGTACCAAAAAAAGGCTCTCAGTTAAAGAGAATCATTATTATCATGACCAAGAGTATCAGCCACCCGCAATGCCTATGGGGGCCAGACAGGTAGAGAAGTTGGGGGCAGGGTGCGGAGTGCAAATTCTTCCAGTGTGAGTCCAGTGGGGGCTCTGGACAACAGGCAGCTCCAGCTTCAGCTGTCCTGCTGAAACGTGAGCCCAGGTGGCTCAGATTCACGTTCAGGCTCACGTGGGAAGCTTCCTGATTTTCCAAGGCTGCTCAAGTGGATAAGTGAAGCACATGTGTGCGCTGCACATTGATTCCTTGGGATCTGGCCCTGCAGCCAGAAGTCACTTCTGACTCTTCCAGATGCTGCGTCCTACGTGGAACCTGGTTGATAAACAGCTGACCTTAAAATAGGGAGATGATCCTGGATTATCTAGATGGGCCCAATGTCATCATGAGGGTCCTTCAAAGTGGAAGGGGAAAGCAAAAGAGGGAATCGAGGGATGTAATGTGAGAAGAACTGGACCAGCCTTCTTTGCTGGCTTTGAAGATGGAGGAAGGGGGCTTCCGCCAAGGAATGCAGGCAGCCTCCAGAAGTTGTAAAGGGAAAGCCTGTAGACTCTCCCTAGAGTCTCCAGAAAGGAGCATAGCCTGGTGACATCCTCATTGTGTCGCAGTAAAACCTATGTTGGACTTCCAACCTACATAACTCTAAGGTAATATATTTATGTGTTTTTTTTTTTTTTTTTTTTTT
>NW_006921714.1:2933584-2937348 GCF_000298275.1 Orycteropus afer afer | reverse complement strand
GCGTAGCCAGCTTTCTCTTCATTTCCTTCTCTGGAGTCTCTCCTCCCTCTCCTTTTAGCTTTTATCCTGTTTTCTTAAAGACAGAGTAGCTTCCCTCCTCTGCCTGCCAATTGAGTCCAACATTCTACCTGCCAACAGAATCCCAACCCACTGCCCCTTCCCCAGCAGGTGGATGCATTTGGATGCGTTCTCATGAAGTGAGGGGCATCAGTGTTAGCTTCCCATCAGCATAATAAAGAAGCAGGGCTGAGGGCATCGATAGGCTGGGAGAGGAGACACCCCAAAGCCAAGCAGATTTGCTCTCAGGAGCAGCCACTGCGGCTGTGTGGGCCACATTGGTCCTGGCCCAGGGGAGACTGAGATAAGCGGACTCACAACCTGGGAACCACCGTGGGAAGGATTGCCAGAGCTCTGGCAGCAGTCCAAAGTCTCTGGATGACACAAACACTTTGTGCTCAACAGCACCATGTGAAAAACTTGGCATGGTAGTTTACAAAATACCTCTCAGAGTGAGGAGGGCGAGTTGGCAAATACAGAAGCACATGTTATTTGCATAAAATACCGTACTAAACTAAAGATCGGAGGTCGGAACTTATCTAGCAGCACCCAGAAGAAAGCCCCCGCAGTCTGCTTCTGTTAGGATTATAGTTCTACCATGGTGCAGTGCTACTCTGTAACACTAGTGGCCGCCGTGAGTCAGAATCAGGTCCTTGGCCATGGGTTTGGTTGTTGGCTGTTGATGACAGTGTGGCTATCTGCCTCTCCTCCACCTTTCATTCCTCAAGGGCAGGGGACTTTGAACCCTGAGGGAACTCAGGAAGCCCCAGCAAGGCCATTGTCCCTGTGTCTCCCACTTAAAGTTCCAAACAGGAAACACTAAACCGTATGTAGTGCTGCATGTGGGAGAGTCGTTATCTTGCGTGTAGGGACTGGCCCTTCACCCCGTGGCCCCCTACTCTTTGGTCATTAGTTTCATTCTCTCATCCCCAGCAAGCCCTGGTGGCAAAGGCTGACGGGTACCTTTGAAAAGGTTCACTTTTACTTTCTTTGCTTCTATACGACCTTGGGGTTCTTTGGAGCAATGACATGGGCCAAAAAGCCGATGTAGGAAGAGGACAGAGAGAATCACTGCCCAGCCCTCGATGTGGCCAGCCAGTCGTCAGGGGCTCCCTGTCCAGTGCTAAGCCCCAACTTTTCAGAGAGAAGCAGACATGACCCAGTGAAGAGTGACTTGTCAAGGAATGCCCTGCTGATCAGCACACTTTGCCCTGCCAGCCCCCAGAGATGGCTCGCCATTGACCCTTCTGCTGCTCGGACAGGTGGGACGGGGTGTGCACACGTTGCCCCAGGCAGAGGGAGGGGACCGTGCTGGGTTCTGTCCCCTCTGATTTACTGTTTGTCTGAGACGTCCAGACTAGAGCTGCAGACAGCTCCTTTCTTTGTTTTCTCGGCCTTGCAGAATGTGTACTTCCCTCAAAAAGACATAAGGTCCCCTTTCTTCTGCTCGCCCGCACCACAGGCTGTTCTGCAGTGTGGGTCTGCAAGGCCAGGCCAGCCCATGCTGACTGCTGACTGTCGCAGCCTTGCTCCTTGCAGCCAGCGCTCCTCAGCCAGCACTCACGCGGCCTGTACTGTGGACCTGGCCTCCCGCAGGGCCCTAATTCTTAAAGCCACAGGGCTGCTTGCGTGTGCAGTAGACCCTGCAAGCCTGTGCCAGTCCTTCCTGTAGGATGTTGCCTGCTTTCCTGGGCACAAGGAGGCAGGATGCAAGGGCTTGGCTGGCGTCACTTGGGTGACTTAGCAAAATCCTGATGCCTGGCTGCAGCCTCAGAATACTGATGCAATTGATCTGGGACGCAGCATCAGCACTGATGATTTTTTTAAAAGCCCAGTTGATTCGTAAGTGAAAAACAGAATCACCACTGGTGCTTCTCAAACTTCACTGTGCCTGGGAATCACCTGGGGGGTCTTGTTACAATGTGGAATCTGGTCTATGAGTTCTGCTCACTTTGGACTTGTCAGGGGGCACCAATCCCTGGAGAAGGACATCATGTTTGCTTGGTAGAGTAGAGGGTCAGCGAAGAAGAGGAAGACCCTCAACCAGATGGATTGGCACAGTGGCTGCAACAATTGTGAGGATGATGCAGGGCCGGACAGTGTTTCGTTCTGTCCTCCATAGGGTCGCTGTGAGTCAGAGCCAACAAGGACAGCCAAGAATGGTGTTTGATCAAACAGAGGGGTACCATCTCTCTGCCAAGCAGACGCATAAAGTTGACCATCACATGTCCTTCAGGCTCTGAAGCTTTTCTGCAGATCCCTGGGGAAACTGGCTAGTACTTACCTTGCTCTGTGTGGTGTCGTGTTTCCAGAGTATGAAATAAAATAAATCAAAGGCAGTTAAATTGGTCTTAGAGGAGGAGCCAGGTTCCAACTATTATCTTAAACTTACAGAAACCTAAACCATGTCAATACCCCTAAGTTGCACGCCTTAGAGGCTAACTGTTTACAAAGAAGCAGAGCTTTTGGGGGGAGGGGTGGTGGTGCGGGGTGTGTGGAAACATTCCCTGGCCTTTCCTTTCCATGCTTCTTGAGGCTTAGAGCTGAGATGCAGAGTCCCAGACTGTGTGGCTGACCAGAGGTGCAGGAATGCAAAGCATTTGCAGTCAGTTTCTTTGGTGGGTGAGATTCAGGCAAAATTGCAAAGGGAGAGAAATATTACAGTACCCAGACAGCCTCTGAGTGCGCTTTGGAAGAGAGGCAATTGCCTGTGTCAAAAGAATTTAGAAGTATAATCAAGCTATTGTTTGCAATTGCTTAGCTAAAATGAGGCTCCCTCCCAAAAGGAAAAAAAAAAAAAAAAAATTACACCCAAGTAACTATTGTATGCCAGGTAATTGCAGCTATTTAAAAGTTAAGGAAAGGGAAGACAATTGAAGAGAGTCAGTGGGTGACAGAAGTGTGAATTCAAGACACTTTTCCCAAAGACATGCCTCCACCTGATCTGATATAAAGCTTCCAGAAATGGCGGCCCTGACAGTGATGGGGCTGAGAGATCGTCCTCAAAGATTGATTTGGTCCCTGGTTGGAAATGAGGCTTCTGCTAATGGCAAAAGAGAGCTCAAAGCTGATTTCTTGTTCATCTCCACTGTGCTGGTGGATCCAGACCCTGCCTGCAACGCGAGGAGAGCCCTCAGCCGAGGGTGTAAGTGAGGGCAGGAATAGTGCACGTTCCTATCTGTTGGGAATTTGTGGGCCTTGCAAACAGTTAATGCACTCAGATGCTGACGGAAAAGTTGGCAGCTGGAGTCCACCCAGAGCTGCCTGGTAACCTGCTTCCGAAAAATCAGCCACTGGAAACCCTGTGGAGTGCAATTCTATCTGACACATGTGAGGTCTCTGAGTTGTTGACTCCACGGCAAGCAGTACCTGTCCATCTGCTGGGTGGACAGAGGCCGTTGGGAAAGACTTGGATCCTGGTTCTGACGCTCTCCTGTTCTGTCCGGGTCTCTGCATCTGCAGGTTTCACACCAATTTCTTTTGGCAAAGTGCATTCGCATCTCTCATCGCTTCCCATCAGTTTGGACCCCTCTGTGGGAAAGGGGGGTGGGAGCTCACCTAGTGTTAGAATTCAAACCTTACACCTGCCAGGTGAGGCCCAGAGAAAGAGAGGGAGAGGGTCGGGGGAGAGAGAGAGTCAGGGGGCCAAGGCAGGAGGGCAGCCAGGGCTCAGAGCCCCCAGCAGGTACAGAGGGTCACAGGGACAG
>NW_006921714.1:2913522-2932839 GCF_000298275.1 Orycteropus afer afer | reverse complement strand
ACTCCTCAGAAGGAAGGTTGGGCAATCCTACTTCCGTAGTGATACTGCCTCGGAAACCCAAGGAGGGGTCGCTATGAGTCAGGTTTGACTCGACGGCACATAACAACAGCAACAACATTTATTGAGTGCTTACTATGTGCCAGCCAGGTTCATGGTTTGTCTAGCTCAGGGATTTGTTTCATTTGAACCTGAGGACTGCACTAGGGAGCAGGCACCATTATTATTCCCACTTCAAAGACAAGAAAACTGAAGCTCTGAGAGGCTGGTTTAGTACCTTGCCCAAGGCAATACAGACATCAGGTGGCAGAGCAGGGATTAGACTATTACTGAATTCCTGGGTAGTATAAATGGGTAACATGTTGTTGTTGTTGTTATGTGCCCTTGAGTCGGACCCAACTCATAGCGACCCCTCCTTGGGTTTCCAAGGCACTATAACTACGGAAGTAGTGCCCCATCTTCCTTCCGAGGAGTGGCTGGTGTGTTTGAACTGCCAGCCTTCTGGTTAGCAGTCAAGTGCCTTAGGCACTATGCTACCAGAGCTCCTAATGGCTAACATAGTTGGCTGTTAACCAAAAGGCTGCAGGTTCAAGTCTACCTGGAGGCACCTTGGAAGAAAGGCCTGGTGATATACTTTGGAAAACTCAGCCATTGAAAACCCTCTTGAGCACAGTTCTATGCTGACACACACAGGGTCACCATGAGTTAGAATTGACTCCATGGCAACTGCTTTATGAAGAACCATGTTTCATCCTCACATAAACTACATGAGGAAACTGTAGCTCAGAGAGGTTAAGCAACCTTCATGAGTTTACACAGCTGAGAAGCCACAGACCCAGGATTCACACCAGGGTCTGATTAAAGCCCACTAAAGTAGAAATGATTTTAGAAAATGGATAGAGAAGGCCAGGTGGGTGAGGTCGGCCGAGTGAATCACAACTGGAAATTCTGATTCCCTTAGGCAGAAGCCTCCAAGTTCCTGCTGAAGGGGCTGGTGGCCCTCGCCTCAGCTGTGTCCACGGCATATTCTGATGGGCCTCGGTCTTGGGAATCACCTTTCCTCCGAGGTCCCCCAGCCTGTAGCCTCGACCCTCCACTCAAAAGATTCTGGGATCAGAGCAGGGGAAAGTCAGGAGGAGGGTTTCCTGCCACTGCCCCATAAACCTTCATGCCTTCACAGGGCCCTGGTGGGCAGCGCGGCCAGCCACTGTGCCCTGCAGTCCAAACCTCACACAGCTGGGCTTCTTGAAACGCAAAGCAGAACCGCACCCATTGGAGCACAGCCATTCCCGGTGCACTCTGCTTGCAGAGCACAGGGAAATCACGGCCCCGCTGGACTGGGGCCCACCCAGCAGGGGAGCCTGATAAGCGTAGCTGAGCTTCAGTACCAGGGAGGACCGTTTGCAGAGTTTTCAGAAGTACACGTCCTAACCACAAATAACACCATTGTCACAGTAGCACTTCCTGTTTTGCACAAACCAACCATGTTATAAACAGAAAGGCAAGAGGCTGGTGTTCACTGTGTCTGGTTGGTTGTGTGAGGAGGGCACATTGAATTCTGGGCATGCTGTAGAGGCAAGTGTGAAAGGCAGGGAGGGACCATCTATTCTCTCTGCTGCCTTCTGTTCCAACACCTTGGACGTGGGTCATTGCAATGAGCTCCCTGCCAGTCCTTTGTACTGATCTCTTCTCCACACTGCTCCCTTACCAATATCCCCGAAGGAGTTGAGGTCTGTCTTAGTTATCTACTGCTGCTATAGCAAATACCACAATGCATGGCTTTTACACACAGACATTTATTTTCTCACCGTTCAGGAGGCTAGAAGTCAGAAATCAGGACACCAGCTCTCAGAGAAGGCCCCTGTCTCTTGGTCCTTGGTTCCTTGGTGATCTTCATGTGCTGTGGTATCTGTCTTCCCCCTTCTCTGCTTGCTCAGTTGCTTGTTTAATCTCTTTTATATCTCAAGAGATTGACTTAAAACACACCCTATAGGACACTGTCTCATTAGCACAACAGAGAAAACCCATTCCCAAATGGGATTATCACCACAGGTATCGGGGTTAGGACCTACAACACATTCTGGGGGGACATATTCAATCTACAACAGGGCCCATCATTTATTTGCTCAGTAACCTTCCCACTGACCACTGAGTAAAGTCTGGGGACTTATCAGGCATCCAAAGCCCACCCCCAACAGCCACGAGGGTCCAGAGTCTGCCCCCAAAGCCAAGAGCAAGACTTAAGGGACATACCAACAGATTTAGTAACCAAGACAGATGAATATATTCTTATTTGTAAATAGATCACTAGGAAACTCAAAGTACAGTGTTTTCAATTTTTTAAAAAAAGTATTGGCAATTTCACTACCAAAATTATACAACAGGTCCCTGTGATGTATCTCCACACCGACATCCAACTCTCTGTCCTCCGACACACCCTTTCACAACACTAGTGGAAGCTTGTGAGTTAGCTTGTCTGAGTCAGGATGTATCGTGTTGAAACTTCAACACGTTGAAATCTGGTGTGAGGTACCTAAGCTATCTACAGAGAACTTAATGCAAAATTAAATTTAGTCAGGAAATATTCCCCAAAAGCCTGGGGACAATGAAGGAATTCCAAGCCCCCTTTTTGGGTAGGTAAAAGACTAATAGCCATAGAAACAATGAAAATAGAAACTGGTAACAATGAAAGTAGAAAACCAGTGAAAATGTCATAATCTCAGGGGTAGTATAGACTCGCAAAGGAGCTCTGGTAGTGTAGCGCCTAAGGCACTTGACTGCTAATCAGAAGGCTGACGGTTCAAACCCACCAGCCACTCCTCAAAAGGAAGATGGGGCAATCTACTTCTGTAGTGATACTGCTTTGGAAACCCAAGGAGGGGTTGCTATGAGTTGGGTCTAACTCGATGGCACATAACAACAACAACAACAACAACATAGACTTGCAAAATTTTATTTATTTATTTTCTGTAACAGATGAATTATGAGAATTTTCATTTGTTAAAATATATATATATATATATATTTCCTGGGGGTGGCAATCCATGATGTATAAAATATCACAATTTTAATAAAGACAAAATTTAAATTTGAAAACGTCCCTGCACCTGCCCAACTCATCTCCCTGCCTCCCCAAACCCTGGCCTTGGTGCTCCCTCATGGACCCCATCATTGGTCCTCAGTCCAGAGAGAAATTCCTACACACACAGGTTCTCCCTCACTCAGGAAACCATCCCCGTTCTTCTCTGCCAACCTAAGGTTTTGTTTCCCAGCTCCCATCCATCCGCCTTCTTGCTTTTCTCAGCTTCTCTTAGTTGCCTATGGTGCAGGGCTCTGAAGCTTCGTGAGAAGCATCCCCAGGTACAAAGCTCATCCCCCTGTACCTCCCCACCTCCTTCGTATCTTTGCTCAAATGCCAGCTTCAGGTGAGGCCTGCCATCCCTCTGCAAAGGTAAAGTTGCTCCCTTTTCTGTTCCTTGCCCCCACCCAGCTTCTGACCCCAAAACCCAAAGCAAACCCACTGCCATCAACTCAACTGACTCAATAGGGTTTCCAAGGCCATAAATCTGTATGGAAACAGACTGCCTCCTCTTTCTCCCACAGAGCAGTTGGCAGTTGTGAACCATGGACCCTTCGGTTAGTAGCCAAATGCTTTACCTACTACACCACCAGAGCTCTTTTCACACAGATAAGCAGTGGCAAATTGTAACCATTAAAACACGCAAAAGCCAAAGAAGCAGCTCCACCTAAACAATGAGTCCAGGGTACTGGTAGACCAGGTGATCCTCAGCTTATATGAGAACAGAAGAATTAAATGGTGCCCGGCTACAACCATCAACCACTTGGAGGGGGATTGGTGCAGGAGATCCTGGATAGAGTGGGAGAACAAAGTGGAACAAAACTCAAAATCACAAAAAAAGACCAGGTTGGCTAGTCTGATAGAGCCTGGGGGAACCCCTGAGACTATTGCCCCTAACTGCCCTCCAGGTCTAGAACTGAACCCACTCCTGTGGCTTCCAGCCAAACAAAAGACAGCATATGAGCTGAACATTTACATTAGGTAGATATACTCCTTGGAGAGATCAATCATGGGAGAATAGAAAGACTGTGTATGCACAGGGAGACAGCTCTGGGGGCAGGAGTGCATGGGAGGGAAGGACACAGGGAAGTGGTAACTGTGAGGAGGAAGTGAGAGGGGAGCTGTTGCATTGTGGGGAATTGCAGTCAATGTCATGAGACAGTGTGTGTGAATTGCTGAATGGAAAGTGAATTTGCTCTGTAAACTTTCACAATAAAAATTAAAAAAAAGAACCAGCTACCCTTGCAACTCTCATCAGATAAATCAAGACTTTCTTCCATCAAACAGATATGGAGAGAGGCTTTGACATGGCTAACAACATAACAAGAATGAATCCATTGACCAGAAACAAAGCTTAATGTATTGATGGCCATTGTTTGACATTTAGCTTATAACAGCCTCGTAAGTGTGTTCTTACAATTTAAAAGTACTTTAAAATATATTTGAAAACAGAAATTTTAATTCAAATTTTGAGGACCACCCTAACCATCTCTGAATAATGGGTTTCATGGAACCCTGTTTGATAACCACTGGTCTCGCAATGATGAAGGCTCTGGGTGGTGCAAATGGTTAAGCACTGGCTACTAACTGAAAGGTTGATGGTGTGAACTACCCAGAGGTGCCTTGGAAGAAAGGCCTGGAGATCTGCCTCCAAAAGGTGACAGCCGTGAAAACCCTATGGAGCTGCTATGAGTTGGGATCAAGTCAATGGCGACTGGTGGTTCTATGTTGGCCGGCATTTTCATGTGCTCCTCTGTGGCTCTCCTGTTTACTCATTGCACAGAAACTTCCCAGGGAAGCACCCCTGCCTTGCACCTCCATGAATCCCCAGTACTTGGTACCATCAAATTAAAAAGAAAGCCAGACTTTGATAGAGAGAAACTTTATTTGGGAAGAAAAAGAGACTATGCAGCAGTAGGGGATGGAGACTGCTCCAATAAGGAAAACTCTTTGACTGTAAGAGCCGTGGTTGTCCCCAAGAGTTAAGGAGAAAGCACTTTATTTTAGAGACTGTAGGTCTCTGGGTGGCACTAACTGTTTGCTCTCTGTTACCAGTCCAGAGATTGGTGGTTCAAACCCACCCAGCAACACCGTGGAAGAAGGCCTAGTGATCTTCTTCTGCAAAGATGACAGCCAGGAGAACCTTGCAGAGCAGGTCTATGTGGGGTCACTGGGTCGGGAATTGGCTCAACAGCAATGTTTTTGTTTGTTTATAGAGACTGAGAGTAAACAAGAATAGGAAAAACCCATGTATGGGGAAGTGGGATGAGTGGGGGGCATCCTATGATCCTAAATCTGAAGGTTTTACACTGAGGCCAGCCTATTCTCTCTCCAGGAAGGGGCCTTGAAGTGGGGCAGTGTGTTGGCTCAGATGGCAGGTGGGCCAAAGTTCACAGATTTGGGGGAAGGAGAGAAGCTTAACCAAAGTTTGGTTAAGAAACAAAGCATTTTACTACTGATAATGAGTAGGAATAAGCAGTTCAGTTACTCATTTATGACTCAAGGAATGGGGATTTGGAGGCTCTGTGTCTGGTCTCTGGAACTCTGGTGGTGTAGTGCCTAAGGCATTTGACTGCTAACCAGGAAGTTGGTTCCAACTCACCTGCTGCTCCATGGAAGGAAAATGGGGCAATCTACTTCTGTAAAGATTTACGGCCTGGAAACTCAATGGGGATCACAGTGAGTCAAAATCTACTGATGGCAATGAGTTTGTTTCTTCCTTTTGTGTCTGGCCTTGTAACAGGTAAACAAAAGGGCATCCATAAGTTTATTCAAAGTCCTATAACAAGGTGATAATTACAGCAAACTGTTTTCCTGAACACACAGAGAGGGGGATTTCTTTAACAATAGCTACTTTCCAATAAAGGAGCTCTGATGGCACAGTGGTTAAGCCCTTAGGCTGCTAACCAAAAGGTCAGCAGTTTGAACCCACCAGCCACTGTGTGGAAGAAAGATATGAGGCAGTCTGCTCCTATAAAGATTTACAGCCTTGCAAACACTATGGGGTGGTTCTACTCTGTCCTATAGCATTGATAGGAATAGTAATCGACTCAGTGGCAGTGGGATGGTTATTTTCCAATATCCCAGGGTTCAGATGAATTCAATATTAAAAGTCCTCCCCTTTGTTCAAGATGAATGATACATTAGTCACTGTGTAATCTAGAGGGATTTCAGATCTTGATTGGAATCAGCAGGGTTTAAGAAATGGTTTCTTGAGGACTCTTGTTGGTCCTGTGTCTGCAAGATCAGTTGAATGATCTCTTGAGAGGTGTGTCAGAGGCCACTTGTTTTAGAGCCAGGAAGGTTGGGCAATCTACTTCCGTAGTGATACGGCCTCAGAAACCCAAAGACGGGTCACTATGAGTCGGGTCCAACTCGATGGCATTGAGTTTTTAGTTTTATTGTAAAAAGGATGTATAAAATGAAAAAAAAAAAAAAAGTATAAAAGACTATTGAAGTCCAGGAGATCAGTGGATGAAAATCTCTCAGTAACCTGCCTGACATGTGGTCCATACTCAGGTAGTCTATGTACAGGTGTCCCTTGTTTTATTGGGCTTTGCTTTATTGCTCAACTTTTTTGAAAAAAAATGGAAGGTCCGTGGCATCCCTGTGTCAAACAAGTCTATGGGCACCATTTTGCCAACAGCGTGTGCTCACTTTGTGTCTCTCTGTCACATTTTGGCAATTCTCAGAAATTTCAAACATTTTCATAGTGTGATTGCACTCTTGATAGTATACTGTCCATGTAACTTTTATATGCCCTAGGAAGCCAAAAACCACATGTACCTTGCTTTATTGTGATATTCACTTCATTGTGATGGTCTGGAGCTGAACCTGCAATATCTCTGAGTTATGCCTGTAAATATTTTTTAATGAAATTGAACTAAACACCTGTCTTGATTTGATCTGGTGAGTTCTCAGTACCTGTTCTTGAGCTCTTTGGTGACAGTTAAAAATACATGGAATTAAAAAAAAAAAAAATTTTTTTTTGCAAGGTTCCCTCCCCTCCCCTCCTACCCCTGGTAACCATCAAAGAAAGTTTCCTTCCATATATAAACCTTTCCTTGACTTTTTAAAATAATGAACTAATACAATATTTGTCCTTCTGTGATTGACTTATTTCACTCACCATAATGTCCTCCAAGTTCATCCAGTTGTTATGCAGTGTTTTGCAGATTCTACATTATTCTTTAGGGTTGCATGGTATTCCATTGTGTGTATGTACCCTAGTTTGGTTATCCATTCTTCTGTGGATGGGCACCTAGGTTGTTTCCATTTTTTTGCTATTGTAAATAGTGCTGCGATGAACATGAATGTGCATGTATCTGTTCTTGTCCTGGCTCTCACTTCTTTAGGATATATACCTATTAATGGGATTGCTGGATCAAATGGTATTTCTAATTCCAACTTAAAATATAGAGAATTCTTATATCATAGAATCATAAATAATAATAATATCTAAATGAGTGGAACCCCGTGCCAAGAGATTTATTTGGATTTCTTCATTCAGTTATCACAACCCCATGCAGTAAGTGCTGTTATCATTCTCATTTGACTGAAGAAGAAACGGAAGCTTCCAAGCTGCAGAGAAGAAATGGTCTCTAAGACACATAGCTGAGAAGCTGACATCTGGGGCTCAAATGGACAGCCTGGCTCCAGAGTCAGCTGGGAAATGACATAAAGCCACTGGGTGGGCCAATTAGGTAGAGAGGGCAGAGAAACAAAAGAAGCAAGCCAGGACAGAGGGAAGTGGATGAGAATTTGCAAAGGAATGGCTGAAGAGCAGAGGGAAAAAGGAGCTCTGGTGGTATAGTGGTTAAAGCATGTGGGTGCTAACCAAAAGGTTGGTGGTTTGAACCCACCAACCACTCCATGGAAGAAAGATGAGGCAGTTTGCTTCCATAAAGATTTATAGCCCTGGAAATCCTAGGGACTATAGGGTTGCTACAAGTTGGATTTGACTCAGTGGTAGTGGGTTTGGTTCTTTTTTGGTTTGCTAAGGGGAAAGCCAAGAGAGAGACATGTCAGGGACACCAAGAGGGAAGTGTTGAGTGGAATGAGCTCGGAAAATAGTGTATCAGACTTGGCATCGTGGACACTGTTGGAACCCTTGACAAGAGCAGTCTCCATATCAAGGTTTCTCCATCTTGCAGTACTGACATTTGTGGTCAGATAATTCTTTGTTGTGAGGGCCTGCCCTGTGCTTTTTAGGACAGCATCCCTGGCCTTACCCACTAGATGCCAGTAGCACCCCACCCTTCACCAGTCAGGGCAACCAAAAGCATTTCCAGATATTGACAAGGACAGGTATCCCTAGGAAGTGTCCTCTGGGGGTCAACAATTGCGCCCGGTTGAGAATCACTGCTCTGCAGAATGGTGGGGTCAGAAGCCAGATTGGAATGGGTAGAGGAGTGGAAGAGGAGGAGGTCTACACAGACATGCAGAAATGAGGTGGGAGCTGGAGGGTGTGGGCCAAGGGTGATTTTTGTGGTTGTTATTTTAAAGCTTTCTTTGATATATATTGACATTTATTCAAGATGAAGGATGTTCATATATATAATAATGATGAGAGAGAGCAGAGAAGTTCTGTGGGTTGATGGGAACGCTCTAAGAGTGAACATTTGCTGAAGAGGAATGGAAGATGAGAGGGGGAGAGAGGGAGAGAGAGAGAGAGAGAAGGAGGGAGAGAGAGAGGAGCAGTAGGTGTGAATTCCTGGGATAGGCAACAGTGAAAATGATCCAGACCGCTAGTGGAAAGATTAGCCCTGGGAAGGAGGAGAGACATTAATTCCAATGTAAGAGAAGAAAGAAGGGCCTGTTGCAGATGTAGCTGTAGGAAGGTGTGTGTATTCGGTGGTGGGGAGAGGAGGGAGTTCCCATCTGTTGGCTTCTATTTTCCCAGACAAGCATGTGGCAAGGTCACCCGCTGAGCTGGGGTGGACATGGGGGAGGAGGAACAAGAAAAGGCAGTAAGTACTAAACCAAAGAGTAACTCCTAAAGGGAGAAGAGTGGAGGAGAGCTAGGCACTGCCGAGAGCCCATTTGCTGTGCGAGGGCAGGCATTTGAAGTGAGGCCAGCCTAGGACATGCTAGGATTCTCTCTAGCAACTTCATCAGCTGGGGACCAGCAGGGAGCAGGTGGATGGAGCCCTGGGGACTGGCAGCAGCGTCCCAGGCTACAGAGGCAGGGCCCCAAGATCTGGTTGCTCTCCTTTGGTCAGAGGGAACTATGGGAGTGTCTGTGCAGCTCGGCATAAATACCTCTTCTAGGTCAAGATCTGGGGCCACAGCAGCCCTCCTGCTCCCAGGTGCTGACACACAAACCTATTAGACCACACCCAATTCCACACTGAGTCCACGCACTAGGTGGACCTGCCTGTAGCCTTTATGCCATGAAGCTGCCACCAGAGTCCACTGATCCTCCATGTTGCCTGGCAGATGCCCCTGCCACTCTGCACATCATGTCTGCCACCCTCTCCCAACAACCCCTTCCTCTTGGTTTCTGTGCCTAGATCCAGAAACAGCGCAGCAGGTGTGAGCAATCATCCAGCATGCAAACCTGTAGATAATATGATTTCCTCATGTTAAAACTTAAATTTAAAATAAGGAAGACCGAAGAAGAGTTGATGCCTTTGAGTTGTGGTGTTGGTGAAGAATACTGAAAGTACCATGGACCACCAAATGAACTAACAAATCTTTCCCGGAAGAAGTGCAGCTGGAATGCTCCTTGGAGGCAAGAATGGCCAGACTTTGTCTCACTTACTTTGGTCATGTTGTCAGAAGGAACCATTCCCTGAGAAGGATGTCATGCTTGGTAAGGTGGAGGGTCAACGAAAAAGGGGAAGGCCCTCAAGATATGGATTGGCACAGGGGCTGCAATGATGGGGTCGTGTATAGCAAGGATTGTGAGGCTGGCACGGGACCAGGCAGTGTTTCGTTCTGTTGTACATAGGGTTGCTATGAGTTGGAGCCAGCACTTAACAATAATAGCATGTTAAAACAGGGCACCTTGGCCACTGGATGTGGGAATAAAGGAAAATTCAATGAGAGGAATTTAAATTTACCCCAAAACCTCCTTCTGGCCCCTGTCCATCCTCTCCCAGAGAATGTAAAGCATAAGAGACTCTCAGGAGCCTGGCACACTCTGTTGGAGCCAAATTAGGGAAACAAACTCTGATGGTTTCTTCTGACTTGACTCAAGGATGCTTCGGTGAGACAACTTAATGATTTGTGTAGCACATGGAACATCACTGAAGCATCAGGATGCTGTTGTTGCTAGGTGCCACTCAGGCGATTTTGACTCCTAGCAACCCCATGTGATGGCGTAGAACTGACCCATAGGATTTTCTAGGCTGTGATCATTATGGAAACTGATCATCAGATCTGTCTCCCCTGGAGCCACTGGATGGGTTTGAAGCACAGACCTTTTGGTTAGCAGCCAATCACTCAACCATTGCACCACCAGGGCTCCTTGTTAGGATGTTACCTCCGAGCAATGGAGTAGATGCCTTTCAATGTCCTGGTGGAAATGTTCTAACACTGTGAGCATTATGAATGTTGGCTTTCTGAGGATCGTCACAGTGTGGCTGCAGACAAGGTATTGCCAAAAGGCAGCCCAACCTGCAGGAGTCGCAAGCACACATGTGGCCCTGAATTCCCTGGAGAGCTTGTTAGCACACAGGGGATGGGCATCTCCTGCAGAGTTCTTGACTCAGTGGTTCTTGGCTTGAGATTTCTAACAGGATCCCAGGGGATACTGATGTTGCTGGTCTGGGGAACACACCTTTACCCCCTAGCAGGAGCAAGGAAACTCTGACTTTGGTGTCAGGTTTGTGTTTGAATCCTGGCTCCATGGAACTATGGCAACGGGCAAGTGACTGCAGACTGCCTACTTATACAATGGGGCTCATACTGCAACCCCTGAGGTGTTTTGAAAATCAGAGAGAAATCATGTCAAGTCCCAGGCCCTAAATAGGCACTCAGAAAATGACAACTGTTGCTATTTTTATCACCATTTTAACACACGTCCAAAACCCATAACTGTTTGGATTAGGCATTTGCAGTAGTTAAGTTTGTGTGTCAACTTGGCTGGGCCTGGTTGAGTGGCTGGACAGTTGGATGTAATATTTCCAATGATGAGACTGGTAATCAACTCCATGGTGGAATCTACTGTGAGCAGCTCAGTAGCTGCCTTTGGGTATGTGGTCTGCTTCCCATATATAAGAACTATGGCACGCTTGAACCCTGCATGTAGCTAGCTGTGTTGTTGTTCAGCAGTCTGCCATACTCTGCTGACCTTGGGACTTTCAATGGAATTGAATTAATGTCCTGCCATGTGGTTTGGTAACATCGGGACTGTGCATTTTTACTTGTAAACCTTGGGCTTGTCAGTCTCAGCAGCCAGCAGCTGAGTAAAGAAAATCCTCCAGCTTCAGTGGGCCAGGAGCAGGAGGCAGAGCTGAAGCCCAAGGTTGAGGGGCTTTCACCCAGCCCCTAGGGCTTGGCACTTTGAATTCGGACTTAAAGTCTCCAAACTGTAAGAGAATAAACTCCTGTTTGTTCAAGCCATCCCATTTGAGGTATATTTTTGTCAGAGTGGCACTAGGTAACCAGAATAGCATTCAAGACAAGCATCAACTTGGCCTCAAAAGTCGTGAGGAGGTTACTGAATTGGTAATCTTGCCACCTTCTCTTCCTCCTCTTCTGAACAGCCAGGCACGAAAATAGCCCCTGACACCCACCAAGGCACTGCCAGTAATGACATCTCCAAGCGGAGGAGATAGCTGATCACTTTCAAATTTTGTAATATTTTAAGTACATTATCTTTAAAATCTAGGTCAGGATGAAAAATGAACTTGGGCTCATAGAATGTTAGTGCTGAAAGGAAACTTCAAAACCATCTAATTTTCTCATTTAAAGTGAGAGAGTTAAAGATGAGAAAACTGACACCCGAAGAGGGACGGCAGCTCACCTAAGGCAGCATGGCAAGTTACGTGGCAGGTGAAGACCCGGAAACCACCCAGTGCTCAGCCCGTCACACTCGTGACTCTCAGCCTGGGCTGGGGGAGAGGTAGGGTATGGAAAGGATAGCCCAATCAGACAAAGACATTAGGCATTCACAGATCAAATTGCAAATCCCTGGAGCTGGTGGGGAGACCAGAACTTCTGACTACTGATGATTCTCATCCTTAGGCCATGGTCACCCCACATTGTTGTTGTTGTTTGCTGTTGAGTTGGACCCCATAGAGGACAGAAAAGAATCTCCCAGGAAAGAAGAGAGATTGCTATGCTTACCAGTAAAGGGTATGTGTTACAAAGTGTTTGGGAACACTGGCCTCGCAGCAGGTCACTTCCCTTCCCAAATTTGTTGTCTTTGGTTGGTCAGGTGGTGGACTCATTTCTCAGCCTTAATCTGTCTAAAGCTACTTCCTGCTTCAAACAAGCTCTTGCCCTCTACTCTTCTTCTCTCATTCAGGTTCAGAGAGAACTTGCCTGAGCCTAGGACAGAATAAACATCTTTTATTTGACTTACAAAGATGAATAAACTAAAGACCTATTGACATTAAAATTTCTCTTTTTCCATTATTTTGGGCTATTCAATCAGCCAGTATTTACAGAAGCCCATTCTTTGCAGTGTTTCCTTCTTTCTCTGTTCTTTCTCTTCTACATGGTGTCTGGTGTTGCTATGAGTTGGAACTGACTCAAAGGCACCTAACAACAACAACATTCTTTACAGAAGGAGCCCTAGTGGCACGGTGCTTAAGCAGCTGACTGCTAACTGGAAGACTGGCAGTTCAAACCTACCAGCTGCCCCATGGGAGAAAGATGTGACAGTCTGCTTCCATAAAGATTTTTCAGTCTTGAAAAGCCTATGGGGACCTTCCACTTTGTCCTTCAGGGTTGCTGTGAATTGGAATCAACTGGGTGGCAACTGGTTTGTTTGGGATTATTTGCAGGGAGTCTCTGGTTGGTACAAATGGTTAACACACTGGCTGGTTGTTCACGTCCATCCAGCAGCACCTTGGAAAAAAGACATGACAATCAACTTTCGAAAAATCTTATGGAGCACAGTTGTACTCTGACAACGTCTTCTACATGACGTTGCCATGAGTCAGAATCCACTGAACGGCAACTGGCTTGTTTTCTTCACTTAGTCTTTGCAGAGCACTCTTTAACTGCTGCTATGGTTACAAAAAGAGCTCTGGTGGTGCTGTGGTTAAGGCATTGGGCTGCTAACCAAAAGGTCGGTGGTTCAAACCCACCAGCTGCTCCTTGGCAGAAAGATGAGGCAGGCTGCTTCTGTAAACACTTATAGCCTTAGAAACCTTGTGGGGCAGTTCTGCTCTGTCCTTTAGGGTCACCATGAGTTGGAATCGACTCGATGGCAGTGGTTACAAAGATGATCCTTATCATTCCACAAACATGCACTGACCATGCCTATTATACACTGGTTATTGGATCACATGCATGATTCAGTGATGAACAAGATGTACATTGTCCCTCCCCTCATAGAGCATCCAGTCTGCCTGTGTGCCCTTTCAGCTAGAGGGATATAAGCAGATATGATATCGAGGATGAGATAGGTGGGGAGATGGGGCTGCTTGTACCAACTTACAAGCACCAAGCATTATATTTTCAGGAATTGTGCAAGTCTGTTATTAAATACAGCCATTATTAAAAATTAAACTACATAAACTTACAATTAAATTGCATTCAAAACAAAGGCAATACGTACTCAAATCTCATCACTTCCTAATTACTCTACTATACTTTATTCTTATCTATGCTCTTGAGGAGGAGCTCTGGTAGCGTAGTGCTTAAGGCACTTGACTGCTAACCAGAAGTCTGGCGGTTTAAGCCCACCAGCCACTCCTCGGAAAGAAGGTTGGACAATCTACTTCTGTAGCGATACTGCCTTGGAAACCCAAGGAAGGGTCACTATGAGTCGGGTCCGACTCGACGGCACATAACAACCACATCACCATGCTCTTGAGGTTATTGCACCCACATGGTGGAAATTTATATAATAATGCATTACTGGGCACTTCTTCCTAACTCTGGTACCGTGATACCATTGGCCTGCAACAGGCCATGGTGGAAGAACACCATATAAATCAGCAGATGCTATACACAGGGATTTGTTTTGTTTTGCTTTGAGAGAGAGCTGCATACAAGTTGTGTAAGACAAAGCAGGAAGAACCAAATGAGTAAGAGCATCAAAGGGGATGACATTGAATTGGTCCTTAAAGCCAAGTAGAGGTGGAGGTGAGGGGAGTGATGGGTAGAAGTGGTCTAAAAGATTGTCTTTTGGGGACTATCAATGTTGACTTGCTTTAAGAGGGAACAATAAGGCAATTTTTCTAAATACCATCTTTGAAAGGAGCTCTCATGGGGTAGTGCCTAAGACATTTGACTGCTAAACAGAAGGTTGGCAGTTCAAACCCACCAGCCACTCCATGGAAGGAAGACTGGGCAATCTACTTTTGTAAAGAGGTACCGACTCAGAAATCCAAAGGGGGTCACTATGAGTTGGAACTGACTCAATGGAAATAGCACTTTTACTGAGAGATAATTCACATATTAGGTCTCTGGGTGGTACAGATGTCTAAGTGCTCGACTACTAGCCAAAAGGTTGGGTGGGGGTTCAAGTCCACCCGGAGGTGCCTTGGAAAAACAGGCCTGGTGATCTGCTCCCGAAATGTCACAGTTTTATCAATCCTATAGAAGACAGTTCTGCTGTGTACACATGGGGTCATCATAAGATGGAATTGACTCAATGGTAACTAACAACAATAATTCACGTTACACAATTCACTTTTTAAAGTATACAGTTCAATAACCTTTAGTATAGTCATAGAGTTGTGCAACCATCACCAAAAACAATTTTAGAACGTTTTCATCACCCCAGAAAGAAAACCATACTTATTAGCAATCACTTCCCATTTTACTCAGTTCCCTTCCCCCCACAACCCTCAGCCCTAGGCAACCACGAATCTACTTCCTGCCTCTATAGAGTTAAGTCTATTTTGTTAAGCTGACACAGATGTCAGAAATTATATGAGCTAATCTTCAAGAGAATTACATGGATATCATGTACTGTGCCAGCCCAGCAGTTTATCCAATTTTCCCAGCATGAGGTCAGGAAAATTGCCTCCTGACCATCGCTGACCCACCTCCTCACAGTTGGCCAGCTTGTTCCCCTGGGAAGGATCGAGTAGGAAAACTTCATACAGGTGAGCTGAGCTATCACTACAGCTAGCCCCAGGCTGCAGGTGCAAGCTACAATCTTGGTGGTTGAGGAATTCAGGGAAACAAGCCAGGTGGGTGCTCACCTCAACAGTGAGCACAGGCTTGAGTGTGGGTGTGCACCCAGAACGTTCCAGGGGCAGACAAGCCTGTCTGGAGAATTATGCTGTGGGCCATCCCCAGGCTGTTCTGAGAAAGTGTGGTGCTGTATACTGTACAATCTGCTCCATCACCAACCAAACCCCAGGAGGGAGGACGAGAGGGTCTCAGTTTCCAATTATCAACCAGAATGTTCCTTAGAAGTTAGAATGGAGAGATTTCAACTCAGGTACTTTGGACATGTCATCAAGAAAGACCAATTGCTAGAAAAAGGGCATCATGTCTGACCAAGTTGAGGCTCAATGAAAACAAGGGAATTTCTCAGTGAGACAGACTGACATGAAAGTCACAGCAATGGACTCAAACACACCATCGATCATGAAGGTGGCACAGGACCAGGACACATTTCATTCTGTTACACGTAAAGTCATCATGAGCCGAAGCAACATGACCACAACCAATAGTAATCGTTCCACTGGTCCAGTTGACAACTTCTGTGGAGTAACTTGAGGGCATGACAAAGACCCCACCTCTATCAAAATATTCCTGCCACCAGTCCCCAAGAGCACGTGAAATCCGGTCATTCCTCTGAGTTATGCCACTGTTCTCAGAAGTCACAGGTGAAATTCTTGGGATGGGGGTTGGGATGGTAGTGGTATGGCGGCCATCTGTAGATATATTGGCTCAGGTTGGAGTCTCAGCTTTGCAAGATTTTGACCTTGGAAAGTAGGGACTGGATTCTGTGTGCAGTGGGGCTTTGGAGAAGTTTTGGATTTAGGTGTTGAGCACTAGTGACAGTTCTAGATCATAAAGATGCTGTTGTGAGTTGCTATTGATTCAGCTCTGATTCATGGCAACCCATATACAACAGAACCAAACACGCCCGGTCCTCTACCATTGTCATGGTCACCAGCATTGTTGCCTTCAACCTAGTGGCTCATCTTCCAGCACTGTATCAGACAATATTCTTTTGTGATCCATAGGGCTCTCACTGGCTTATTTTCAAAACTAAATCACCAGGCCTTTAACCCCGGTCTGTTTAAGTCTCAAAGCTCTGCTGAAACCTGTGCACCATGGGTGACCCTGCTAGTATTTGAAATGCCAGTGGCATAATTTTTAGCACATTGGCAACACACAAGCCACCACCATATGACAAACTGACAGGCAGGTTTATAAAGATGGAGGTATGCTTTTAGGAAAGGTAAGCCCTGTTGAGAAGCTGGGGAGGGAGAAGTGGGGTCAATGGACAGTATCACTGAAGAGAGGGAAATGCAAGATCCCCAACACTTGAGCAAAATTTAGGGAGTTTGCTCAGAGTTGGTCCCTTCAGCCTCCATTGTTTCTCCCCCATATTTACCTAAGTTCTTCCCCTCATTTTTCTCTAGCCCCATCCCACACGACAAATAATTACAAGTCCTTGTTCTTTCCCTTGGGAATAGATTCTCCAACTCACCAACTGTCGCCCATATCTGAACTGAATAAAGCATCTCTTGAAATCCACAAGAAAAATTGATTGAACTGTGTGTGTATTTTTTTTTGAAGAAGCTTGATTGACACCATTAGGGGAGGAAAAAATTCCCTTGCAAAAGAAAGAATACGGAGTGCACCTACAGACACGTTCTCTCCTGTGCAAAGATGCAAGACAAGCAGCCAGTCGGGTTAGCTCTTGCTAATTCCTGGTGGTGGCCAGAGGTGAGATAAGCAAATGCTGGCAGAAGCAGGTGCAACCTGTGCAGATCCTGAGCCCCAGGCCAGCTCTTCCTCCCCCGCCCCCAGGAAACAGCACGTTCTAACTGCTTCCCTTGGAAGCTCTTCAGGATGGGTGAATTAATTTCTAAGCAATCATCAGTGTTTTCATGACATTACAGGAAGCAGTTCTAGAAGGAAGAGCCGCTGAGGGGGGACAGTCTTCTCTGTGGCTGCTGAGAAGTGTGTGGGATAGATGGTTTGCTTCCAGGGCCAACTTAATTGGCAAAGACCTGGGGAAGGGTTGTTTCCCGTGGGTGCTGTCTTAGGAGGGGAGAAGATAGTAAGATGCTGTGTGGCTAGGAGGGTGATCGGTGATGGGAGAGCTCCCTGTGACTTAGACCTCATGTGTATGAGGCACAAAGTGAGTAACAACAGCAAAACAGTTGCTGGGAGTTGACCCCACCTCACGATGACCTTATGTGTGTCAGAGTGAAACTGTGCCCCGTAGGATTTTCAGTGGCTGATCTTTTGGAAGCAAATCACCAGGCTTTACTTCCAACATGCCTCTGAGTGGACTCCAACCTCCAACCTTTCAGTTAGCAGTCCAGTGCATTAACTGCACCCTGCCCCCGGGCCTCTGCAAAGAGAGGATTCACTAATGAAAGCAGCTTGTGATGGATGCATGTACATAATCACATGTCCTTTCTGTGGACGCCCACACTGGCCAGACGATGACTGGTGTCTCTCAGCCTCATGAAATCCCAGCTTGAACTCTTACTCGGGATGTCAAGTGTCAGAAACCCTCTCACCGATGTCTGCAGGCTCCCAGAGGGCTTCTCTCCACATGACTGCTTCTGTTTCTGGGATGCTGTTTCCATGGGGGCTGGAAACATGTTCCATGTTGTTGCTATTTTATTATTTTTTTTAATTGTGGGAAAATACACCTATAAAATTTACCGTTTTAAAGCTCACAATTCAGTGGCATTAAGGGTTCAAAGCATTGTGCAACTGTCCTCACCTCTAGTTCCAGAACTTCTTCATTCCCTCAAATGGAAACCTGGTACCCATTCAGCAGCCACTCTGCATCTCCCTCCCTTCCTCAGCTCCTGGCAACCACCTATCAACTTTCCACCACAATGGCTTGGCCTATTTTGAACATTTCATATTACTGGGATCTTTGTGTCTGGCTTCCTTCTCTTAGCATGGTGTTTCCAAGTCTCATCCACACCGTGGCATGTTTTCTTTCTATTTATGGCTGAATAATCTCTTGTCATATGGAGAGACCTCATTTTGTTTATTGTTGTCACTGTTTTGCACCTCGTCTACCCAAACACAAAGCTCAGCTCTTTCCTCCGTTTCCATTCATGGTTTCCTCATGAGGGTAATGATACTTCATAGTACTCTAAAAGGGTTAACTCATATGCAATATGGAAATGACCTTGCAGTTGGTGCACAATGTTGTTATGGTTATTAGGTGCTGTCGAGTCATCTCTGACTCATAGTGACTCTATACACAGCAGAATGAAACACTGCCTAATCCTGTGCCAGCTCCACAATCCTTGCTATACTTGAGCCCATCAGCACAGCCACTGTGTCAATCCATCTCGTTGAGGGTCCCCTCTTTCGTCAGACCTCCACTTTACCAAGCATGACATCCTTCTCCAGAGAATGGTCTCCTCTGACAACATGACCAAAGTAGGTGAGACGAAGTCTGGCCATTCTTGCTTCCAAGGAGCAGTCCAGCTGCACTTCCTCCAGGACAGAGTCATTAGTTCTTTTAGCAGTCCACGGTACTTTCAGTATTCTTCGCCAACACCACAACTCAAAAGCATCAACTCTTCTTCGGTCTTCCTTATTCATTGTCCAGCTCTCACATGCATATGAGGTGACTGAAAACACCATGGTTTGTGTCAGGCACACCTTAGTCCTCGAGGAGACATCTTTGCTCTTCAGCACTTGAAAGAGGTCCTTTGCAGCCAATTTGCACAGTCCTATACATCATCTATACATGGATAATCATCTATACATGGATAATATCCATACGCCTACAAGGAAGACCCGTTAATATGACTGTTATTCAAATTTATGCCCCAACCACCAAAGCCACAGAGGAGGAAATTGAAGAATTTTATCAGCTTCTACAGTCTGAAATTGACCAAACATGCAATCAGGATGTGTTAATTATCACTGGTGACTGGAATGCAAAA
>NW_006921714.1:2884982-2910602 GCF_000298275.1 Orycteropus afer afer | reverse complement strand
GTTTGAACGACAGCCTCCTGGTCTATGTACAAGTTCCTCATGAGTGCAATTAAGTGTTCTGGAATTCCCATTCTTCTCAATGTTACTCATAATTTGTTGTGATCCACACAATCAAATGCTTTTGCATAGTTAGTAAAACACAAGAAAACATCTTTCTGGTGCACAATAGTATTATAATATTATCATTATGATTACCTGAATTCCTCCTAACCTCTCCTTTCTCATTTCATCTATTTACTTCTTTCACCAATTTCAGTACAATCAGGGTTAGACAATAAACAGAGAGAAGGTGTCTGGATTGTTGTTGTTGGCTGCCTTGAGTTGATTTTTCACTCATAGTGATACATGTGACAAAGCAGAATGTCCCATAGAGTTTTCTCGGCTGTATCTTTATGGGATCAAATTGCCTGATCTTCTTCCCAGGAAGCTACTGGGTAGATTCAAACTGACAATCTTTTGGTTAGCAGCCAGGGGCTTAATTGTTGCCCGACCATGGCTCTTTGTGCTTGGATTAGGCACTTGCAAAAAATGGGTTGAGTTGCATGTCCCAGTGGTTCCCCATCTAGGGCATGAAGCCATGAGGTCTGAGCTATATAGTCAGAGCAAGGAGTTCCTGAACCACATATGCAGCAAGCTCCTCCTTCACTCAATGGCTGCCCTTTCTCTCCCACACATCCTGGCACAACTGTTTCTCAAATGCATGTATTGGCATGCACTTGGGATGAGGTCCTGAATAAAGTATAAATTCACATAAAAGACTTTTATCATTATGAATCTTCTCAATCTAACAATGCTCAGAGTACCAGTCTTCTCTTGTGGAAGTCTTCATATTTGAGAAGATTAGAAACCATTAGCACACAGCAACACTGAAAGAAACCAGTTTAACTCAGTATGGAAATCAAACAAGAGTTTACTGACTATGTACCATGAGTTTGGTACTATACCATGTGCTATGTCAATGTGCTTGACTGCTAGCCAAAAGATTGGAGTCCAACTAGAGGTGTCTTGGAAAAAAGGCCTGGTGATGTACTTCTAAAAAAAATAAGCCATTGAAAACCCTACGGAGCACAGTTCTACACTGACACACATGGGGTCGCCATGAGCCCGAGTCCACTTGGTGGCCACTGGTGGTGCTGGAGGTAGTTTCTGCTCTGTACATTCTGTAGGTGGGAAGACCTGATCCATAGATCAGTGCAATAGTAAAGACTGTGTCAGCATGACATCAATGGTTATGAGCCATTATGGATAGCACATGAAATAAAACTGGGCAGAAGTCATCAGGAAAGGCTTCCAGGAAGAGCCTGCTTCAAAGAATAAGCAAGGTTAGAATGCAACAGGGAGCTCCCAAGTATGCAGCGATAGGTATGAACAAGGGGTATGGGAATATGATATTGGCTTGCCTAGAGTAAAGGATTTGATTTGGGAGATGTGGTCAGTTTCCATAGGTAGGAGGTCAGAGGACAGGGCACCAGGGTTGCAGGGATGATTGAGGGTGGCCAAAAGCCACTGAAGTTTTATAGCAGAAAAGTTTTGAATGAAAGTAGTGTCCCAGGAAACTCAGCCTGACTGGGGTAGGAGAGACTGGAGCCAGAGATGGGCTTAGCAGCCTCAAGGACACTTATTCCAGGGTATGGCCATTACAGAGATTCTTCCACTGATGGAACAGGAGTCTATATACAGAGAGTGTCTTTGTGACAGGACCTAGATGTCTTCGCCTCTGTACCAATGACCCTTAACTCGAGACATGCAAATCTGAACTGCCCAGACAGACTGTGGACTTTTGGCCCATCACCAGTACTTTCTGAATTTGTTCCAGGTTCAGGAAATGGCCTATGCCCTCTGGGAATGGACAAATCGACCTGGAATTTGCCAAGCTGGTTTTATAGCTGTCTTCCCACCCTCACCACGCCTTAAAGTAATAGCCCTTCCTCTGGAAAAGTCCACACTGACCACACCTTCCTCCCACTCTTGTTGGGAGCAAAGGGTGAGAGACGAAGAGATTGGTTGTTGAGAGAAGCTAGAGTAGTTGGTGGACTTACGCCTGAGGATACAGCCTCTGGGAGTAGACCTGGCTTAGCCCCTGCCAACTCACCCTAAATGGAGCATCACCAGCCTTATTGGTGCCTTTCCTGGGATTCTGATGAGGACAGTGTGGAGGAGACACAGAGGCTCCACAAGAAGCCATGGGCATCTCCCTCTTCCCACCTGTCCTGGGAGCACACCAGTGTGGTTCTTCAAAAGACACAGATGAGGCTGGGAGGGCGGGGCCATGTATCCCATGGTCTTGCATGGTATCTCTTGACTTCAACAAGCTCCTGCTAACTCAGGCAGTCTTCCCCAAGAGCCTGAATGGGAGACAGTGTATCCTCCCTACCCTTCACAGCCCCACATAGCCCAACTCCTCCCTGGAGAACTCCTTGTTGCTCGCAGGTCAGATGAGGACTGTTATTGATTGACCTGTGTTCCCCAAAATATGTGTGGTAAATCCTAACCCCTATGTCTATTATAACCCCTATGTGGTTATAATCCCACTTGGGAATGGATTTTGTTATGTTAATGAGGCAATACTAGTGTAGAGTATGTCTTAAATCAATCTCTTTTGAGATATAAAAGAGATTAAACAAATAAGTAAGAAGCAGAGATCAGGGAAGACATATGCCAAGCCACATGAAGATCACCCAGCAGCAGAAGATCAAAAAGATAAGGACCTTCTTCCAGAGTGGACAAAGAGAGAAAGCCTGAATTCAGACTACTAGTCTCTGGTAGTGTAGTGCCTAAGGCACTTGACTGCTTACCAGAAGGCTGGTGGCTCAAACCCACCAGCCACTCCTCGGAAGGAAAGTTGGGCCATCTACTTCTGTAGTGATACTGCCTCGGAAACCCAAGGAGGGGTTGATATGCGTCGGGACTGACTCGATGGCATATAACGACAACAACGACAACCTGTGAGAAAATAAATTTCTGTTTGTTAAAGTCACCATCTGGGGTATTTCATTTATAGCAACACTAGAGAACTAAGACAAGGAGTGACACTCCTGGTCAAAGTAAGCTGGGAGACAACGTTAAAAAAAACCCAAAAACCCACAAAATACAGACAGTCTGTAGCACAGAAGGCCACGGCTCCTGATAGAGGGGGGCAGAGCGTCTTGGGACAGCATCAATGCCATTCAAAGATTGCTCCTCCCTCTTTGGTGGAAGAAACTGAGATGCAGGGCAAGGGAGTGGTTCTTACTGAGATTCACATGCAGGACCAGCCCGAGCCTCGCTCCTGATCCATGGACTTTCCCCAAGATCCTGATGCAGTTTGGGATGGGTCTGGAATGAGGCTCTTCCTCTCTAGGTGTGGTAAGTGTGGTCAGGCAGTGCAGAAGAGAGGAGAAGCTCTCAGGGCACCGTCTCTCGGCTCAGCTCGTCAGACATTTCCTCCATCTTCAGGGCTCCTCCGCGTTGCTCAGATTGAGTGTCCCCTTGTTGCATTAGAGTTATAACCAGAACCTGGCCGCTGAGTTGATTTCACCCTGTAGTGACCCCACACGTGTCAGAGTAGAACTGTGCTCCATAGGGTTTTCAGTGGATGGTTTTTTGGAAGTAGATCACCTTCTTCTGAGGTGCCTTTTGGTTCACAGCAAGCGTGTTAACTGTTCGCGTCACCCAGGGACATAAGTAGGGTAAGCACAACTTTGGTTTGCCTGGGACAATTCCAAGCTTCATTTTCCATCCAAGAGTAATTTTTAGCAGTGACCCTTTCATTCTAAAAATGTCCTGGTTTGGACAAATTACTTGGACACCCCAGTTATAAAGAACAGGTTTACAGAAAGCACTCAAACTAGCATAAGCAAAGAGAGATTTTATTTCCAGAACCACATTAAAGTCAGACACAATCGGAACCAGACACTCACACACCCCTCCACACACTCTGGAACCCAGCGTGTCTCCACTCCTTGCCTCTTCTCACTCTGCGGCTTCTGTTGCCTCTTCTCTCTTCCCAGCCACCCTTTTCTTCATGACAGAGAATGACAGGGGCTGCCAAGAGCCCCTGAGTGTTTCATTCGACAGCTTCCATCCTCAGAGCAAGACTTCTGATTTACTTAGCTGTAGGCCCCAAAGTCCCCAAGAAGGGTCTTTTCTTTGTTTGTTTTTTCCTTTGAAATGATATTTTATTGGGTTTTTGGTGAAAGTTTATGCAGCCAATTCAGTTCCCATCTAATAATAATTACTGTACGAATTATTCATAAACATTGGTTACATTTTTCACAATGTGTTAACATCCTCATTAATTCTGTTCTGGATGTCTCACTCCCAGCAAGGATCTTACTGCCCTACTGTGGGTAGGAGTGCCAGGTGCCTTCAAAGACAGAATGAAGAGAGGGAGTGAGGGGTGTGGAAAAAGCCTCTCGTGTCCCAAACCAAATTCACAACCATCAAGTCAATTCTGACTCATAGCAACCCCCGTGGGGTTTCCAAAGCTATAAATCTTTACAGAAGCAGACCACCTCATCTTTATTCCTGGTGGCTGGTGGATTTGAACCACCGACCTTTTGGTTAGCAACCAAATGCTTTAACCACTACACCACCAGATCTCCTTTTGTGTCCCATACATCAAAAAACCAGACTCATTGCCATTGAGTCGGATCCAACTCATAGCGACCCCTTCTTGGCTTTCCAAGGCAGTATCACTACAGAAGTAGATTGCCCTACCTTCCTTCCAAGTAATGGCTAGTAGTTTGAACTGCCAGCCTTCTAGTTAGCAGTTAAATGCTTTAGGCACTATGCCACAAGAGCTCCCATGTCCCATACAGCCAGCATCAAATATTTACTGAGTGACCTGTGACATTTATCTAACTTCTTGATTATTCATGTAACAGGAGCCATGGTCTGTGGCATTACTAAGGTTGATGTCATCTAGGGCAGTAACTCATGGTGTCACCTCCTTCCCTGGTGTCATCCTCTTCCGTGGACCTTCTCCCATACCAGACCATACTGAATCCTTAGTAATATTATTATCAATTTTAATCCTAAAATATTATGTGATAAATATAGTTGTAAATTGCTGAGATGTAATGTTTCTTAGATTATACCAATACTAACAACAAAATTGCTTTGAAACATCTTTCTCCATTGAATTGCAATGTTACAATATGATTTGTAGCTGAGCAAAAGCCTTTTTTATTGTTCTCCTTTTCCTTTAATTATTACTTCATTCTCAAAAACATTATTGATATAGGTTCACAAATACTATTTACGATAATATTGTAGCTAAAACACCAGGAAGTTTGACAAAATCAGCAACTATAAAAACAACAGCATGGGCTTGTAGCAAGTACAAACAACATCACATGATTTGAAGAGACATTGTAATTGGGTAACAATGACAGTGGTGGCCAGAGCATATTAGAAGGTCCAAAAAGTAAATGAGCATAGAATTTTAGCCTTGTAGGTAAATTGATACATGTAAGCTTGGGTCAGGAAAATGTTTTTGTTATGATAACTAACTACAGGGATATTTTTATTTTAAAAATGATAAATTTCTGCTGAAAAACTGCACAAAAATTTTATATAGTTATTTTGGGGTCACCCCCTCTGACAGTGTCACAAGTGTGGTCCACACCCCCCTTGTGATGCCACTGGCCACAGTCCTCCTCACTCCCCACAGAGGATGCCATTGATCTTGGGGTGGGAGCCAGAGCAGGCCTTGGACCAGAAGAAGGAGGGACTTCCTCTGCTTCTGAGGGCACGGTCCTGAGGAAAGGGGCTGCCTCCCAGAATGCACGTGGTTTAAGATGGAAGTCCCAGTTCACCCTGGGAGTGACTCTGTGTGTATGTCCATAGGTCCTGAACGAGTTGGGGGACTGGCAGGTTGTGGTACCGGGAGCTCAGGTCCAAGGCAGCTGAGAGCAGCACCCCCTGAGGAGACCCTGTGGAAAGGGGCCTCTCCTTCCCCTGGCTCTCGGACCACTGCCCACTGCCCGTGTCTCTGTCCTGGGGCACTGTGTTCCTTGGACAAGCACTGCCCCATGCTGTTTCCACAGGACACTGCTGGCAGCAACAGCAGCGGTAACAGCAGAGAACTCAGCTCTGCAGAGGGCTCCCCAGCTCGCCTGCTTTGCTCTGTGGGAGTCATTAGAACCTCGCTCCCGCATAGAGTAGGCCCCTGAGCTGGTTGAGCTTGGCATGGAAGAAGGAGGTGCCCAAGGAGGGAAGAAATGTGATCTCGAAACAGTCGGGAGGGGGCTCAGAGTCATATTTAAACTGTAATCTTAGGAAGTACCCTTCAAGGAGGTGAAGTGAATGTAATCTCCCGAATTGCCACTTAATCCACGTCTCACGAATCTTTTACTGTAAAATTCCTGAGGACAAGGTCTGGATTTCCTACTTGGTTGTAACCCAGAGGCTTGGAGCACTGCTTGGCGCATAAGTTGAATTCTCAGTAATTACAGTACTTGCAATTCCCAGCGGGGCCTGTGCTGGCTTCCAGCTCGCCTTCTCTGCCTGGAACATCTTCCTCTGGGCCTGGGCCCGCCTGACTCCTCCTCCTCCTTGGAGACTCCTCCACTCTGCTGCCGCCTCTCCAAGAGGCCTTCTCCAACCCTCATGCTGGGGTAGCTGCCCTGCCTCTGGGCTGCCTTCCAGCCCAAATCACCCTGCAGTGCTGGGTCCGTCCCCGCCACCAGCCAGGGGGCTTTTTCGGAGCCACACAATTCCTGGCACACAGTTGTTGCTGTTAACTGTCTCTGAGTGGATCCCAACTCCTGGCCACCCCACGCACAACGGAACGGACGGCTGCCGGGTCCTGCGCCATCGACGTGACCTGTTGTGGATCGGATCGTGGGGAACCAGGGGAGTTTTTCATTGGCTGTGTTTTGGAGGCAGCTCCCCAGGCCTTTCTTCCTGGTGTGCCTTCCTCTAGCAGCTCTGCTGAAGTCTGTCCAGCGTCATACCCACATGCAAGTCCCCGCTGACAGACGGCGTGGCTGCGTCCGAAGGGCACTGGCCAGGAATTGAATCTGGATCTCCCACACGGATGGCGAGAATGCTGCCCCCGAGCTACCACCGGCCCCTTGGCACACCCTAGCTGATCATCAAATATTTCTTGAATGGACAAAGAGGATTTTGGAAGCAATGTCTGAGTCTAGGTACCAAAAGCCAAATCAAGGCTGTTGCTGTCAATTTGGACTCACAGCAGCCCTATAGGACAGAGCAGAACTTCCCCATAGGGTTTCCAAGGCTGTAACTCTTTATGGAAACAGATTGCCACATCTTTCTTCTGTGGAGCGGCTGGTGGGTTTGAACCGCTGATACTTCATTTGGCAGCCCAGTGCTAACCATTGTGCTTTGAGTCTAGACACAGACGGATGAATAAGACATTGGGTTTTGTCTGTGTAAAGGAGACCAGAGGACAAGATCAGCTTATATCGCAGACTGAAAAATTGCTAGACTCCCTCTGTGCTCTGACGTTCAGAGGCGGGTCCCATGAACTGCAGCTGCTTGTAGTGGAGCCGTGCTTTGGACTCTGGGACAGTCCTGTCCTTGGTCAGGAGGAATTTTAGCATCTGACTGACAGCCTAAGTGGGTGATTTGAACCCATTCAGTAGGCCGTGGGAGGAAGGCCTGGAGATCTGTGTTCATAAAGATTACAGCCAAGGACACCCCACGGAGCACAGGTCTACCCTAACCCATGGGGTCACCATGAGTCAGAATCCACTTGACAGCAACAGGGTTGGTATTTTGGGTTTAGATCATTTAGTTGTTAAAAATAAATAAATAAATAAAATGTTTATTGAGTGCCTTGCCCTCCAAGGCCACCCAATGTGATGAGGGATCAGAAAAAGTACAAAATCATGTTTAAGAGAGCAAACAAGCTACAGCTTTCTAAGCCTTTTTAAAACCATGCTCCAGTTCCCCTTGATGAATAAAATATTTCAGGCCCTCCATTTACAATATTTGACATTAAAAATGAAATATTGTGAGTACCAAACAAAGCGAAGCCACAAGCGAAGGCATTGCTCCAATTTTAATCTGCACAGCCTTGCCCTCCACCCGCAACTGCAGTGTGTCTCCTGGGGGTGCCCTTTTCCTCCACTATGATGGAAACTGGCCCACTGGTTTGCGGAGGAGTAATAAAGAAGCAATATGGTGAACTTGAGAGAAGAACTGGTCAACAGGGTAGGCTGGAGACTCGCGCAGACAGTGCTTCCCACTGTAATTGTCTTAGGGCCTGAACATTAGTGCTGAGGAGGGGAGATGGACAGGAGGAGGTTGGAGACAGGTGATGGACGGGAGAACTTAAGACTTAGAATTGAATGGATGTAGGAGATACAGGACCTCAGGGAGTTGGCCCAGGCAGCCAACTCGGTAATTCCGTGAGATGTACTCCCAGCCCGACACGTGCCAGGCACTGTGCTAAGCACTGGGATTATATCAGAAAACAAAACAGGGATGCTCCCTACTGCCATAAAACTTACATTCTTAGAGGAGGAATTATTACTGGTAGTAGGTTCCATTGAGTCAGTTCCAGCTCACAGTGGCATATGTACAACAGAACGAAACACAGCCTGGTCCTGCACCCGTCCTCACAATTGTTGCTATGAGCCCACTGTTGCAGTTACTATGTCAATCCATCTTGTTGAAGGTCTTCCTCTTTTTCACCGATGCTCTACTTAGAGAAGCATGATGTCCTTCTCCGGGGACTGGTCTCTCCTAATAACATGTCCAAAGTGAGACAAAGTCTTGCCATCTCTGCTTCCAAGGAGCATCCTGGCTGTGCTTCTAAGACAGATTTGTTCTTTCTTCTGGCAGTCCATGGTACGTTCAATATTCTTCACCAACATCATAATTCAAAGGCATCAATTCTGTGGTCTTCCTTATCCATTGTCCAGTTTCCACATGCATATGAGTGGTTGAAATAACCACTTGAGTCAGGTGCACCTTAGTCCTCAAGGTGACTTTTTATTTTTTTTAAACACTTTGAGGAGGTCTTTTGCAGCAGATTTGCCCAGTGCAATATAACATCTGATTTCTTGACTGCTGCTTCCATGGGCATTGATTATGGACCCAAGACAAATAAAATCCTTGACAATTTCAATATTTTTTCCATTTATCATGATGTAGCTTATTGGTCCAGCAAATGAATATATGAACAAGATCATTTTAGACATTGGTCCATGCTTTAAAGACAATAAAACAAGGTAATGAGATGGAGCATGATGGAGGTTGGAGGGGGATAGAAGGAGGCCACATTAGATTGGGAGTCTTGGAAGTGACCCTAAGAATTGGAAGCGGAGCTGAGTCCTGATGATGCTATAGCAGCTGGCCAAGGGAAGATCTGGAGGCAGGACACCCAAAGCCCCACACAGGAACGTGTATTTCTTACAAATTAAAAAACAAAACAAAACATTGCTGTTAGCCCTGCTCTTGGGTTGAAGAAAAGCAAGAGGACTTCTCCATTGCCCAGGAAGGAACACCAAAAGAGTGTATTCTCTTGCTCCTTACACTAGTGCCATCTAGGCCGGGACCTGGAGGTTTATTCTTTTCTGGATCCTTCTTTCTTTGTTCTGTAAGTGTGATGCAGACCACAACTTCTAGTGGTAGAGGGAAAAACATGCTCAGAGGAGATTCACTCTCCTATACTGTCCCCAACACATAGATTAAAACAAAAAACAAACTCACTGCCATTGAATCAATTCGACTCATAGTGACCCCTCCTTGGGTTTCCGAGGCAGTATCTCTACAGAAGTAGATTGCCCAATCTTCCTTCTGAGGAGTGGCTGTTGGCTTTGAACTGTCGGTCTTCTGGTTAGCAGTAAAATGCCTAGGCACTATGCCACCAGAGCCCCTCACATAGATTTAGAGTTGGAAATAGGGCAGGACACACAGTGACCATGGATCTTTCTGAACTAAAGATATACCAGAGTTCACCCAAGGACTCTGCTTGGGACAATAAAGCCTATACTAGACATGAACTTCATTAGGGTCATTGAGTCTGTCTTTCATTGGTTTTCCATACCGAAGGGAAGAGGGGTATGATGGATTGGCACTCTCAGGCCTCTCAGAGCGGGCCTCAATCTTACAGAATACTAAGGAATCAAGAAAGGGCTGGAAAATGGAGAGTTACGGGAATTGCCACCTCTGTTAGTTGAAAGTAAGCCACAAGCTTGGAAGAAGTGCTGGTATTCCTGGTACTGAGACCTAGGAGAAATTTCCCCTCATAAAGGGTTTGATGAGGTGGACTCTGGTCTCAACAAGTTTCCTGAAGCAATGACAGTAACAAACTCCACGTGGCTGATTCTTTGAAAGGCCCTAAATGCAAGCCCAAGAGCATCTCAATAAAAGCAAAGCACTTTGGTCAAAATACTAGGTGAGAACATCCTATTGACCACACCTTTTCCATGTACCTTTTTGTGTGTGTGTGGGAAGTTGTGGGAGGCTGTCTCATATTTATCTTGGAATTCCTCCCACATAGTAAGAGTGTTTGCATGCTGGCATTAAATGGACAAATATCCTTTAAACATAAATGCTCTTTCCAGCACAATCTCCCTCTTCTCTGCTTTTTCAAATCCAACTCAGCTGTGAGAGGCTAACTACTCAAAGATGTCCTCATCCTAATCCCTGGAACCTGTGAATATGTCATCTTATATGGTGAAAGGAACTTTGCAGATGTGATCAAGTTAAGGGTCTTGAGATAAGGAAAATATCCTGGAATTCCTGGTGGGCCCCATGTAATCACAAAAGGATCTTATAAGAGAGAGGCAGAAGGGTCGAGAGAAGAGAGCTGTGACAGTGAGTCAGAGATTGGAGAGATGATCTTTGAAGAAGATGGAGAAAGGAACCATGGGTCAAGAAATGCAGAGGCCTCTGGACTCTGGAAAGGGTGAGGAAACCTTCTTCCCTAGAGCCTCCAAAAAGAATACTGCTCTTCCAACCCCTTGAGTTTAGCCTGGAAGACCCATTTTGGACTTCTGGCTTCCAGAACTGTGAGATAATACACAGCTGCTAAATTTGCCGTAAGGAGCCCTGTGGTGCAACAGGGCACTTGGCTGCCAACTGAGAAGTTCGAGGTCAAACCCACCTAATAGTTCCATGGGAGAAAAGACCTGGCGAATTACTCCTGTAAAAATTACAAAACCCTACTCTGTCACATGGGGTTGCCATGAGTCAGAATTCACTCGATGGCACCCAATAACAACAACAACATTTGCTGTGATCTGCTACAACAGCAATTGGAAACTAATACACCAATTGAAATCCTTTAGCCTTCAGAAAGTTTCTGTAAGCTGTGAGTATTCAGAATGTTGAGAGTGCCAATCAGTACATTTCCTAGAGGAACTGGTTAAAAGGAAGTTGACAAAAGAGCTTCTATTAGCAATCAGCCCTAGGACACGATGGCCCCAAGACCAGAAGAACTGGATGGTGCCCGGCTACCAATGCCAACAACTCAGGAAAGGATCAAATCTGGAGATCCTGGATAGAGTGGGAGGGAAAACGTGGAACAAAATCCAAAAACTCAGTAATGACCAGAATTACTAGTCAGATGAAATCTGGTGAGACTCCCAATACTATGGCCCTGGAATACATTCTGTGCCTGGAATAAGACTCACCCTCAGCGGCAGGCTCTCAGCCCAATAATTAACAAGATGTACATGCAGACCACTCAACCCAGGATGCCGCACCCACGTACTCTATGGTAATACATCCCTTAGAGCAATAGACCATGGGACACCAGAGGACCAACATTCAAACTGAGGAAATGCAGGACAAACAGGAGTGCATAATTATGAGGGGCACAGGGGGAGGGTTGCAGGGTAGGGAGGGAGGAGACTGAGTTAGGGTTGGACATGGCGAATGGGGAATGAAACTAAATGTACACGTTACGTTGAATATAAAACAAGCTCTTAAAAAAAAAAGAGCTTCTATTGTATTTCCTTCTTTCTTCTCTTTTTTCCTTGTAGTACTAAGCTACACTACTATAAACTATAAACCAGGACTTTCTGCCAGTTCTTCCTGGTTCAGTTACGGTCAAAGCAAAAATGAGATGGACCCAAGTTTGTAAAATGAGAGTGAACCAGATCAAAGAAGAGGAAAAATTATGGGTCGATGCCCACTAGAAAGTTAATCTCCCTCTTAGAAAACAAGGGCAGCATGTGTGTTGCATAGAAAGCAAATCTCTTGACTGGCAAAATTGGAAACAATGGTGCCAATTCAAAGATGGCAGCTGACTGCACCACGTTGAATGTGTGTGGTTCTCCACAGTCCTGTCAATAATCCAATCTCCTGCATCAGGCTCCTGAAAGGGATCATTGTACCTCTTCCAAATCTCCCATTCCAGGTCTTCAACCCATAATTTTTCCTATTCTGGTGGTTTTGTTCAGCTTCATTCAAATTTTAAAAATTCAAGTCTGTTCTGATTTCATTTTGTCAGCCATGATTGAATTGATTAGAAGTAGTTTGAAACCCTGCTATAAACTATAATAACAATATGCCATTTATTTGTCTATTAGCTCTCAGTATTATTTCTGCTCTTTTCTGTTGAGAAAATAATGTAAGAATCTGGATTATTTGAAGAAGAATGCAGTATCAGGATTAGAGGAAGAATCTTTAACAATTTTCAATACGCAGATGACACACCTTTGCTTGCTGAAAGCAAAGGGGACTTAAAGTACTTACTGAGGAAGATCAAAGAGCCTTTAGTATGGATTACACCTCAATAAAAAGAAAACAAAAATCCTCACAACTGGAAAAATAAGCAATTTCACGATGAACAAAGATAGAAGTTGTCAAAAATTTCATGTTACTTGGATCCACAATCAACACCCATAGAAGCAGCAGTCAAGAAATCAGAGGTCATATTGCACTGGGCAAATATACTACAAAAGACTTTTTTAAAGTGTCAAAAAAAAAAAAAAAAAAAAAGATCTCTTTCAAGTGCTGAAGAGCAAAGATATCTCCTTGAAGACTAAGATGTGCCTAACCTAAACCATGGTATTTTCAATCACCTCATATACATGTGAGAGCTGGACAATGAATAAGGAAGGCCTAGGAAGAGTTGCGGAGCTCTGGTGGCATAGTGCCTAAGGCACTTTGACTGCTAACCAGAAAGCTGGCGGTTCAAACCCACCAGCCACTCCTCAGAAGGAAGATGGGACAATCTACTTCCGTAGTGACACTGCCTCGGTTTCCCTCCCAAGGAGAGGTCGCTATGAGTTGGGTCTGACTAGATGGCATATAACAACAACAACAACAGGAAGAGTTGATGCTTTCGAGTTGTGGTGTTGGCGAACAATGCTGAAAGTACTGTGGACTGCTAAAAGAACAAATCTGTCCTGGAAGAAGTGCAGCCAGAAAGCTCCTTGGAAGTGAGAATGGCCAGACTTTGTTTCACCTGCTCTGGTCATGTTGTCAGAAGGGACCATTCTATGGAGAAGGATGTCATGCTTGGTAATTTGGAGGGTCAATGAGAAAGGGGAAGGCCCTCAACAAGATGGATTGACACAGTGGCTGCAACGATGGGCTCAAGTATAGTAAGGATCGTGAGGCTGGCCCAGGACTGGGCAATATTTTGTTCTGTTGTACATAAGGTCGCTGAGTCTGAGACGACTTGATGGTACCTAGCAACAACAGCAAAGTGTTAAAAAGCAAAGATGTCACCTTGAGGGCTAAGGTGTATCTGACCTAAGACATAGTATTTTCAATTGTCTCATATGTGATGACTGGACAACAAATAAGGAAGACTGAAGAAGAATTGATGCATTTAAACTGTGGTATTGGAGAAAAATATTAATATACCACAGACTGCCAGAAGAACAAATCTGTCTTGGAAGAAGTACAGTCAGAATGCTCCTTGGAAGCAAGAATGGAGAGACTTTGCCTCACATACTTTGGACATGTTATCAGCAGGGACCAGTCCCTGGAGAAGGACATCATGCTTGGTAAAATAGAGGGCCAGTGAAAAAGAAGACCCCCAGCGAGAAGGATTGACACAATGGATACAACGAGCTCAAGTGTAGCAACAATTATGAGAATGGCACAGGTCCAGGCATTGTTTCGTTCTCTTGTACATAGGGTCTCTGTGAGTCAGAACTCATTCCATGGCACCTAACAACATGCTAGCGTTATGGGGGCTAATGTCAGGAAGCTGCATTTCCCAGATTGCCTTGCCTGTTGGCTCCCAGTTAATGAAAAGCACTGAAAACAGGTTGGAACTCTTCCCTCCCCACCCCACCCCTTTGTTTTTAATTCCGTGGTTCCTGTCTGGATGTTAATCTACAGGCAGTGGCAGCAGCGGGTGCTCCAACAGCCTCACCAGTACTACTGGACTTTGGCTTCAGTGATGGCAGCAACCGTGGTGGACAATTTTGGAACCCCAGGTCCCACAGCATCATGGGAGTGGAGGCTCCTGACTTCCTGCAAAGCAGCATGGTGGTGGGTCTAACGGCAAAAGCAAGTCTCCAGAAGCCTTGGTGGCGTACTGGTTATGGTTTTGGGTAACAGTGTTTCCCTTTTGCTTCCAGCCAAGGAGTGGTAGCAAATTCTGCATTTATCAATTCTAAGTAACTTCACCTTTCTCCTTTTGCTCCTCTGCCTTTCTGACACTTTTAAAATCAATTTTTAATATCATATCCCCTATGCTTGAAATAGGAGCTCTGGTGGCGTAGCCAACCAGAAGGCAGGAAGTTCAAACCCACCAGCCACTTATTGGAAGGAAGATCGGGCAATTCACTTCCATAGAGATACCACCTCGGAAACCCAAGAGGGGGTTGCTATGAGTCAAAGAGACTCAACAGCAGTGAGTTGTTTTTGTTTTTTTTTAATGCTTGAAATACTCAGAAATAATGCCTAAGTTCCTGATTTTGTAAATAATATTATGAAAATTCAAATAATATCCATTTATACTTTTCAGCATTGTTGTCGTTGTTGTTGTTATGTGCCGTCAAGTCGGCCCCGACTCATAGCGACCCCTCCTTGGGTTTCCAAGGCAGTATCACTAGGGAAGTAGGATTGCTCAACCTTCCTTATGTCCTTTATTTAATCCTCCAATAACTCCATGAAAGGAGCTCTGGTGGCGTAGTGCCTAAGGCATCTGACTGCTAACTGGAAGGTTGGCGGTTCTACCCTACCAGCCACTCCTTGGAAGGAATACTGGGTGATCTACTTCCGTAAAGATTTACTGCCTTGGAAACCCAAATGGGGTTATTATGAGTCACAATCGACTTGATGGCAGTGAGTTTTTTTTTTTTTAATGACCCCATGAAAAAAAGTAGGCTCTCCAAGCCTCAACATACTTTATGTATTATTAGTAGTATCTCATTTTATATTGCAGAAATTGATGGTCAGAAAAATCAACAACTTCCCTACTGTGACACAGCTGGTAAGTAGTGGAGCTAGTACTCACATTCAAGCTAATGGATTTTAAATCCTGATCTCTGATGAATTTGCCTTTAGTAAATGTATTTATACCTAAAGAAACTGAATAAATTCTGAAAGGCAATGTTTTTATTTATTTATCTTTTAAGCTAGGAGGCACTAACCAAAAAAAAATCCCAATGCTATCTAGTCAATTCCGATTCATAAAAATCCCATTGCCATCTAGTCAATTCCAACTCATAGCGACTCTATAGGACAGAGTAGAACTGCCCCATAGGCAGCTCTTTATGGAAACATCTTTCTTCCCCAGAGCAGCTGGTGGATTCAAACTGACAAACTTTTGGTTAGTAGCTCAATGCTAACACTACAATAGCTCCTAAGGAGAGAGAAGAATTGTCCCACAGGGTTTCCAAGGCTGTAATCTTTATAGAAACAGATGGCCACACCTTTCTCCTATAGAATGGCTGATGGGTTTGAACCATCAACTGTTCTGTTAGCAGCCAAGTGCTTTAATCACTGCACCTCCAGGGTCCTAGGAAACACTAGGTTGAAATAAAATTTTTTCAATTTTAATACTGATGATTTAAATATGACAGTCAAGAGGTAATGCATATATTGAAATAATTAATGTATTATATTGTTGTCTTTACTATTAAAGAGTTCATACCAACCAATTAGAAAAACACTGAAACTCTAATAGATAAATGATCAAAAAACATGAACACGCAATTCATGAAATGAAACAAAAAAATGATAGATAATATGAAAATGTGGCTAAATTTGTAATCAAAAGCATGCAAATCATGGTATAAGATTATTTACCTGTGAAAACATAAAATATTTGTTAATAATAATCTTTAATTCTAGCAATGATGTGGATACTCCCATCTGCTGCTGTTAGGGTTGTATATTACTATAATCTTTCTGAAGAACAATTTGGCAACATGTATTAAAAACCTTAAAAATATTCAAATCCTATGAATATTCCTCTTCTCTGAATCTACCTGTAATGAAATAATCTGAAATATGAGCAATTTCTTTATTTCCTTTTTTTCCCCAAAAAAGGTCTTCACCACAGTGTTTCTTATAATGTTAAAATATTCTGAAGAACCTAAAAATTTATTTGTAGGTGATTTGTTAAGAAATTAATGTAATAAAAGGTTTATTTTGTTGTTATTTGGTTATGAAAATGGAATCCTTGTTCTTGTACCACTGTAAATGTTTTGTTCCTAGATAATAAGATTTGAGACCTAAATTGGTCTCTGGTTTCCAACACATCACAGCATATTTTATAAAATCACCTACTGCACTTGAGTTTGAATGGGTAGTAGCCAAACATATGACCTGGAGTGATAAGCCTGCTTATAAACATAAATGTAGGAGTAAGCAACTCCTCACAGTGTAGCTGCAGTGTCTACTGAATGTCAAAAGAGACTCGGAAACTTGCTCTTGAACAGAGAGTAGCTAAAGCAAACGGAAGAAATGACAAGATAAAAGGGCTGAACAGAAAATTTCAAAGAGCAGCTCAGGAAGACAAAGTCAATTATTATAAAGAAATGTGAAAAGACCTGGAGTTAGAAAGCCAAAAGGAAAGAACACGCTCAGCATTTCTCAAGCTGAAAGAACTGAAGAAAAGAATTCAAGCCTCGAGCTGCAATACTGAAAGATTCTGTGGGTAAAATATTGAATGATGCAGGAAACATCAAAAGAAGATGGAAGGAAAACACAGAGTCACTACCAAAAAGAATTGGTTGGTGTTCATCTATTTCACGAGGTGGCATATAACCAAGAATTGATGGTATTGAGGAAAGAAGCTGAAGCTGCACTGCAGGAATTAGTGAAAAACAAGGCTCCAGGAATTGACAGAATACCCAATGAGATGTTTCAACAAATGGATGTCGCACTAGAGGCACTCTCTCGTCTATGCCAAGAAATTTGGAAGACAGCTATCTAGCCAACTGACTGGAAGAGATTCATATTTGTACCCATTCCAAAGAAAAGTGATCCCACAGAATGTAGAAATTATTGAACAATATCATTAATATCACATGCAAGTAAAATCTTGCTGAAGATAATATAAAAATGGTTGCAGCCGTATATTGATAGAGAACTTTCAGAAATGCAAACTGGATTCAGAAGAGGATGTAGAATGAGGGATATCATTGCTGATGTCAGATGGATTTGACTGAAAGCAAAGAATACCAGAGAGATGTTTACTTACGCTTTATTGACTATGCAAAAGCATTCAACTGTGTGGATCATAATACATTATGGATAACATTGAGAAGAATGGGGATTCCAGAGCACTTAATTGTGCTCATGAGGAATTGGTACACAGACCAGGAGGCTCTCATTCGAACAGAACAAGGGGACACTACATGGTTTAAAATCAGGAAGGGAGTGCAACACGGTTGTATCCTTTCACCATCCTTATTCAATCTATGCTGAGCAAATAATCTGAGAAGCTGGACTATATGAAGAAGAACATGGCATGAGGATTGGTGGAAGACTCATTAACAACCTGTGATACACAGACAACACAATTTTGCTTGCTGAAAGTGAGGATGACTTGAAGCCCTTACTGATGAAGATTAAAGACTACAGTCTGCAGTATGGATTATACCTCAACATAAAGAAAATGAAAGTCCTCACAATGGCACCAATAAGTGGTAACACGATAAATGGAGAAAAGATTGAAGTTGTCAGAGATTTCATATTACTTGGTTCCACAATCAACATCCATGGAAGCAGCAGTCAAGAAATCAGATGTATTACACTGGGCAAATCTTCTGCAAAAGACCTCTTTAAAGTGCTAAAGAGCAAAGATGTCCCTTAGAAGACTAGAGTGTGCCTAACCCAAGCCATGGTATTTTCAAACGCCTCCTCTGCATGTGAAAGCTGGACAATGAATAAGGAAGATCAAAGAAGAGTTCATGCTTTTGAGTTGTGGTGTTGGTGAAGAATACTGAAAGTACCGTGGTCTGCCAGAAGTAACAGATCTGTCCTGGAAGTGTAGCTGGAATGCTTCTTGGAAGTGAGACTGGCCAGACTTTGTCTCACCTACTTTGGTCATGTTAGAAGGGACCATTCCTTGGAGAAGGACTCATGCTCGGTAAAGTGGAGAGTCAATGAAAAAGAGGAACACCCTCAATGAGATGGAGTGACACAGTGTCTGTAATGCTGGGCTCAGGTGTAGCAGGGATTGTGAGGCTGGCACAGGACTGGGCAGTGTTTTGTTCTGTTGTACATAGGGTTGCTATGAATTGGAGCCAACTTGATGGCACCTGACAACAACTGAGTTATATATGTAAACCAAAAGTAGTTGGAAAAAGTATATGAAATGACAAATTTGTGCTATCTTTATGGAATACGTTAAATGTAGCTTTTTGACAAAGAAGCCTTGAATTGAAATTTAACTAACGCTTGTGTATATTTCTTTGTATATAATTTTGTGCCATACTAATGACAAAAATATGGTGTCATAATAAAATCAAGTTTGTTGATCTTTCAAAAAAAAAAAAAAGCTAGAGAGAGAGAGAGAAATTAGTGTACACCCAAACTGTGGACTATTTGACGGTCATTAAAAATCATGTTTAAGAGATTTTATTGACATGGGGACATGCCTGTTATATATTGTTAAGCCAAAAAGAGATGGATATAATGTGCTTGGTATGTTAAAAATAACAACAACAACAAAAAATAGATAAAAATACTAGAAGAAAATATCCCAAACTATCAGCAGAAGTTGTCCCTACATGATACAATAAAAGGTTATTGCCCCCCCCCCTTTTTTTTGTTACTTCCCTATATCTCTCATGGAGATATGTATTACTTTGAAGACCAAAGACACTTAAAACAAAAACTTCAGTGTAGCATTGTTCTTTCTTACTCAGGGCTGCCACATCCTCCACGGTACAGGGCTATCTTCTTTTCTAACAACTAGTACTTTAATCCTAGTTGTTGAAGTCCATCTGGTTGGTATGTTGGTATTTGCCATCGAGTCGGCCCTGACTCATAGCGACCCCTCCTTGGGTTTCCGAGGCAGTATCACTACGGAAGTAGGATTGCCCAACCTTCCTTCCAAGGAGTGGCTGGTGGGTTTGAACCACCAGCCTTCTGGTTAGCAGTCAAGTGCCTTAGGCACTATGCTACCAGAGCTCCTGAAGTCCATCTAGTGTTTTCAAAAAGAGGCATATACTTGTCCACAGAACAGATTGACCAAATTCAGTGAATGAATGAATGAATGGAGAGAGGAAAGAGCTCAAAGGAAGAGACCCACTTTGGACACAGTCTGTCATTCTGTCTCTGTAACCTCAACATAAAAACGAGGTTCTAAAACTACAAGCTCTCATTTTCAGGCTCAGAACAGAGGACCAAGTCCCTTAAGAGTATATGGGAGGTCAAGGTTATTAAGTTCAATTTCTGAGGGGAACTCAATCTAATTGCTCATTTGCATACCAATCAAAGCAGCATTGATTCATCTTTCCTTCTAAAAATACTTCAACAGAATACCAAACCACCAAACTCACTGCCGAGTCAGTTCTGACTCATAGCAACCTCCTTTGGGTTTCTGAGGTGGCATCCCTACACAAGTAGATTGCCCAGTCTTCCTTCCAAGGAGTGGCTGGTGGGTTTGAACCACCTGCCTTCTGGTTAGCAGTCTAATTCCTTAGGTACTACGCCTTAGTTCAGCTTTTTTACAGCCTGCCACTGTTTATTGCACCAGAAAGCCACTCTAATCAGTGTCTGTTTTGTGGGATGGCTTTATTGGCAGGCTTGTGCTATCAAAATGAAAGTTACTTTAGCATGCTGTTTTATCTTTCTGAAATAAACATCGGACACAGCAAGCACTGTCTTGTTTCAAAGCCATCCAGGGAGGGGTAGGTCCTGGCACTGTGGCCTGGCTCATAGGACCCTCCATGTATCCCTCTTGCTCCTGGGCTCTCCAGGCACTGGGAATATCCAGAACTCCCTGGGATGTATCATGCTGTTTTGGTTACCTCTAGTGCTGCTCTAGCAGAAAACACCACAAATGGGTGGCTTTAACAAACAGGAGTTCTCTTATAGTTTTGGAGGCTAGAAGTGTGAGTTCAAAGTGCCAGGCTCTAGAAGCTGAGTGACATCCCTTGACCTTGGGCTTCAGCCCTGCCTCTTGCTCCCAGCCCATTGGAGCTAGAGGTGTTTCTTCACTCAGGCAGCTACTGGCAGCTGAAGCTAACAAACCCAAGGTTGACAAACAAAATGCCACAGTCCCAATATTACCAAAAACACAGCAGGCCACTAGTTCAAGTCCCGAGACAGGAAACATGGCAGGCTGCTAAATGAAGACCATTCCCAAAGCTTCTCCTTATAAGCAGAAAGCAGACCACATCCCTAAAGCAGCTACTCAGCTACTCGTGGCAGATTCCACCTGGAGTTGATTGCCAGTCTCATCATGGGGAATAACTACAACCAGCTGTCCAGCCACCCAAAACCAGGCCCAGCCAAGTTGACACACAGCTTAACTATGACATGTGCCTTTCTGTTATTGCTCTTACTGCTCCTTCTGCCTGGAATGCCGACTCCATCCCCTCTTCCTGCCCACTCATCTCTCAATACTTAACCCAAGTCTCCTTGTAAAGTTTTATTGGTGAGAACATGCAGTTAAAAAAAATTATACTCCATGACTTCTTTTTTTTTTAATCATTACTCCTCTCTATTTCACTGACTATGTCAGGGATTGGCAAAATTTTTCTGTAAAAGGCAAGATAGTTACTACTTTAGGCTTTGTGGGCCAAGAGGCAAAATTGAGCATATTACAACAAGAGAAAAAAAAATAAATGTTCACAATTTTTATTCATCAAGTTTAAACATAATGTAATCTTTGGTTATAATAATTTTTAATATAGATCTTCTATAAGCAGTAAAAAATTCTTTTTCATGTGATAACATTTCACTTAAGTGAGATTCAAAGTTCCTGTTCCCTATCATCAAGTCAACTGCAAATGTTTTTTCATAAAATCCTTTCTTAGCTTGTGGGACCAAACAGGTGAATTTGGTCCACAGGCTATACTTTGCTGACCCTTGGAGTATGCCACTATTCCCAAATTAGTGAATTAGTGCAAAATCCTCCATATTACAGTCCCAAATAGCTCTCCAACCATACTTGTTACTCCTCTTGCTGTACTATTATTTATTTTCCATTCAAGTGGATTACTTGTGTTTCTTGGAAATTCCCTGTTTTCTTCTGGAAGGCCTCAGGGTCCAATAGAACAAATAGGACTATGGAGTTAAGAAGACCTGGGATATGTCAACTTAGCTACACCTGGTTGAGTGGCTGGGCAGCTGGATGTAGTATTCCCCATGATAAGACTGGTAATCAACTCCATGGTGGAATCTACTGTGAGCAGCTGAGTTGCCTTTGGGTGTGTGGTCTGCTTCCTGTATATAAGGAGAAGCCTTTGGAATGGTCTCTAGCCTATGGCATACTTGGACCCTGCATGTAGCCGTGTTGTTGCTCAGCAGCCTGCCATGCTTTGCTGACTTTGGGACTTTCAATGGACTTGAATTAATGACCTGCTGTGTGGTTTGGTAACATCAGGACTGTGCCTTTTTGCTTGTCAACCTCAGGGCTTCTCAGCCTCAGCAGCTGGCAGCTGTCTGAGTGAAGAAACACCTCTAGCTCCAGTGAGCCGGGAGTAAGAGGCAGAGCTGGACCCCAAGGTTGAGGGGCTTTCAAAGACACTTTGAACTTGGACTTAAAGCCTCCAAATTGTAAGAATAAACTCCTGTTTGTTAAGGCCATCCCGTTTGTGGTATATTTTTGTCAGAGCGGCACTAGGGAACCAGAACAGGCAGTTACCAGCTCAGTGACCTTTGGCAAGTGATCGAGCTTCTCTGTGCTCTCTACGCTCAGTTTCCCATCTGCGTGTAACCTGGTTTTCTCTAAGCCTCAACATCTTGGTACCCAGCCTCACCTTTTCACATAGGGAGCTTGTTGTTAGGTGCTGCTGGGTCAGCTCCAACTCATAGCAACGCTACAGACAACAGAACAAAGCATTGCCTGGTCTTGTGCCACCCTCACAACTGTTGCCACGCTTCAGCTCATCACTGCAGCCACTGTGTCAATTCATCTCATTGATGAGATCTCATGTCACTGACCCTTTACTTTACCAAGCATGATATCCTTCTCTAACAACATGACAACATGACTGAAGGATGTGAGACAAAGTTTGGCCATTCTCCCTTCTAAGGAGCATTTTGGCTGTACTTCCTCCGAGACAGATTTGTTTGTTTCTCTAGCAGTCAATATACATTCAATATTCTTTGCCAACACCCCAATTCAAATGCATCAACTCTTCTGCTGTCTTCCTTATTCATTGTCCAGCTCTCACATTCATATGAGTCTGTTGAAAATACCATGGCTTGAGTCTGGTGCACCTTAGTCTTCACAGTGACATCTTTGCTTTTTAACACTTTGAAGAGGTCTTTTGAAGCTGATTTTCCCAATGTGATATGTTGTTTGATTTCTTAACTGCTGCTTCCATGGGCCTTGAATGTGGATCCAAGGAAAATGAAATCCCTGAGAACTTCAATCTTTCTCCACTTTTTGTGATGTTGCCCATTGGTCCAGTTGTGAGGTTTTTTTTTTTTTTTTTTTTGAATGTTGAAAAGATACTATACCTATACTGGAGGATGTACTCTTTGTCTTCATCAGTAAGTGCTTCAAGTCTTCTTCATTTTCAGCAAGTACAATTGTGTCATGTACGTACCTTTGAGTCTTCCTCCAATTCTCATGCTGCACTGTTTTTCATATAGCCAAAAAATGGCCAATTTTTCAGAAGTGGACATGTCTATGTCCTTCTTCCTAGTCTGTCTTAGTCTGGAAGCTCTGTTGAAACCTGTCTACCATGGGTGACCCTGCTGTTATGTGAGATACTAGTGGCATCACAGCAACACACAAGCCACCACAGTAAGACAAACTGACAGATGAGTGGTGAATAGGGCCCTTGGACTTTGGTAAAGCCTCCTTCAGTGACTTGTGGGCATCCCACCTGTGCTCATGAACAAGTCCACTCCTTCTTGGAACGAGTATTGTCTAGACAGGCACCACAGGCTCTGTCAGTGCTGCTGAGGCTCCACCAGGTGCTGGCACCAATGCCCGGGGCCCTCCAAGGTTGTTGGTGTTGAGAATATAAACAACAGAACATACGCCAATTCAACAATTTCTACATGTACAATTCAGTGACATTGATTGTACTCTTCAGGTCGTGCAACCATTCTACACTCCTTTTCTGAATGGAAACTCCTCTACTAACATAAACTCACTGCCCTCTAAGTTTTCTATCTAATCGTTCAAGTAAATTTGATCTCACATAGGTAGTTCTTAAAAGAGCACAATGCTCACAGCAGACATTGTTTATTAGTGAAGTTAAACTATTGTTTGGTTTTAAGAAGACTTCAGGGGTATTTTTGAATTAAAGTTTACAGATTATTTCAGGGCAATAGTATTGGGGACTCATCTATCCTCCATGGCTCCAGAAAGTCTGGAATCCATGAGAATTTGAAATTATGTTCTGCATTTCTCCCCTTTTGGTCAGGATTCCTCTATAAAATCTCTTATCAAAACATTTAATAATGATAGTCAGGCACCATCCAGTTCTTCTAATCTCCTGGCAAAGGAGGCCATTGTTTCTCATCCTTCTTCATGGGTCCTTAACTATGCAGTTACTAGATTGATTGCTGTGATTAGTGGTAGGGACCTCAGCACTGGAATCTGAGAGTGGGTTTGAGTCCAGGGCATCTGGCTCTCATTATCTTTGTGATGTCAGGGAAGAAGAGACGACCATCTGCATAGGTGGTTCCCAAAATGAGGTATGCATACCTCAGGGGGTGTAACAATCCAAAGAATGGCAGGAAGTCCAGGAATCAGTGTCTGGAGTACACATGGAGGGACAGAACACAGGAGGAGGCCAATCTTCTTAGTTGAATTCCAGAGGCTCAGGATATGACAATGCCAAGATGATGGAGGGTGTGAGACATAGGGCTGAAACAGGGGATTAATTAAGAGTCTTCATATGGAACAATCAGGCCTTCCCACCTCATCCCCATCTCTGAAGCTACCAGGAAAGATGCTGCCAGATTCCACTCTAAAAATAAAAATGAGTACCTCCAGGGGGAGTGAAATCAGCACATTCTAGTATACAGGATTCCCAGGCATTTGAAGCCTTCCAGTCAACACACCCTGCTCAGGCACACAAAATCCTAGTCAGCTTTTTTGGGCTTCACTTTTAAATAAGAATAGATGATGAAGAAGCTCTAGGCCCTCCAGGAAAATCCTCTATGATAAAAGAAAAAGTTGAACATAAATAATCAGGGAAAAACAAAACACAAGAATTATGGAGGAAATAGCTATTTTGAGGAAGAGAATGCAAATCAAACCAAACCCAACAAAAATATTTCAATTACTATGCTAAGAAAGACTCATGAAGATATTTCATCCATAAAGGAATACTAGGATGTTCTAGCAAAGGAGAAAAAAAGAAGAACCCTTATCAATTAAAAATACGACAGTTAAAATTATAAAAGAATTGATAGAAAGCTGGAAAGAAAATTGTAGTACTGTCCTGGAAAGGAGAACCAAAAGACAGAGATAAGTTTTTTTTTTTTTTTTTAAAAAAAAGAAAGAAAACTACACACAGGAGGTTCAACATCTACTGAATAGTAGTACTTTCAGAAAGAGAAAACAAAGAAAACCAAGTAATTAGCCTTGGGCAATTCATCGTGATTCTCTTCCCCAGTCTTGAAGTTGTTGTTGTTATGTGCAGTAAAGTTGGCCCTGACTCATAGCGACCCCTCCTTGGGTTTCTGAGGTGGTGTCCCTATGGAAGTAGATTGCCCAACCTTCCTTCCGAGGAGTGACTGGTGGGTCTGAACCACCAGCCTTCTAGTTAGCAGTCAAGTCCCTTAGGTACTTAAATCATGGTATTTTCAATTGTCTCATATGCATGTGAGAGCTGGACAATACATAATGAAGACCGAAGAAGAACTGATGCCTTTGAGTTACAGTGTTGTCAAAGAATATTGAAAATACCATGGGCTGCCAGAAGAATGAACAAATGATGTCTTGGAAGAAGTACAGCGAGAATGTTCCTTGGAAGTAAGGATGGTGAGACTTCCTGTCAACCACTCAAATCTATGTAGGAGATCCTGGATAGAGTGGGAGAACAATGTGGAACAAAACTCAAAAGCACACACACACACAAAAGGGACCAGGTTTGCTGG
>NW_006921714.1:2884050-2884665 GCF_000298275.1 Orycteropus afer afer | reverse complement strand
AAGAGGTAACTATGGGGAGGAAGTGGGAAGAGAGCTGTTGCATTGTGGGAAATTGCAGTCAATGTCATGAGACAAAGTGTATGTGAGCTGCTGCATGGAAAATGAATTTGCTCTGTAAACATTCACCCAAATCAAAACAAAATAAAAAAAATAAATAAAATGGATAGTGAGACTTTGTTGTACGTACTTTGGACATGTTATTAGGAAAAGGACCAGCCTCTGGAGAAGGACATCATGCTTGGTCAAGTAGAGTGTCAGCCAAAAAGAGGAAGACCCTAATGAAATGGATTGAGACAGTGGATGCAACAATGGGCTCAAACATAGCAATGACTGTGAGGATGGAGCAGGTTCAAGCAGTGTTTGGTTCAGTTGTACACTATGAGATGGGACAACAACAACAATACAGGTGGTTATAATCCCATTTGGGAATGGATTGTCTTTGTTATGTTAATGAAGAATTATTAGTGTGGAGTATGTCTTCAATCAATGTCTTTTGAGATATGTTGTTGTTGTTGTTGTTGTTAAGTGCCATCGGGTCGTTTCTGACTCATAGCGACCCCATGCACAGCAGAACAAAACACTGCCCGATCCCGCGTCAGCCCCACAATCCCTGCT
>NW_006921714.1:2872432-2878926 GCF_000298275.1 Orycteropus afer afer | reverse complement strand
GCCTGCTACTCTGGGCGGGCCTGAGTTGCTCCTCCTCACCTAATCCCTTCGGCTGACTGCTCTTCTCTCTGGCTTCCTGGCTTTTAATCCCCTTTCTCCTGCTCTTCCCGCTTGCTACTTCGGGCATCCCTGAGTTGTCTCTCCTCACCTGTAAGCCTGGGGCTGACTGCTGACTTTTGAGATATAAAAGAGATTAAACAAGCAAGTAAGCAAGCAGAGACAGGGGAAGATAGATGCCAAGCCACATGAAGATTGGCCAGCAGACGCACAAAAGAGACAAGGGCTTCCTCCACTGCCAACAGAAAGAGAAAGCTTTCCCCTAGAGCCGGCATCCTGAATTTGGACTTGTAGCTCCCCAATGGTAAGAAGACTAATTTTTGTTTGTTAAAGCCACCCACTTGTGGTATTTCTGTTATAACAGCACTAGATAACTAAGACATCAGGAAAGAACAATTACTACAAAAGGATACCATACTTGGTAAAGTAGAGGGTGGATGGAAATAAGGGAAATCCTCAGTGAGACAAACTGACACAATCGTCACAACAACAGACTAAACGACAAATGACCCTGCGGATGACACAGGACACGGCAGTGGTTCATCTGCTGACTCAACAGCGACTAACGACAGTTTATAGCTAGTAATACTGGCTTTTGTTCAAGATAGTGATATGCCTCCTTTCTTAATAAGTAAAACTTACAAATTGATTTAAAGAAAAATATTGATTATAGTAGAACTGATATGAAGATAAGGCAAACATTGCAGAAGTGTACTCAAAAGATTGAAATTTAGATTTGAGTAACAAGATCCAATAATTCCATAGGAGGAACAGGTAGTGTTACTGCAAAGAACCACTATGATAATCAAGAATTGCAGGGAAGGTCAAATTCAAGGAGAAACCAGGATGACAGTCATTTATTTCAACTGTCTATGACCTGGAATCCAAGTCAAAGGAGTTTCCTGGAGATGAGAGGGTGAGAAGAGGCAATTTCTAGATACACCCCAGTGAGCCTGGACTAAGAGGGCTTTGCCAGAGGGTTTAGTAACCTCCTGAGTGCCAAAATCCAAGAATCTCAGAGACGGTCTCTCATGGAAAGAAAGATTTAGAAAGAGGGACTTTAGGAAACACATCTAAGCAAAACTGTCAACTCCCTCAGTACCTTTCTTCTATCACTTTAACAAATAATTCTTCATCACATCAGAGAAATTACCAACAATGCCACTCCTTTTTAAACTAAAAGAGGAGATTCAGGGGTATAACTAAGGAATTATACAATAACAAAAGAGGATAAAAAGTGAATGGCAGAGCTTAAGAAAGAAGAGAGAGGAAAGCTACTGTAGAAGAAACCAAAAATAGAATGAACATGATTGAAAACACAAAGAAATCATATGGGAAATAACAAAGAAATAAAACAGTTATGGAAAATAAACAATGGAGATCCAATATACGCATAACTGGCATTCCCAAAGAAGTGATCAATGGGAGATAATTCAGAAATTGTTGCACTAATTCATTGATGGGAACTGCCAGAAATGCAAGCTGGATTCAGAATAGGATGTGGAATGAGGGATATCATTGCTGATGTCAGATGAGCCTTGGCTGAAATCTGAGAATACCAGAAAGATGTTTACCTGTTTTATTGACTAAGCAAAGGCATTTGACTGTGTGGATCATAAATTATGGATAACACTGAAAAGAATGGGAATTCCAGAATACTTAATTGTGCTCATAAGGAACCTATACATAGACCAAGAGGCAGTTGTTTGAATAGGCCAAGGGGATACTGCATGGTTCAAAGTCAGGAAAAGTGTACGTAAAGGTTATATTCTTTTGCCATACTTATTTAATCTGTATGCTGAGAAATAATCTAAGAAACTGGACAAGGTGAAGAAGAATGCAGCATCAGGATTGGAGGAAGATTCATTAACAACCTGCAATATGCAGATGACACAACTTTACTTGCTGAAAGTGAAGAAGACTTGAAACACTTACTGTGGTAGTTAATGTTGTATGTCAACTTGGCTGGGCCTGGTTGAGTGGCTGGGCAGCTGGTGGTAGTTATTTCCCATGATGAGACTGGCAAGCAACACTATTGTGGGATTTACCACAAGCAGCTGAGTAGCTGCCTTAGGGATGTGGTCTGCTTCCTGTATGTAAGGAGAAGCCATGGGAACAGTCTCTAGTTTTTTGGCACCCTTGAACCCTGCATGTAGCCGAGTCTTCATTCAGTAGCCTGCCATGCTTTGCTGATCTTGGGACTTTCAACAGACTTGAATTAATGGCCTGCCATGTGGTTTTGTAATATCAGGACTGTGCCTTATTACTTGTCAGCCTTGGGTTTGTCAGTCTCAGCAGCCAGCAGCTGTCTGACTGAAGAAATTCTCCAGCTTCAGTGGGCCAGGAGTAGGAGGCAGAGCTGAAGTTCAAGATTGAAGGGCTTTCACCCAGCCCCTAGAGGCTGGCACTTTGAACTTGGACTTAAAGCCTCCAAACTGTAAGAGAATAAACTCCTGTTTGTTCAAGCTCCATTTGTGGTATATTTCTGTGAGTCAGAAACAACTCAAAGGCACCTAACAACAACAACAAAGAAGTGATCAGTACAAATACAACAATCAAACCAAAACCAAACCCACTGCCATCCAGTCAATTCCAACTCATAGTGCCCCAATAGGACAGAGTAGATTTGCCTCATAGGGTTTCTAAGGCTGTAAATCTTTATGGAAGCAGACCGCCTCATCTTTTTCCTGCAGAGTGGCTGAGAGGTTTGAACCACTGACCTTTTAGTTATCAGCCAAATGCTCTGACCACTATGTCACCAGAGCTCCTTAATACAGCAATAGAAGAAGCTTAACTGAAATAAAGACTTTAATCTGTAGGTAAAAAGTACATACTCTGTCTGAGGAAAATGCTATGAGTGATACACAGTGAAAGAATTAGTGAAAGAATCAATACCAGATAGCAATGAGGTGAGGTCTACAAAATTTAAGGTAAAGCAGGTGTGACATTAATTTTATATCCTGCCAACTTGTGTTTTAATCATAATAGCTACTGACAGTAATTCTCAAGCATGAAAGAACTGGGAATCTCCACCTTTTTGAGGGGAGGGAAAAAAAAAAAGTGCTTATCCAGAAAACCAGTTAACCAAGGGATAAATCAAAATAAAGAACTCAGGAGGAGAACTGAGGAATAAAACAAGAGTGAAGGTGAGTTTTGATTGTGCTAAGTATAGAATTAAGACTAAAAAGCCATGGAATTTATGGTTAAAGAATAAAATGTAAACTTTACAAACTAATACTGTAAACAATTATCATATCCGTAATAAAACTTGGGAGATGAAGGAAAGAGCAGGGAGAGCACTTCTGAGCAGTGCAGGGAATTCGTTAATACAATTCTTCTAGCCAATAAAGTGCATGGCACCCTTCTGGAGGTAGGAACATGCAAATAAGGTGTATGGGAACCTAACGTGGGGATTGATCAGTTTTGCCATCCTGCTGGGCTTAAAATGAGCCATTCCAGAGGCAGGAAGGGGGATCTCACTACCATCAAGAAAGACCAGGAGTGGAGTGTGCCCTTTGGACCCAAGATCCCTTAGCTCAATTTCCTCCACCTAGAAGACAGAGAGAGAGCTGGAACATTTTGCTTAGACAGCACAAGACTGCAAAAGGCAGCAGCAGAACTAGGAGACCCAACAGAAGACCCACCAGGAGACAACACAGTGTGCTTCTGGACCCATGGAGTGAGTAAGCTAAGTGCCTTCAGGCAGGAGGCTTTCTGGTGGAGTAGGGTGCCTCTGGGCACTTACTGACAAAGCTAAAAGAGCTTTGCAACCCTTGACCAAGCAGGGCAGAGGTCAAGCAGATTTGAGGCCAGAAGTGGAGCACTAGAGAAAGGCCTGCCTCCAGCCCCGCTGAGAACAAACAGTCTTGGTCAAAGAACTGTATCCTGAGTTGTTTCTGATCCTGAATTGTAACCTATTAACTTCTCTGTCCATAATCATGAACTTTGTCTGTCAATTCTGTGTGGTCATTGGATTGAATTATTGAAGCCAGCAGAGAAGTAGAGAATGCTGTGGGAAGGACATTTGGTGTCAGAACTGGTAAAAAGTTGGAGGGTTGAGGTATGTCTGACCTCTGCCTCATAGAAATCAGCCCTAGGTTCTTGATCTTGATCCTCCTCCTCTCTTGTGAAGTTAGGGGAAGTCAGACGCCTCCCTGGCACTATTTTTACACATACAAATTTATTCATTTTTTAATTGCAGCAAAATAATCCATTCTAAAAAATAAAGTGCAGATTTTTTAGGCAAGCATGATTCCAACATCTTGATTTTATATTAGTTTCTTTCATATTTAAAGGAGATATCGTAAGGATTCCCATAATACAAACTATTTAGCTGAAGTTCAGCAATGTCCTTTATTTTACTTCAGTTCCTTTTTTTGTTAAATTCTCACAAAATTATATGTAACAATTTTGCTTATAATCTGCAGAGTAACATCCCACAGCTGTCTACTGAACTTGTTTTTGCAGATGTAGTTAAGGTTACTATTGAGGTTGACCTTGAAATAGGGAGATTATCTGGGCCGGTAAACCAAATGACTTGAGCCCTTGAAAAGCAAAGTTTTCTTCAGCTGGCAGCAGAAGAGGAAGTCAGAGAAATCCAAAGCCTTGTGAGACCCTGGAGCCTTGTGAACTGTGACCGACAGAACAACGAGATCATAAACTAGTGTTGTTTAAAGCTCCTATATTTGTGGTCATTTGTTACACAGCAATGTTGTTTTGTTGCTCGGTGCTGTTGAGTCAGTTCCAACTCATAGCGACCCTACATACAATAGAATGACACATTGCCCAGTTTTGCACCATCCTCACAATCCTTGTCATCTTTGAGCCCATTGCTGCAGCCTCTGTGTCAATCTGTCTCATTGAAGGTCTTCCCCTTTTACACTTACCCTCTACTTTACCAAGCATGATATCCTTTTCCAAGGACTGGTCCCTCCTGATAACATCCAAAGTATGTGAGACAAACTCCTGCCATCCTGTCCCCTAAGGAACATTCTGGCTGTACTTCGTCCAGCACAGATTTGTTCATTCTTCTGGCATCCATGGTACATACAGTATCCTTCACCAATATCCTAATTCAAAGGCATCAATTCTTCTTTGGCATTTCTTTCATTTCAACAACTGATTGCTTTTTCATGTATGATGTCCTAGATGACCACACGTATATAGGTCAGGATTTATAACACACGTTGGGGGGACATAATTCAATCTGTAACACCTGATGATATGTTCAAAACAGGTGAGTTAAAGTCTTGCCATCCTTGCATCTAAGGAGCATTTGGTTGTCTTGCTTCTAAAAGCGGCGAAACTAAACAATGATCGTAAGTGGTAACTATGTACAGTTGTCTTCTGGAAGCTGAGTCTGAGGTCTACATTTTCATGCTTAGAAAAAGTGATTAGCACAAATTAGAGAAACGCTAAAGACCACAGGCACCAAACCAAACTTTCTTTTTGATATAATCAGGAATGACAAAAACAAAATGAAATGAAAAAAAATGAATCACTTTTTCATTGTTATTTGATATATTTAAATGACTGTTCATGTAGCACCTACACTTACCTAATGATCCCCCAGTAAATTAAGGCCCCTCTCCCAATTTGGGAAACACCACTCCTGTCCAAGGATTATTGATTTGGTCCCTATGGACCGGGACACTAAAGTCTCTGGAAGTATGTTTCCTGCTCATGGATGGAGGTGGTGTGATTGCTTTCCACATTTCTCCAATTTCACTACAGATTCTGGAGTATTTGGCAGGCATACTGCAGGGTTTGTGATTTGAGGTTCTGCGAATTTCCTCATTACATTAAAAATGAGGCTTTCTTCTATAAATAAAAATACATAATATCTTACATAAGTTACATATTAAATAACACCCCAAAACCAGTAACGATTTACCGTTGTTGGTTCTGTCTCATGGTGACCCATGTGTCCCATGGGTCCACAGGGCTTACAGCGACTGTGACTTTCAGGAAGCAGATCACCAGGCTTGTCTTCCAAGGTGCATGTGGGTGCATTTGAACTGCCAACCTTCCAGTTAGTAGCTGAGCACTTAACTATTTGCACCACCCAGAGAGTCTCTGTTGTTGTTGTTGTTGTTGTTAGGTGCTGTCAAGTCATTTCCGACTCATAGAGACCCCAGGCACAGCAGAATGAAACACTGCCCGATCCTGCGCCAGCTCCATGATCCCTGCTATACTTGAGCCCATCACTGCAGCCACCGTGTCAATCCATCTCATTGAAGGCCTCCCCCTCTTTCGTCGACCCTCCATCCTACCAAACATGACATTCTTCTCCAGGGAATGGTCCCTTCTGACAACGTGACCAAAGTAGGTGGGACAAAGTCTGGCGATTCTCGCTTCCAAGGAGCATTCTGGCTGCACTTCCTCCAGGACAGATCTGTTAGTTCTTTTAGCAGTCCACGGTACTTTCAGCATTCTTC
>NW_006921714.1:2860528-2869585 GCF_000298275.1 Orycteropus afer afer | reverse complement strand
TGCGCGGTAATGTATCACATAGTGTTTCTTTGCTATTCATAAGGTTTTCCCTGGCCAGTTCTTTGAGAAGTGAACGGCCTCTTCCTTCTTTCTAGTCTGTCTCAGTCTGTAAGCTGGGCTGATACCTGTGCACCATGTGCATCCCGCTGGATTTGAAACACCAATGGCTCAGCCTCAAAACTCACATCAACACCTCACCACAGTAGGACAAACCGAGAGACAAATTTGTCTCCCTGCTGCAAACCTCTCGTACCACCCTTAGCTGGGTCCCTGTGGCTGACTGCTCCTCTGTCAGGGTTCCTGGGCCTTTTAATCACCTTTCTCCCACTCTCCCACCCTGCTGCTTTGGGCGTGCCTGGGTTCTCTTTCCTCACCTGGATCCCTGCAGCAGACTCAGAGAGTCTCTAGTTAAATAATTATCCCCTATTTGATTAACAATTGGCAAAACAGAGACAATCTCAGAAGTATACAAGAGCCTAAAATCCTAGAGAAAATATAGGACACTTCTTATTGAGTCTAATTTGCAACTGTGATGAACAGGGATAAATGAATTAGGTGATAACACCTCTCTACCTACCCATTTCCAAAGTTCTTGGCAACATAATCCCAACCAAACCCACTCCTGTCAAGTCCATTCTGACTCATGTTGTTGTTGTTACATGCCATCGAGTCGGACCCGACTCATAGCGACCCCCCCTTGGGTTTCTGAGGCAGTATCACCACAGAAGTAGATTGCCCCATCTTCCTTCCGAGGAGTGGCTGGTGGATTTGAACCACCAGCCTTCTTCTGTCTCATAGTGACCCTAAAACTCAAAAATTCACTGCCAACGAGTCGGATCCGACTCATAAAGACCCCTCCTTGGGTCTCCGAGGTGGTGTCACCACAGAAGTAGATTGCCCAATTTTCCTTCTGAGGAGTGGCTGGTGGGTTTGAACTGCCAGTCTTCTGGTTAGTAGTCAAAAGCCTTAGGCACTACTCCACCAGAGCTCCTCCCCATAGTGACCCTGTTGTTTTTGTTATGTGCCGTGGAGTCAGAAATGACTCATAGCGACCCCTCCTTGGATTTCCAAGGCAGTATCACTACGGAAGTAGATTGACCAATCTTCCTTCCCAGGAGTGGCTGGTGGGCCAGCCTTCTGGTTAGCAGTCAAGTGCCTTAGGCATCTAGAGGCTAGAAGTCAGAGTAATATTTTATAAGTATAAACTATTCTTCAGTAATTCAGTTTGAGTATTAGGGGCAAAACTAGTTTTCTTACATTATCAGACACAATGTCTCTGTTTTCGGAATTTTTCTGTGGCAAACAAATGACCCATCAGCAAGGCAAAGCAAAGATAAAAAAAAGGGGGGGAGGCTTTCTGTGTTTTCATTGCTGTTGTTTCCAGAAGATGTCAAAAAACCAAAACAAAACCCACTGCCATTGAGTTGGATTCGACTCACAGCAACCCTTCCTTGGGTTTCTGAGGCAGTATCACTATGGAAGTAGATTGCCCAGCCTTCATTCTGAGGAGTAGCTGGTGGGTTTGAACTACCAGCCTTCTGGTTAGCAGTCAAGTGCCTTAGGCACTGTGCCACCAGAGCTCTTAGAAGATGTCAAGGCAGGCAGCAAAACGTCTTTATTACCTTTAACGGGAAGTATCTGTTAACGTGCCTTCCTCCTTGGTCCCACCTAGCTGTGCACTGGTTGGCCCAGGTTTACACAGAGACGGAGCAGATCTCAGGCCAGGTTCTTCTGACTTAGCCTAGTGCTCCGTGGCTGCCACATTGGGAGGGTTTCCAAACTTTGAAGGTTCTATCAGAAGTTAGAGTGAAAAAAATGCTTCCATGCTGCTGCCCGCATCCAGGATCTCCTTCCTGTTTGTGACCTGGGGGTGCATGAGTGTGTGGGTATGTGTGCCCTCCCAAGAGCCTTGCTTCACCACACTGGCAAAAATGTCGACTTCAGCCCTGAATGGTCATCTTGAGCTCAGTGTGAACTTCATGCTTTCTGTCTCAGTCGCTTTCCTAGACTTACTGGGTCTGTGTCACACAGGGGAGCTTCGGACAGGGTCAAGAAGAGAATCAAGATGGTGATAATACAGTTTTTTTTGGACTTCCTTAAAGATGCCTTCTTCTCTGAGTACACACCTGAGAGTGTTGATAAAACTAATTAAGGGGAATATATTGTGCCGAGCTGCTGGGGTTCCTTCATTCCCGCAAACCCAAAGGTGAGAGGCTCACTGCTCACGCTGCACAAATAAAGAAGGAATCAAGTCCTGATGGCTCACACCAGGAAGCACTGGTGGTTCAATGGGAGAATTCTCACCCTCTGTGGTGGAGACCTGATTCAGTTCCCATGCCATGCCCCTCACACGCACCCACCACCTGTCTATCAGTAGAAGTGTGTGTGCTAAAACAGCAAGGATGCCACATGTTCTGACCTCCTCTAATCCCACAAGAGGAAGGCAGAATCACCAGCAGTAACCCAAGGCCTATTACTGCCAGGCCAGACACGTTGCCTCCCTCCAGCCCTTTCTCCAACCGTTCCTCCCAAAGCACCCACCACCTCTTTCCTGGGTTCGATAATTCGCTGCAGTGGCCACACAGAACTCACAGATTATGAGGTTTATTAGGGAAGCACCAAGCTACAATTTGAGTTCAGGAAAAATGCTCAGTCTCTCTCTCCAGCCCGCTGTCCCTCAGCCAACAGTCTCTCACAGTCTCTTTCCCAGCAGTGCTGGTCCCTTGGTGTCTCACTCAGCGATGCGTGTCTCTTGCATCTCTTTCCCAGCAGCACTCCCAGCAGCACGTGTCTCATTCAGGAGCGCATGTCTCTTTCAGTAGCACGTCTTCCTCCACCAGCAGTCAGAGAGCCTTCTGCCTCCAGGAGGCCTCCTTTTGAGCCTGGCAGGGTGGTCAAACTAGCCAATCACAGCATGAGAACTCTAAGCACGTGAGAGAGAGTGGGAACCTCCCAGAACATTGTATTGTGCCACGCCCAACAGAAATAACCCAGGTGGGTGACCTTAAAATCAGGATCTCCTCAGTTGCTAATAGCAATTCCCACCTTGGAGTTTACAAAGACTTGTGGGTAGAAAAGCCACACTAAGTAATTTACTGCACCACAGCGTGCACTGCAATGATGCTGAACAGGTTCCATCAGAGCTTCCAGACTAAAACGGACCAGGAAGAAAGTCCTGGTGACCTACATCCCAGAGTTAGGCAATGAAAGCCCTATGGAATACAGTGGTCCAATCACAACTGATCATTGAGATGGCACAGGACCTTGCAGCATTTTCTGTTGCACATGGGGTTGCCTGCAAACAGGGCACATCATATTCACTCATATCCCCTTAGATCCAAATCTTATGACCCTCCAGCAACTGCTGTTGTTGTAAGCTGCCATACAGTAGGCTCCCAGCTGATGGCAACGTGTCATGCGCAGTGGAGGTAAATGCGGCCCGGCCCTGTGCTAGCCCCAAGAGCGATGGCTGATGGGGCCGCTGGGAGGGTTTTCACTGGCTGATCTTCAGAAGGAGGTCACCAGGCTTTTCTTCCTGATCCATCTACACCTGGAAGCTCTGCTGAAACCTGTCCAACATCACAGTAACACACACGACTCCAATGACAGACAGGCAGTGGCTCCGCATGAGGTGTGTTGGCTGGAAACCAATGGGTCTCTTGCATGGAATGCAAAAATGGAACCTCTGACCTAAAGGAGGCCCCAAAAAAAAGAAAAAAAAAAAAAAAGCAATCTTCCTGTGTGTTCAGGAAGAGGAAATGAGATTGGTGAGTATCGGGCCAGCCTCTGCCACATCCTGGTTAAAATCTCCTCAGTTTTCAGGACTCAGCTTAACTATTGCTTCCTTAGAGAGGCATTCCAGCCACTGCAGTGTAAGTCAGCATTCCCTGATATATTTTTTTGGAGGACCCTATTATTTTCCTTAACAGCATGACCACAATTGGAAGTTTAAATTTCTTTATGTGGTTATTCACTCCATATTTTTGTATCTAGACGATAGACTTCATGAGAGCAAGAACTGTATCTGTTTTGCTCCCACTGTGTCTCCTATAGTGAACCTGTGGTGCAACTGGTCAACATGCTTGGCCAATAACTGTAAGGTTGGAGGTTAGAGTCCACCCAGAGGCACTTCATAAAAAGGCCTGATGATCTACTTTCAAAAACTCAGCCACTGAAAACCATGTGGACCACAGTTCCACTCTGTCATACACAGGGTCACCATGAGTTGGAACTGACTTGCTGGTAACTGGTACCGGTGCCTTGGAGGCCAACACAGTGTGGCTATCTAACCCAGGCAGGTACGCCCTGGAAGGGCTCCCAAGGCTCCCCTGCTTTCTCTTCCACTGCTGTCTAGTCCCGTGGTTGGCAAAACATGGCCTATGGACCAATTCTGGTTCACTGCCTCTTTTTGTATGGCTCATGAGGTCAAAATTACTTTTATGTTAGAAAAGGAATCAAAAGGAAAAGAATGTATTGTGACATGGGAAAATGATAACAGATTCAAATTACAGTGTCCATAAATAAAGTTTTATTGGATCACAGCCACTCTTTATGCATTATCTATGGCTGCTTCTGAGCTACAATGGCAGAGTTGTTGTGACAGAGACCACATGGCCTGACAAAATGAAGCTATTTACTATCAGGCCCTTTACAGAAAAAGTTTGCCAGGCCCTGATCTAATCCGTGCTTAGTTCCAAAGATCACTTCTATGTGAATTATGTCCAACTGTACATCTTTGAGCTTTTTCTTTCCTATTTTCACATGCACTGTCAGAAATCAGACCCCATTAGTTCTATCCTTGCAACAATATCCCTGTCCTGCCTTCTCCTTCCCCATCCCTTTAGTGCATCCTTTTTACTGTAGCCAAAGATAACTTCCAGGACAACAGCTTCAACACTACAACTATTCTTTCAGGTTTCCCAGTGTAGAACTAAATAAAACTGCCCTGTTTGGTATGGTATTCAAGGTTTATCAATTCCTACTACTCCTTATCAATCACTCAACCATCCAGCCACATCAATCACTTAACCCACCCTTGCCTTCTCTACTTCTAGGCCCAGGATCACAGTTACCATCTCAGTATGGACTGTCCAAGGAGCCCTGGTGGCACCGTGGTCAAGCAATCTGCTGCCAACAGAAAAGTTGGCAGTTTGAATCAACCCAGTGGCTACTTTGAACCCATCTAGTGGCCCCACAGGAGAAGCACCTAGTGATCTGCCCCTGTAAAGATTTGTTATTCTGTTGTCGTTAGGTGCCACCAAGTCAGTGCAAACTTACAGGGACTCCACGTAGAACAGGATGAAACACTGCGGGGCCCTGTGCTATCCTCATAATCATTGACGTGTCTGAGCCACTTGTTGCAGCCACTTTGTCAATCTGTCTCATCAAGGGTCTTCTTTTTCACTGACCTACTTCACCAAGTATGACATCCTTCTTCAGAGACTAGTCACTCCTGATACTTCTTCGAAGACAGATTTGCTCATTCTTCTGTAAGTCCATGATATATTTCATGAAGATTAATTAAGTAGAGATTAAGTAAAGATTACAGCCTTGAAAACCCTGTGGGGCAGTTTTACTCTGTCTTACAGGGTCACTGTGAAGAAGTACAGCCAGAGCGCTCCTTAGAAGCAAGGATAGTGGGACTCATCTCATGTGCTTTGGACATATTTTCAGGAGAGACCCATCCCTGTGAAGGATATCATGCTTGTAAAATAGAGAGTCAGGAAAAAAGAGGAAGAGGCTGCTAAAAATAGTCACTATGAGTTGAAATTGATTTGACAATACTTAACCACACCACCAGAAAGATGTTTGCCTGTGTGCAAAGGCATTTGACTTTGTGGACCATAACAAATTATGAATAACACTGAGAAGAATGGGAATTCCAGAACACTTAATAGTGCTCTTGAGGAACTTGTACATAGACAAAGAGGCTGTCCTTCGAACAGAACAAGGGAATACTACTAGGTTTGAAATTAGGAAGGGTGTGATTGTATCCTTTCACCACACTTATTCAATCTATATACTGAATATGTAATTCGAGAAGCTGGACTATATGAAGAAGAACGTTGCATCAGGACTGGAAGAAGACTCATTAACAACCTGTGATATGCAGATGGCACAATCTTGCTTGCTGACAGTGAAGATGACTTGAAGCACTTACGATGAAGATCAAAGACTACAGTCTTCGGTATGGATTATACTTCAATTTAAAGAAAACAGAAATCCTCACAACTGGACCAACACACCACATCATGACAAATGGAGAAACGATTGAAGTTGTCAGGGATTTCATTCTGTTTGGATCCACAATCAACGCCCATGGAAACAGTAATCAAGAAATCACACATCATCTACTCACTGGGCAAATGTGCTGCAAAAGACATTTTTAAAGTGTTAAGGAACAAAGATGTCACTTTGAAGACTAAGGTGCACCTTAACCCAAACCATGGTATTTTCAATTACTTCATATGCATGTGAAAGCTGGACAATGAATAAGGAAGACTGAAGAAGAGTTGATGCCTTTGAACTGTGGTGTTGGTGAAGAATATCGAACATACCAGGGACTGCCAGAAAAACGAGTAAATCTGTCCTCGAAGTCCAGTGGAATGCTCTTTAGAGGAGAGAATGGCCAGATACTTTGATCATGTTGTCAGCAGGGAACAGTCCCTGGAGAAGGACATCATGCTTGGCAAAGGGAGGGTCGGAGCAAAAGGGGAAGGCCCTCAACGAGATGGATTGACTCAGTAGCTGCAGACATGGGCTTAAGCATAGCTAGGATTGTGAGGCAGGTGCAGGACCAAGCAGTCTTCCGTTCTGTTGTCCACCACAAGTCGCTTATGTTGTACGCAGAGGGTCACTATGAGTCGCAGTCGACTGAAGGGCACCTAACAACAGGAAATTCTGCTGCTAGTATATATTTCTATCTTAAAACCAAAACCAAACCAAACCAACCAAACAAACAAAAAACCCCTTTGCCACGGAGTTAATTCCGACTCACGAAGATCCTATAGGCCAGACTAGAACAGCCCCACAGGGGTTTCAAGGCTGTAAATCTTTGCAGAAGCAGACTGCCATAACTTTCTCCATCAGAGCTGGGGGTAGGGGTGTCTGTGTGGCTGCTGTGGGCTGAAACCTCGGACCTTTCTGGTACCAAGCGCTTTTAACCATTACCACCAGGGTCGGTTATCTCATTTGCCTCTGCCCTAAAAGCTTCCCTCAGGTCTTCTACCGGGGTTAATTGCTACCAACTGTGTGTTTCTCTAACGCTTTGTGTGGCCACTTTATTTTAAATCCTGCCTTGTATTATAGTTTATAAGGCGCTCTGGTGGCGTAGTGCCTAAGGCATTTGACTGCTAACCAGAAGGTTGGCAGTTCAAACCCGCCAGCCACTCCGTGGAAGGAAGACTGGCCAATGTACTTCCCTAAAGATGAATTAGGAGCTCTGGTAGCATAGTGCCTAAGGCACCTGACTGCTAGCCAGAAGGCTGGCGATTCAAACCCACCAGCCACTCCCTGGAAGGCAGGTTGGGCAATCTACTTCCCTAGTGATATCCCCTCGCAAACCCAAGGAGGGGCACTATGAGTCGGGTTCGACTCCACGGCACAGAATAACAACAAAGATGTACTGCCTGGGAAACCCAAAGGGGGTCACTATGAGTCGGAATCCACTGGATGGCAGTGAGTTTTTTAAAAATACTGTCTTGTGTAGATACACAAGTTGTTTCTCCCGCTCTATTGAAAAGTGCTTGTTGTTGTTATATGCTGTCCAGTCGAACCCGACTCATAGCGACCCTTCCTTAGGTTTCCGAGACAGTATCACTACGAAAGGGAATATATTCTGTTTTATTAACCTCAGCATCCTTCTAGCACCTTGGAGGTACTTGTACAAAATGGATGCCTAAGGCACTTGACAGCTAACCAGAAGGCTGGCGGTTCAAACCCACCAGCCACTCCTCAGAAGGAAGGTTGGGCAATTCTATTTCCATAGTGATACTGCCTCGGAAACCCAAGGAGGGGTCTCTATGAGTCGGGGCCGACTGGACGGCAAATAACAACATCCTTTGCAAAATTTCTCATCGGGTGCTGGGATTGTGACGGTATTTAGCACAAACTCCACTTGCTTAATGCCCACCAGAGGTGGGTCACATCTTTTTAGGGCACGCAGTCTTCCAGCTGGTCACACACCTGTGGATCGCTGTCTGGGACCCTCTGCTACATCTGCAAACACGCGGGTGAGAGCGTCTCTCCGGCCCCTGCTCCTTCCGTGGTGATTGGCGGACCAATTGTTCCAATCAGCCCTCCCCGCCTCTTTCAGCAATAGCCAATCACAGACTCCGAGCGCCTCCTGACTACTAGATATTGTTTACTAACAGATCGAAGCTGGGGAATAAGAGGTGTGACCATTCTGGGGAGGTCAGGGAAGGGAAGACTGCGCGTGCGTACCAGAGGAAATGGGCGGGGCAGAATCTCGGCTTTCACCAATCGGAATGGTCGCGCTCCTCCTTCTCTTGCCTCCCCGCCAAGCAACAATTCGAGGAGGGGGGCGGGGCGGCCCGTGAAACCTCACAGCGGGCTGCCCAATGGGAGCCGGCGTTGGCAGATACGCGGGTCCTCGGTCCAATGAGCTTTAGCAGCCCGAATGGCTGCTTGGATTGGGGCTGTGGGCGGAGCGGCCTGAGGGAGGAGGCGGTGGAGCAGGGGGCGGTTTGGTTGCGCGGTACTAGCGGGCCCGCGGGAGGGGGAGGAGGCGAAGGAGCGAGCAGTGCTGCCAGAGCGGGAAAGCGACTCGTCTCTGCGTCCGAGTTCGGGAACAGCAGCACCCGGGGTGCTAGAGCTGCAGCAGGCGCTGTGAGGAGCCGGGTGTCGGCTGGCTCCCAGGTTTTCCTCGTAGCGGCCCCACGGGATCGGAAAAGGGAGAAGATGGAGGAGGAGGGAAGCAGCGGCGGTGGCGCGGCGGGGACCAGCGGGGACGGCGGCGGCGGGGAGCAGCTCCTCACCGTGAAGCACGAGCTGCGGACCGGTGAGCGGCCCCGCCCTCTGCTGGCCCGCCTGGAACGG
>NW_006921714.1:2844158-2860405 GCF_000298275.1 Orycteropus afer afer | reverse complement strand
GGGGGCGCGGAGGGGCAGGCCCGGGGCGGGGCCTCGCTGGAGGGCGGGAGCCCGGGGGTCCGGGGAGGTGAGGGCGCGCCCGGGGAGGCGCACTGAAAGTTTTCCCGGAGCTGGGGATGGAGCGGCGGGCACGGGGAGAAGGGGTCCGCGGAGCAGCGGACAGCCTGCTGGCCCTGGCCTCTGGGGATGGCTTCGGCGCCCCCTTCCCTTTCCCGCACAGGTGACACATCTGTCACTGCATCCTGTCTCGGATAGAAGGCGCGCCTTCCTCGAGAAGGGTGAAGGACGCTGTTTTGGAACGTAGCTCACTTCTCTATCCCCTGTACCGCCCTCGAAGTGGCCCCGGTGGGGTTCTGGGAAACCGTCCCAAAGGTACTATGTGTCCTGTATGCGATCTCGTGAGGTACAGAGGGATCATGGGCTCTAGGGGTTGAGGACTTCTATTTGCAATTTTCGTGAAATACTACACTTGGCCTTCAATTCCTGTCAAAGGTCTCTTGAGATGAAGGCTTTACCAGTTTAAAGCTGTAGGTCGAGCGACTAGTAGGCACTTAAGTCCTGATGCTTGAGTTTACTGGAGTTGGTCTCAGCTTTAGACTTGCTCTTTTTTCATTGTGTGAGTCCGAGTTGTTATTTTTGAAAATGACTGGACTTGGATTAAATCAGCACAGTTTGGATTTCTATGGGAGGAGGCCAGTTTTGTTAGAGATACTTCGTCATCTGTGAGCAGAAAATACATTTTTACCCAGTTGTTAATCAGTAGCATTAGCTGTTCTTGTGAACATTCATTAAGGACTGGACAGCTTTGTTGGCACATTGAGATATTCCTTTATTATGGAGATACCAAGCTTAAATAGCAGGTTTTCAAATGTACACCTAAATACCTTGTTTCTGTTTTGAACAGACTGTAAAGTTACCTCTGTGTCCAGTTCTTTAAGGTTTTGTTATTTCTCACGAGTGCCAATTTGCATTTTTTTGGATGTCACTGCAGTGGCTTAATGGATGTCAAATTCATGCCTACTTACTTCAGCAGGTTTTGTTAAATCACTGGTTGTGAACATTGTGAGCCAGTTCCTCTTTAATCTTTTTGAGTTCTTAACTTATCATGTGTGTGCTTAGTTGGTTTGATTTTTCTCTCAAGTTAACAGGCAATTGTTGCTTTCAAAGAGCTATTGAATACTCAATAAACTTTTGTTGAGTTGATTTGTGCCAGTTCCTGTGCCAGGCGCTTTCTGCTGTGGAGATTTTGAATTTCTTTTCTCTCATCTTACGTAGTAATCCACTGATTCATACATGTGGAATAGGGTCCAGCGTAAGAAAGCTACTGCTCAGCCATCATGTGCAAAAAGTAACTTTTTGCTGAATGACCAAGAAACAGCCTGCTTATGAGTAGTCAGCCAGCTGCTTGGTTTCTGGGTTTTGCAGACAATGCTGGTTTTGTAGACAACAGTGAGGACTGCTTTATTTCTCCTTCTCTACTAACGGCGTGAATCATCAGCTTCAAGTTTACATGTTAGAAATTTCTCTGATGGATGGTGAGATTACACTGAATTCATTGGTACTGTTAACTGTCAAAGGAAATGGAAGATCGTTTTGATTTATTGCTGAAAGCTGGGACGACTGACCGGATATTGTGGTCAAAAACACTGTTTAATAGATTTCCTCATCTCCATCCAACTGCGCTCTGGTCAGCTCAGGATGCTACAAAAGGCACCAAAGTGGTGGGATCTGATGTGGCCCTCTGGCTTCTCAAAGTGTAGACGGGTGTGTGGCCAGATCATCAGATGGCGGGTACGCGTTTGTGCAGAACCCTGGACTGTATGCTGTCGGGTGAATGAGAAGCAGTAAAAGGCATGTGGAAGTATGTGGAAATTGCTTCAGTTATGCAGACGGAACAGCATGGCATACCTGGACGTGGGAAGCGCCCTCACTTACCTGCTATGAAGACTGGGCAAGCCATTTTACCTGCTGAGACTCAATTCCCTCAGCTGCAAAATGTGAGAATTAAGTTAGACAACATTGAAAAAGTGCTAAACGAGTTGCTCGGCACATAGTAGGCACTCACTAAATGTTGGTAGAATGAAGATCTAAAAATCACTCCCCAGCGGTCCCTTCCAGTATGCAGATTAACCCAGCATCCCTGGGTGGTGCCGGTGGTTGACATGTTCAGGGGCTTCTCACCGAAATGTTGGGGGTTTGAACCCAGAGTCTCCTCTGAAGAGAAGCCTGTTAGTCTGCTTCCAAAGTATTAGCCACTAAAACTCTGGAGTTCGGTTCTCCTCGGACACCATGAGATGGAATTAACTCGACAGCTACTGGTTTTTTAACTTGGCAAACAAATCATTTGGTGCTTAGCCCGTGCCCCATTGTCTGGTTGTTATGTTCAGTTTATGTCTCGCCTTCTCAAGTAGAGTATAAACGCCCTGTAATCCTCATTGCTGCTAGCAGCTTGTGCCTCTCTGCTCAGTAACGTTTAACATGTGATGGTGGAGGCATTGATTTATTTGTTTGTGCTAGACTGTAAGGTCTTTGAGGATGGGCACCATGTTTTTTTGTCTCAGGTCTGTGGTAGGTACTTAGATATTTGGATGGGCTCATTGAATGGATGAGACCCCAAGACAAAAATGTGACAATTTATGGTACTCCCACTGCCTTGTATGGAGACAGTGGCTATAAAAGCTCAACAGTGAAGAGTAAAGGGTTAATTAAGTCAGTTACACACATTTCTTGAGCACTTTCTTTTTTCTGGACTAGATGCTACTGATGATACCAGAAATGACCAAGAAACTGCCCTGCCTTCTAGTAGTAGAAGAGGAGCCATGAAAACTAGTGATCAGGATAAACCAAAATCCAACTCATTGCCGTAGAGTCTATTCTGACTCATAGTGACTCTATAGGACAGAGTAGAACTGCCCCATAGGGTTTCCAAGGCTGTAATCTTTACGGAAGTAGCCTGCCCTTTCTCTTATGGAGCAGCTGATGAGTTTGAACCACTGACCTTTTGATTAGCAGCGAAGTGTTTAACCACTGTTCCAGCAGGGCTCCTTAGTAATTAGGGTATGTTGTCATAATGACAATAGAGGAATATACAGAGTACAAAGGGAGCAAAGAAGAGTTAGGACTTTTGGGTTAAATAATCAAATCCAACTTTAGGTTGAGCAAAAAGAGAAGAGGATTGCAAAAAAGGTGTGGGGGGCTGTGCAGTCTGACCTCCTCTAACTTCTTGAGGGGGAAGAAAATCACCGTCAGCCTCAGCAGCCCAAGGCGGATTCCTGTGAGGCAGAGGTCGGACACGCTGCCCCTTGCCCTTTTTACAGGGATTGTTTATTGGAAGAATACTGGGTTATCTTTTCTATCCACTTATTCAATAAATATTTCACGATCTCCTGTGCACTAGGTACTGTTTTAGATGCTGAGGTTACACAAGGGATGTAGTGTGCCCCTGGCAGGGGACAGAGTCACAGAGAGGATCCCTGGAACCAGAGCTCGAGTTGTCTCCACCATCCCCATCTTGAATCTCTGCTTGTCTGTCTGGGATGACTTCATTCTTCACTGCTGTTCAGCTTTTCCCATGTGGGAAGGACTGTGATGGCCAAAAGACCCCCAAGTGTTACTTCTTACAGTGTCAGCTACTGGAGGGATGCTGCCTTTTTCTCGGCTGCAGTTATAAACATCTCAGGGGAGGACTTTATTGGCCTGGCTTTGGTTAGGTGCCCACTTCTGGATCGTTCAGCTAAGGCCAGGGGATGGGATCATGTCACACTAACGTGACAGCTACTTAAATACACATACGGATGGGGCTGATAATTCTCAGAAGAGGAGGGATTGCTAGAAAGTCGTATCTTCAGGTATTTACCCTTAGGAGAGTGAGCCTAACACTGACAAGAGGGTTGAGGAAAATGTATTAATTATCTGTTGCTGGGTAACAAGGAGCAGTAGTGGTGCAGTGGTTAAAGCATATGGCTGCTAACCAGAATGTTGGCAGTTGAGCCCATCAGCCACTCTGTGAGAGGAAGATGAGGTAGTCTGCTTCTGTATAGACTTAAGCCTTGGAAACCCTACAGGGCAGTTCTACGCTGTCCTACAGAGTCACTATGAGTCAGAATCGACTCAGTGGTAGTGGGTTTGGTTTGATTTAGCTGTGTAACAGTTTACCCCAGAATTTAATGGTTTAAAATAACAGGATTTCTGTGGGTCAAGTTTAGCTTGATGGCTCTGATTCAGGGTCTCTCACGAGGTTGTAGTCAAGATGTGGGCCAACACTGCGGTCTCCTGAAGACGTGTCTGGGGCTGGGGATGCCCCTTGCCGATGGCTCACTCACATGCTATTGGCAGGTGCTTTAGTTCCTTGGCATGCAGACCTCTCCTTGTGACATGACAGCTGGACTCCCCAAGAACAAGTGAACCGAGAGGGACAGAAAGCAAGGTAGACGCTACAATGTCTTTTTAAGGAGCAGCTTTATTGAGATACAATGTACATACCATAAAATCCACTTGTTTCAAGCGTACGATTTAGTGAATTTTTATATATTACAGAGCTATTCAGTCATCATCACAGTCTAATTTTAGAACATTTCCATCATCCTAAAAAAGAAATCCCAGGCCCATTTACTTTAGTTACTTCCTGTTCTTACCACCCACCCTGAGCCCTGGGCAACCAGAATTCTGTACGCTGGTCTATACTAGCTTCTCACTGAATATGTTTCCGAGATTCATGCATATTCTAGCATGTGTTCCATTGTATGGATATACCACATTTTGTTTATCCATCAATCAGTGGGTGGACATTTGGGTGGTCTCCATCTCTTGGTTGTTGTGAATAATGCTGCTATGAATATCTGTGTACAAGTTTTTGTGTGGACATATGTTTTCATTTCTCTTGGGAGATACCAAGAGTACAATTTCTGGATCATATGGTAAGTCTGTGTTTAGCTTTTTGAGAAACTGCCAAACTGTTTTCTAAAGTAGCTGGAAAGAGGGCATGGGGGTGGGGTATTACCTCCTTTAACTTCACAAGGGGGAGGGAGGATGAAGATCAGTAATAGCAGCCCAAGGCTGGTTCCTGTGAAGCAGAGGTCAGAGATGCTGTCGTCCTCAACCTTTTTACCAGTTCTGACTCCAACAATTCTGACTGTACTCTCTTCTTCTCTGCTGGCTTCAGTAATTCATTGCATGGCCACAGAGAACTCACAGACATACTCACAATTGTGGGTTTATTAGGGAAGTAACAGGTTACAACTTAAGATCTGGAATGCTCAGGACACACTTCTTCGATCAGAGCAGCCTCCCCTCAGCCATGCCCAAAGGCCTCTCAACCCTGTGGCCCCTGGCCTCTGCCCAGCTCAGGCAAATGTTTCAAAGCTCTTTTAGTTTTGCTGATAGGTGCCCAGAGAGGTACCCCACTCCGCTGGTATGCTTCAGCCCCAAGGTACTCAGCTGTCTTGCTCTGTGGTCCATGAGCCTGTTGCATTGTCGCTGCCAGGTTTGCTGCCGGCATTTCTCTGCTGCTGCTTCTTGCCGTCTCTCGCCATCTCAGCAAAGCGTTACCCCTCTCTCTCTCTGTCTCCTGCGTTGAGGAGGTTCAGTGCAGGGATCTTGGGTCCAAGAATGTGCTCAACTCCTGGCTCTTCTTACTTGATAGTAGGGCAACTCCCTCCACACCCAATGCTTTAAGCCTAGTGAGATGGCACAACTGACCAACACCCGTGTTAGGGTTCTATACAGCTTATTTGCATTATTAACGAGCTATCCAATCCGTTTGGTGGGCCACAAGCACCTCACATTTGTGTGGTCCCACCCAGTCTGGTGGGTGTCACAAAGACGATGGCTAGAAGGGCCATGCCAAGCCATCCGCTGCACCACAGTGGCTATGCCATTTTATGTTCCTGCCATCAATGTACAAGGACTTCCATTTTCTCCATTCTCGCTGACACTTGTTTTTGTCTGTTGTTTCCCTTACGAGCCACCTTAGTGTGTGATATCTCATTGTGGCTTTGATTTGCATTTTCTGATGACTGATGATGTTGAACATCTTTTCATGTACTTATTGGCATTTAAGGAGCACTGGTGACACAGTAGTTAAGCACTCAGCTGAGAACCAAAAGGTCAGCAATTTGAATCAACCAGCTGCTGCATGAGAAAAATACAGCAGTCTGCTTCCATAAAGATTTTCAGCCTTGGAAACACTACGGGGAAGTTCTGCTCAGTCCCATAGGGTCGCCATAAGTCAGAACTGGCTTGATGGCAATAGGTCTTTTGTAATTTGGTATTGGCTATTGGTATTCCTTTATTGGAGAAATGTCTATTCAGATTAAGTAATCCATTTCTTAATTGTGAATTTGTCTTTTTATTATTGGGATATGACTAATTCATATAGACTAGGTACAAGTCAGTCCCTTATCAGATATATGGTTTGGAAATATTTTCTCACATAAATTGGGTTGTCTTTTCATTTTCTTTATGTGTCCTTTGAAGCACAACATTTAATTTTGATGAGTTTCAATTTAACTATTTTTTCTTTTGTTTCTGGTGCTTTTGGTATTTAAGAAAGTACTACTTATTGTAAAGGAGCTCTGGTGTCTTGGTACCTGAGGCATTTGACTGCTGACCAGAAGGCTGGTAGTTCAAACTCATCAGCTGTTCCACAGAAGGAAGATGAGGCAATCTACTTCCATCAAGATTGACCACCTGGGAGCACCAAAAAGGGTTGCTATTAGTTGGAATTGACTTGATGGCAGTTGAGTTTCAATTTTTTTGGTTTTGACCTAGTGTAAAGTCCCAAAGATTTACACCTGTTTTCTTCTAAGAGTTGTATGATTTTCAGTCTTACATTTAGATCTTTGATGCATTTTGAGTTAATTTTTGTATATGATGTTATCCAAATTTATTCTTTTCTGTGTTGTTGTTGTTGTTATGTGCCGTCGAGTCAGCCCTGACTCATAGCGACCCCTCCTTGGGTTTCCGAGGCAGTATCACTACGGAAGTAGGATTGCCCAACCTTCCTTCCGAGGAGTGGCTGGTGGGTTTGAACCGCCAGCCTTCTGGTGAGCAGGCAAGTGTCTTAGCCACTATGCTACCAGAGCTCCCTCTTTTCTGTATGGATATTTAATTATTACAGCACAATTTGTTGAAAATACTATTTTTTACTCATTTTATGGTTTTGGCCCCTTGTTGAAAATCAGTTAACCGTAGGTGTATATGGGTTGATTTCCAGACTCTCAATTCTAGCCCACTGATACATGTGTCTATCTTAATGCCAAAAACATACTATCTTTAATACTGTACCTTTTTAGTTAGTTTTAGAATCAGGATGTGTGAGTCCTTTAATTGTTCTTTTTCAAAATTGTTTTGGCTAATATGTTGTTGTTGTTGTTGTTGTTATGTGCCGTCGAGTCAAACCCGACTCATAGCGACCCCTCCTTGGGTTTCCGAGGCAGTATCACTACGGAAGTAGGGTTGCCCAACCTTCATGGATTCCTTGAATTTCCATATGAAGTTTAGAATCAACTCGTAAATTTCTACAAAGAAGCCAGATGGGATTCTGATAGGAATTGTGTTGAATCTGTAGATCAATTTGGGGACTATTCCATCTTAACAATATTAATACTTCAATCCATGAATGTGGGATTTCTTTCCACTTACTTACTTTACCAGTGTTTTGTTGTTTTCAGAATATATGTTATAGACTTGTTTTGTTAAATTTATTTCTAAGTATTTGATTATTTTTGGTGCTATTACAAAAGGCATTGCTTTCTTAATTTCATTTTCAGATTTTTCATTGGGAGTGTATAGCAATACGATTTTTTCTTAAATCTGTATCTTGTATTATATTCCTGTGCTGAATTAGTTGTAGTTCAAATAGTTGTTTTAGTGTTGCCTTGTTAGTTGCCATCGAGTTGATTCCAACTCATGGTGACCCCATGAGCACAGAGTAGAACTGCTCCATAGGGTTTCCAAGGCTTTGACTTGTCAGAAACCTTAATATTTATAAGATCATTGCATATGTGAGTAGAAATAGTTTTACTTCTGCCTTTGCAATCTGAATGCCTTTTATTTCATTTTCTTGCTTAATTGCCCAAGACCAATCCAAACCAAACTCACTGCCATTGAGTTGAATCTGACTCATAACGAGACCCCCATTAGGTTTCCAAGGCTGTAAATCGTTACAGAAATAGATCACCCCATCTTCCTTCCACAGAGCAGCTGGTAGATTTGAACCACTGACCTTCTGTTAGCAGCCAAATGCGTTATCCACTGCAGCCCCAGGTAGATGTTAAATGTACAGTATTGAATGGAAGTAGTGAGAGTGGACATCCTTGTCTTTTTCTTGCTCTTAGAGGAAAGCACTCAGTCTTTGATGATAGTATAAGACTAGTTGTAGATTTTTTTTTTTTTTAAAGATGCTTTTTATCAGGTTAGGAAGTTCCCTTTTATCACTATTTTGTGGAGCATTCTTATTATGCAAAGGTGTTGGGTTTTGTTAAGTGCTTTTTCTGCTTCTATTGAGATGATCAGGAGCCATGGTGGCACAGTGGTTAAAGCATTTGGCTGCCAACTGAAAGGTTGGCAGTTTGAACCCCTCAGCTGTTCTGTGGGAGGCAGATGTGGCAATCTGCTTCCATAAATATTGACAGCCTTAGAAATCTTGTGGGGCAGTTCTGCTCTGTCCTGTAAGGTTGCTATGAGTTGGAATTGACTCGGATTGGTTTTGGTTTCAGTTTGCTTGTATTTTGTTGAGGATTTTTGCGTTTATATTCCTAAGAGATACTAGCCTGTACTTTGTTTGTTTGTTTGTTTTTGGGTAATGTCTCTTTCTGGCTTCCCCAAAATATTCTTGATTGGTTTCTATCACCAACTAGAGTGTACCTGTTTGGTTACTGATGTCTATACTTTGGGACCACAATGCTGGACCTTTAATGAAAGATTTAACAGTGGTCAGGAGGTGGGCTGTATGTAGTTGTAGCTCTACTTCTAACTTGATGTGTGATCTTGGATAAGTCATTTCACTTTCCTGAGGCTGAGTTTTTTCATCCATAAAGCAAAGGGGTTGGGCTGAGTGATTTCCAAAGTACTTATCAGCGATAAGCTGTTACTATCTATCATTTCTGTGGAAATCCTGGTATAGACAAAAGTCAGGGTGATCATTTACTTTGGAAGATTGGCCTGTGATACTGAAACACTCATGATTGAATTCCACTGAAAAGCAACAGTTCAAAGTTCCGTGATGTTTTTTGAATATAATTCTATTTGTAATGGTTTGATTTATACTTAACTCTCTAGGAACATAACCATTAACTTACATAAGACACTTTGAAGGATTTCGATGGTGATTTAGTTGTCTGTTAGTACAATACAGCTCTTCCTCTTGCACTTGTATGTACATAAATGTGTGTGTGTGTCTATTTTTTATAGTGCTTGTCCCATCTTTCATATTTTCCTCACTTTTCAAAGACTAGTCAAAACGTGTGCTCTGTCTTTAGTTGTACAGACTATATTGGGAAGATGGAAAATATAAATAGGCTATCAGAACCCAAACCATTGCTGTCTAGTGGATGCTGACTCATAGTGCCCCCTAGAGGACAGGGTAGAACTGCCCCACAGGGCTCCCAAAGTTGTAAATCTTAACAGAAGCAGACTGCCTCATCTTTCTCCCATGGAGCAGTTGGTGGGTTTGGACCACTGACTTTTTTGTTTAGCAGAGGAGCACTTAACCACTGTACCACCAGAACTGCTAGGCTGTTGAAAGTACCATTAATTGAATTTCCTGGAGCCTAGACTTTAAAAGAAAATCTGACTTTCTACTACAAATTTTGGAGGTTGAGAAAATGATCTGTTAGGGTAAAGGAGCTGGTATTTCAGTCCTTAAGCCATAGGGATTAAAATCTATTTTGTATTTATAGTCACAGGTGGAGTGCCTTCTCAGGTGGTGTCTTAGTCTCCTAGGGCTACCGTGCATTATCCCACAAAGTGAGTGGCTTTAAAGAAAAGAAATTTATTTTGTCTCAGTTCTGAAGGTAAACCACCAAATTCTGTTGTCCAGTTAATTCCGACTCATAGCTACCCTATAGGGCAGAGTAGAACTGCCCCATGTGGTTTCTGAGGCTGGAATCTTTATGGAAGCAGACCGCCATATCTTTCTTCTGGGGAGTGGCTAACCTTTTGGTCAGCTGCTGAGCGCTTAAGCACTGTGCCACCAAAGCTCCTTTTCTAAAAGGCTAGGAGTCTAAATTCAGGCTATTGGCCAGGCATTCACTGCTTTAGGGGAAGAACCTTCCTTGTCTCTTTCAGTTTCATGGTAGGCCTAGGCATTCCTTGGGGGTGCTTTGCTTATAGATGGAGCCTCACATGGTTCCTGCCTATGTGTGTGACTCTTTCCATGTCTGAACTCCCTTTTTATGAGATACCACTCAGTAAGGATTAGTCACAAGGCCCTACCTTATGACCTTGTTAAGCTGATAAGAAAAAAAAATGTCCAAGCAGGGTCACAGGTACAGGAGTTTGGACTTCAGCATATCTTTTTGGGGGATGTAATTCAATCCAGTTCATGTTGTATCAGACCCAACGCTAATCCTTACTCCAAAACAACGAAGCATCTTGAAATCTCTGCTTCCTGGAGACATAAATGGTTTGGTGCGCAGGATGAATTCTTCTCCATGAAAAAGAAGCTGAATCTTGGGTGAACACTCCTGGAGGGAAAAGCTATCCTAGTAACATGATGTATTGGCTGAGGCTTCACAATTAAATACACTGTTGAGAGATGTTGAACTCCAAAGTGCGGTAGGAGGGAGGCGTCGGCACACTTCTCTCCTTTGAGCTCCTGTGATGATATCCAGGTCTCCCTGAACCTCAAAGGGCTGATCTCCTGCACCATCTTGTTTGGGAAGGAAGGTGAATAGCGTCTAAAATAGGATCTTGCCCTCATTTTCTTTGTTTCTAGCAGTGACCCTCTGGGGTCAGCCATAACTATCCTCCAAAAGTCAGATGAATTCTCTGGACTTTATACATTCCTAAAGTTGAAAGCAAGCTGTCTGCTTTTTTTTTTTTTTTTTTTTTTAAATATTCTGTAGGTGCAGGGAGAATAGGGAGAAAAAGTTCCTGATATTCAGTATAATACGTGGTTTTGCAGTTATTTTATTTCACACTCAAGTTTTCGTGTAGGTGTGCTGCTTTTTATATAATCAGTATGTTCCTGATAAAAAAAATTGTATACATAATATGGTTGTATATCAGATTATTTAGATTACAGAAGGTAGTCTCTGTACTTAAAAGAGTTCTGTGATTATTTTATTTTATAAAGAAAAAATCCTTTGTGTTCTCCACTTATGGCATTTACAAATATTATGTAGATTTGATCTTACGTGTTGTGGTAGTTAAGGTTGTGTGTCAACTTGGCTGGGCCTGGTTGAGTGCCTGAGCAGCTGGTGGTAGTTATTCCCCATAATGAGCCTGACAGTCAGCTCCATGGTGGGATCTACCACAAGCAGCTGAGTAGCTGCTTTAGGGATGCAGTCTGCTTCCCATATATATAAGCAGCAGCTTTAGGAATGGTCTCTAGCTTATGGCATGCTTGGACCCTGCGTGTAGCTGTGTTATTGTTCAGCAGCCTGCCATGCTCTGCCGACCTTGGACTTTCAATGGACTTGAATTAATGGCCTGCCGTTTGGTTTGGTAACATCTGTATTGTCCCATTTTATTTGTTGCTCTTGAGCTTGTTAGCCTCAGCAGCCAGTAGCTGCCTGAGTGAAGAGATGCCTTCTAGCTTCATTGGGCCGGGAGCAAGAAGCAAAGCTGAAGCCCAAGGTTGAGGGGCTTTCACACAGCCCCTAGAGCTTGGCACTTTGAACTTGGACTTAAAACCTCCAAAGTCTGAGAGAATCAACTCCTGTATGTTAAGGCCATCCCGTTTATGGTATATTCTTGTTAGAGTGGCACTAGGTAACCAAAACAGGTGTTATTTTCTGACACCATCATTACATTCTGGGCAGCTGTAAATCAGATAAATGGTGAAGTTTTATGTGGTAGGCTGAGTAATGCCTCCTCCCAAAAGATGTGCATGCCCTGATCCCTTGAACCTCTCAGTATGCTATTTACATGGCTGAAAGGGCCGTGCGGATGTGATTAACCTAAGGATCTTGAGATGGGGACTGTATCCTGGATCATCCAGGTGGCCCAGCATTATCAAAAACATCCTTTGTAAGAGCCAGGCAGGAAGGTCAGAGTCAGAGAAGGCGATTGAGTGTGGAAGAAAACGGAGGGCAGGAGATGCGACACAGCTGCTGGAAGGGTGAGGGTGCCGCGAGTCGAGGAGCCCAGGCCGCCCCCAGAGGCTGGAGAGGACAGGGAACGGGTCCTCCCTTGGCTGGATTTTAGCACTGTAAGACTTCTGAGCTCCAGAGCTGTCAGAGAGTAAATATGTGGTGTTTTAAGCAGGTAGGTATGTGGTAATTTTTATAGCATCAGTAGGAATCTCATACTTCCTGCTTAAGATTGGATGAGCCAAGAGATCATTTTGCTCTGGGTACAGGTAACTGAATCGATAACAGAACACAGAGCAGTGTATTTAAGTAACTAAACTATTAAAATGGTAACAAGTGTCGCCCATCTGTTAAAATGGTAGCAAGCGTGGTCCTCTGTAGAAGTAGCATGGTGTTCTCTCTAAGGCACCCCCTAGGAGACGTTCTTTTCTGATCTTAGTACCAAGCCTAGCTCAGCTGTTTTTGACCAGCTGTTCTGTTTTTCACAGGAATGTTCTGAAGTGGGACCCTGAGTAGACCTCTTTTGTCAGCTTGGTGACTGGAGAACGTCACGTCTCAGGCCTTCGCATGTAAAGGCACAGTCTGGCATGCCTGAGCCTCTTCCTATTGTTATTTCAGCCCCTAAAAAAATTCTTCTTTTTCTTTTCTTTTTCCTTTTCTATGCTTTTATTTTTAACTTGTAAGTTGCCTTACGTCTTTTCTGGACCAAGGCAGGGATTGGGCAAAAATATAAGTAAGGAAATGCATTTATAAATGAATACATGTACATATCTATTTCATAAATAATATGGAAAAAATATGGGGAGATGATTTGACTTTCTAGCCAGTGTTTTTGCTTGTTAAATAAAATCTGTCACATGGTGTTCATACTATTTTTATATTTCTCTTGATATAAAGGTCTTTGGTTAATTAGTATCATTTTTGATTTTTTCAAAATACAAAATGAGAAGTCAGTAAGACAGAGGCATACCTAAAATAATTCTAAGGGCAGAAAGGTGAAGGTTGTACACAGGGCTGTCTTTGTACCAGTCGGCTTTCCTGCATCATTGGAATAGCTCGTGCGTAACCGGAAAATTCACTCAACTGAAGCACTCTGGCCTCTAACCACACCAGTAATCTGGAGTGGAATCATAAATTCTTTCTGAAGGAAAATTTTGTCTAAAACATGTAGTAAGGATAATGTTGCACTTCAGATCTAAATATGATGCAGTGTTCAGAGGTGTGACCAGAGTCTTAGTGACAGACTTAAACTAATCCTTTCCTGTCATCTCGTCCTGTTCTTTGTTTGCTTAGGACCAACAGTGTCATGTGTTTGTGAGGGAACGTCTTAGGGAGGGCTGGAATAGCACAAATCTAACGGAGCCGCACTCAGATCAGACACGTGATTTTGACCTTATTTTACCACGTACAAGTTGGGCAAGTAGCCGCTGTTTTATTCGTTTCTCAAGGACTCATTGAATTTCTGCTCTGTGCCTGGCATTGTACTGGATGGTGGGTTTTAGCAGAGAACAAATTAGACATGGCTCCTGCCCTCATTGAACTATACCTGAGAGAAAACCACCACACATAATCACACAACTAACTTTGATTCAGTTGTGGTAAGAGGCCAGGATTCTGTGCGAGATTTCAGCAGGGTGGCCGCACATTGTGTGAGGGGTGAGAGAAGCCTTCTGCGAGGCAGTGTTCAAGCTGAGACCCTGACCTCATGGAGCAGAGTGGGAGGAGAAAGCATTTTTGGCAAAGGAAGCAACACAGATGGCCCTGATGTGCGTGATGGCGTGCCGCGCTGGGTTACTGGAAGGAAGGCCACTGTGGCTCCAGCATCAGCTCCAAGCAGGAGAGTAACAGGAAATGGGGTCAAAAAGGTAGCCAGGGCCATTTCATGCAGGGTTTTGTAGGCTATGAGAAGGAGTCCTGGCACTATCCTGAGTGCAGTGTGAAGCCCTCAAAGGACTTTAAGTTGGGAGTACTGAGGTTAAGTTTGCATCGTAAGAAATTACTCTTCTTGCTGTGGGGAGAATGGGAGGAAAGGTTTTATAAAGGGAGACCAGTTAGGAGACTGCTGCAGAACTTGAGATGAAAGAACAAGGTTTGGATGACAATCGAGATTAAGACTTGCAAATGTATTTGAGATGTAGGCAGGAGATGGATGAATCAACAGAACAGGCTATGGCACTGCTGTGGCATGGTCTGGCTGGGACAGATGTGCATTTGCAGGTACTGTGTGTTGAGATGACGTATTAATTTTCTACTGCTGTGTAACAAATTACCACAAAGTCAGGGGCTCATAACAGCACCCATTGATTAGCTCACAGTTCAGTAGGTTAGGAGTCTGTACTGTGTGGCTGGGTTCTCTGCTCAGGGTATCACAGGCTGAGAACCAGTACCAGCTAGACTGAGTTCTGCTCTTGGAGGCTCTGAGGAAAATCCACTTCCAGGTGCGTTGTTATTGGCAGTTTGGTTCTGTGGTTGTCGACCTGAGGTCCCAGGTCCCTTGCTGGCTGTCTAACCTGGGCTACTCTGGGCTGGCTGGCAGCTGGGGCTGATCAGAGGCTGTCTGCTTTCCTTCTCACGCACCCGTCCAGCTTCAAGCAAAGGCAGGTTGCTTTGATTCTGACTGTACATCTCCTTCTCTGACCTCTGCACCCAGATTTAAAAGGGTGATTAGGCTAGGCCCACCTGGATAATTTCCCTATTGTAAAATCAGCTGATTTGGGACCTTAATTGTGGGGTGCCATTGAGTCAGCTCTGACTCATAGCGGCCCTCTGCACAACAGAAGGAGACACTGCCTGGTCCTGCGTGATCCTTGCAATCCTTGCTATACTTGAGCCCATCGTTGCGGCCACTGTGTCAATCCATCTTGTTGAGGGTCTTCGCCTTTTTCACTGACCGTCTACTGAAAGCCTTCTCCAGGGACCGGTCCCTGCTGACCACACGACCAAAGTACATGAGACAAAGTCTGACCATTCTCACTGCTGAGGAGCATTCTGGCCGCACTTTTCCCAGGACCGATGTGTTCGTTCATCTGGCACTCTAGCATTTCCAGTATTCTTCACCAACCCACAATTTAAAGGCATCAACTCTTCTTCAGTTTTCCTTATTCATTGACTAGCTTTCATTTGCATATGAGACAATTGAAAATACCTTGGCTTGAACTACGTGCACCTTAGTCTGCAAAGTGACATCTTTGCCCCTTAATGCTTTAAACAGGTCTTTCGCAGCAGATTTGCCAAGTGTGTAGACAACGTGTGATTTCTTGACTGCTCCTTCTATCGGTGTTGATTGTGGATCCAAGGAAGATGAAGACCTTGACAACTTCGATCTTTTTTCCATTTAACGTGATGTTGCATATTGGTCCATTTGTGAGGATTTTTGTTTTCTTTTTGTTGAGGTGTAATCCATACCAAAGACTATATATAGTCTTTAATCTTCATGAGTAAGTGCTTCAAGTCTACTTTGCTTTCAGCAAGGAAGGTTGTGTCATTTGCGTACCACAGGTTGTTAAAAGAGTCTTCCTCCAATCCTGATGCTACCTTTTTCTTCATAGAGTCCAGCTTGTTGGATTATCGGGACCTTAATTACATCTGCAAAATCCCTTTTGCCGTCTAATATAGTCACAGGAGTGACATCTCATTGTATTCCTTCATTCATGGGGAAGAGAACATGCAAAAGCTGGGTCATTGGGGTCTTCTTAGAATTCACAGATGGCGAGCCAACGCAGTCACATGTAAGGGTAGGCAAGAAAGGTAGGGTCCGGTTGTATCCAGATCAGAGCAAATTTGCAATGCATTTGACATATCCTAATGGGCCACTCCTCGGAAGGAAGATGGGGCAATCTACTTCCGTAGTGATACTGCCTCGGAAACCCAAGGAGGGGTCGCTATGAGTTGGGTCCGACTCAACGGCACTTAACAACAAACAACAATATTCTTCTTCATATAGACCAGCTTCTCCAACTAGTAACTCAGAGAAGCTTGAATACGTATTTGGAA
>NW_006921714.1:2829785-2844058 GCF_000298275.1 Orycteropus afer afer | reverse complement strand
ACAACGGGCATATAGAGTAATAGTAACCATATATGGATCAGTGAAAAAGAGGAATATCCTAATGAGATGGACTGACCCAGTGGTTGCAACAGTGGGCTCAGACATTGCAATGTTGTGAGGATGGTGCAGGACGGGGCGGGGTTTCCTTCTGTAGGACACAGGGTTGCTATGAGTTGGGACCTACTGGATGGCACCCAACATCAACCATGAATAATGAAAACTTACTATGTGCTTGGTAGCTGTGTGCATAGTAGGTGCTTTCATCAACTCATTTAACCTACATGATAGCCCTATGAAGTGAGTACTATTGTTTAAAATTGTTCCCAATTTTAAAGGTAGGGGAACCGTCTTAGAGAGGTCATCACCTGCACAGGGTTACCCAGGAAGTAAGGAGAAGAACTGGTTTTGAAACCCGAACAGTCTGGCCCCAGGGCCCACCTAAGCTACTGTGCTTGTGTCATTAGTGAAATGTGGGTGTGGAGCTGGGAAGAGAGATACAGGCTTTGGATAAAAATTCTAAAGTCATTGGCATTTAGATGGCACTTAAAGTCAAGGTAGATGGAATCCCTTAAGGAGAGGTCATAGAATGGAAAGAGAGGATGCAAACTCAGAATTGAGCCCTGAAAAACTCCATAATTCAGAAGATAGGAACATGAGTTGCTAAGAAAGAGTACAGAGGAGAAAGTCAGAATGGTAGAAGAAAAAACTGGAGGAAACCTAGCAAAGTTGTGGTGCCCTGGAAGCCAAAGAGAAAGTCCTTCACGGAGTGTCAGACTCACCAGGCTGGTGATGAGCTGGAGGTGGGCAGTCCCATTGGCAGACACGTGTGATCAGATTGGGCTGAGGAGTGAGCGCAGTGAAGACCACTTTTCAGAAGCTTGGCCCTGGAGAGGGTTAAAGAGACTTAACCAGAGAGGAATGCGGGGTTCAGGATGGTTTTGTTTTCAGTTTCCTGGCTTTAAGATGAGTGATGGTTCAGCATGCCTAAATAACACTAGCCTTGATCTAGGGCAGAGGGAGAGACTGAAACTACGCTGAGGGATAATGGGTTCAAGGTTCTCTAGGGGATGGGGTGGGAGGGTTGGCCTCTGATAGGAAAGGCCCGCTGCTTCTGTTATAATAGAGGAAGGAGAGAGAGGATGCCCACGCATCTGTAGACTGGGTGGCAGGAGGGTGGGTTTTGAACTTTTGATGTTCTTTTTTCTCTATCAATCATGAAGAAAGTCAGTTTTTTATTCAAATAGAGAAAAACACCTTCATTGTTTTGAACAATTCTGTTATTCTGATCTTTTAAGAAATTCTTAGATATAGACAAGTACATAGAAAGTTGATGGAGAATTTGCCCTGGTGGTGCAGTGGTGAAAACGCTTGGCTGCTAACCCAAAGGTCTGTGGTTCGAATCCACCAGCCGCTCCAGGGCAGAAAGCTGTGGCAATCTGCTTCCATAAAGATTGCAGCCTTAGCAATCCTGTGGGTCATTTCTACCGTGCCCTAGAGGGTGGTTATGAGTCAGAACAACTAGACGGCAATGGGTTTAAGATAAAAGTTGATAGAATGTTGTAGGACAGCTTACAGAAGGAGGTTTTCAGGTTTAGCCATTGAAATACTTCTGTGCTCTGCACAGAGGTTACTTCCCTGAACATGTTCCCTGGATCATGCCAAAATTCTTAGTAAGCTTAATGTTCTGTTTCTTTTCTGAAGTGTTTTATATTTAGTGCAGTTCTTCTGAGTTAAATTTATTTGGTGTGCGTATTGGAAAAAAAAGGCAGTTTGTTACTGCTTTACAAGCTTTTGTTTTCTCATTGACTCGGTTTTCACATTGGCTCCATCAAGTAACCCCAGAGTCAGTTGATAAGTAAACACTGCTGTTTTATGCACCAAAAAAGTACGGTGAGTCTTCAAGGCAAGTGACCCTGGCAGCAAGAGAGAAGTGGGCAGCGTTGTGTTGAAGTGCACAGATATTAAATATAACTTTGCTCTGCCTCCAGCAGAACGCTGTCCAGAGAGATGGTTTCAGGCTCAACTACAAAGGTAAGCAGCTTCAGAATAGCTTACCACCTGGCAGCTGGAAGGGGCCTCAGGGGCTGGCTCCCAGCTGGTTTTGCTGCTTGCTGAACTCTCTACAGCAGGGCTAACTGGACCCTGGAGATGGGGGAAAGACTTTGGATTTCAGTTAGGTGTCCGCTGTCAGTATGATACTTGTTGTTGTTGTTTGCCATTGAGTCGGCCCTGACTCATAGCGACCCCTCCTTTGGTTTCCGAGGCAGTATCACTACGGAAGTAGGATTGCCCAACCTTCCTTCCGAGGAGTATGATACTGGACACCTCTAAATTAGCGCTTACCTGATACTGCTTTATAATGACATTTCCCCTGACAAAAGGAAAAAAAAAAAACTCAAAAAGAAGAAAAAAGACTTTGTTTCTTGCTGCAAAAAGGTCTGTCACCTTTTGACTGAAACTTAATTTGTCCAAGAAGCTTATGTTTTGTAATGCCAAGTAAGGAAATACAAGGTTTCATAAGAAAGTTGTTTTACAACTTTAATTACCAGGTTGGTCCCAGTAAATGAGATGCTTAATATTTTCTCATTGGTATATTAAACACAAATCCAAATGTATTAAACAGGGCCTTGAACCGGTTCATTCCGGTATACTGTACGTCAGAATCACCTGGGGACCTTGTTAAGATTTAGACTCTGATTCGGTGTGGAAAGGCAGAATCTCAGGCCGGGTCGAGGCGGAATGAACTGGTTGGAAGCTCTGGTGTTAAGTAAAGATAATTGAGGTCGATTGTGTACCTATTTTTGAAATTTTCCACTTTCTCAGAGACTTTCCTTCAGGGTTTCCTCCCCTTTCTCTGATCTTAAGCTCTTCTTCCTGCAGACATGCTTGAGTCTTGTCTTTAAAGCAAATCCCGTGGTCTTTAGTTATTGCTATCATGCCCCTTTCCACCACTTTTGTTATTATTATTATTGTGATTTGGGTGAAAGTTTACAGAGCAAATTCACTTTCCATACAGCAGCTCACATACACTTTGTCCCATGACATTGACTGCAATTTCCCACAATGCAACAGCTCCCCTCCCACTTCCTCCCCCTTCTTCCCTGTGTCCTTTCCTCCATGCCCTTTTGTCCTCCAACTGTCTCCCTGTGCATACACAGCCCTTCTGTTCTCCCATGATTGATCTCTCCAAGGAGTGTATCTACCTAATGTAAATGTTCACCTCTTATGCCTGTTTTTTGTTAGGCTGGAAGCCATGGGAGTGGGTTCAATTCCAGACCTGAAGAGCAGTTAGGGGCCATAGTCTCAGGGGTTCCACCAGGTTCTGTCAGACTAACAAACCTGATCACCCCCTCCCAATGATTTTGTGTTTTGTTCCACATTGTTTTCCTACTCTGTCCAGAACCTCCTACATAGATCCACCTCTGAGTGGTTGACAGTGGTAGCCAGGCACCATCTAGTTCTTCTGGTTCGTAGTGGTGTAGACTGAGGATCACATGGTGTACCAGTCCCTTGGACTAGTTGTTTCCATGTGTCTTTGGTTTTCTTCATTCTTCTTTGCTCTGGACGAGGAGAGACCCAATGTTACATTTAGATGGCTGCTTGTAAGCTTTTAAGATCCCTGTTGCTACTTGCCAAAGTAGGTTATGGAACAATATTTTGTGTAGTATGTTATGCCAATTGAGCTTGATGTCCCCTGCAACTGTGGTCCTGGGCCTGCAGGTGCAACTATTCACTCCCGCTGGGTAGCTGGCTATGGCCAAGGAGTGACTACAACCTTATCCCTTGTCAGTTCTACTATATACCTAGGAATGCTTACCGAACATATAAATACACTTGTAGAAACATTGTCTGCCAACCCTATACATGGTCATGGTCACATTCCCCTGCATAGACATACCTAAGCATTCAGCCTGTCCACCCATGTATCCACCTGCAGATCAATGTTTGCCTTCACTGACAACACTGTACTGTATGTGCAGTAGGGTTCATCTTTGTTGTCTGTATCTCCCATGTCCCTCTCTCTGTCTTCCTCTTCCTCAATGCCACCGTGTCGATCACTCACATTTGTACATTGCCCTTCTCTTCACCCAAATCAATACTTGTCTCTCCCTATCTAACAGTGTACCCCCCCTTCCCTCCCACCTCTGGTAACCAACAAATTTCCTTCCATGTATAAACCTTTCCTTGACTTCTTACAATAATGGACTAATACAGTATTTGTCCTGTGATTGATTTTCACTCAGCATAATGTCTTCCAAGGTCATCCACATTTTGTGGTGTTTTGCTGATTCAGTGTTATTCTTTAGGGTTGCATAGTATTCTGTTGTGTCTATGTACTGTAGTTTGGTTATCCATTCTTCTGTTAAAAATCCACCTAGGTTGTTCCCATCTTTTTGCTATTGTAAATAGTGCTGTGATGAATATGGGTGTGCATATATCTGTTCTTGTCCTGGCTCTCACTTCTTTTGAATATACACCTAGTAATGGAATGGCTGGGTCAAATGTCGACCACTTTTTGAAAGAACAGTTTACTCCAGCTGTTTCTACTTCTTTGTCTCCCATTCGCTGTTTGGTATTCTGTAACATCAGGCTTTGCCTCAGCCACTCCACCGAGACCGTTCTCACTAAAGTTACTGTCTTCCTGTGCCAAACCCGGTGGAAATGTCCATTTTGCTCTGACTTAACCTCTTTAGAGTGCTAGGTTCTGCAGCCCAGGTATGGCTCTCCCTTTGCCCAGTGCCAGGTGGTCCCTGCCTCCCAGTTCTTCTCCGTCACCCATGGCTCTGTCTTCCTTTTTACTGTCACTGTTCCTCTGCTTGTGTGTTAAATTGCTAATCCATTATCAGTTCTCTCCTCTTCCAACTATTGATCCTCTTCCTGGGAGAGAAAATGTTATCGTGGTTTAGACTACAATCCAAATCTGTTTTTAACTTAGACCTCTTTCTTGAGCTCTCTTTCAGTTATTCCAATGGCCTCTAGAGCAGAAAGCATTTGGCTAACCCACAGGTACTTAGTTAGACTCTGAAGTGCAATACCATATATTCACGTATAATGTGCCCACATGAAAAACACGCACACACGTAACTCGTGAGGCAGTTGCACTGTTTGGGGAAAAAAAGAAAAGTATAACACACACATTACTTGCATGAAAATATGATATTGCTTCTTCCTCCAGCTTTCCATATTTTATTTCATGGCCTTGCCATTCTTCATCCTGCCAGGGGCCTGAAGTAGGAACATCCTGGTCTTCTCTCTCTCCTTACGTTGTCCCTGCCCACCTTTCCGCTCTCCCAGGTGTGGCAATTGAATTTGAAATACCTGTTTCACCTTTTCTTGCTCACCAGTGCCACAGTTATAGTCCAGTGTCTAACCTAATGCTAATAGTTGTCATTACTGAGTTCTATGTGTTAGCTGCTCCGCCAAGGATTTTGCATGTTTCACGTAGTCCTCACAGCACGCAGTGTGATGGATATTTTATCTGACGACTCTGGTGCACAGCGTCAGAGCCTGTCGGCCTCCCCTCTGCAGTCCAGCAGGGGCAGACATTCTGTGCGAGCTTCAGCTCCCTTCACGTTGACAGCCTCCAGCTTCAAGCGTGCATGCAGTACCTGCTTCGTTTCTGCCCCAGGACTTTAACTCCTACTCGGAGGCCTAGGTGGGCGCTGGCTCAGCAAGAACAAATGCACATCCCGGAAGTACGGAGGTGGAAATGGTCCTCTGGGGCCATCCCACGAATGAGAAACGCCTCTCTGTATGAATCCGGGAGAGGAAACTTGTGTGAGGCACTCGGTACGGTCCTCACTAGTTCCAGACAAGATGGGTTGATAACGCATCTCCATCCTGGCTTTTCTTTCTTCCCTGTTTCTCCTTAGTTCCTCCTCACTCCTTCTCACTGAAATTACCTTCCAAATAGATAAGTCTTTTTGAGACTCTGCTTTTGGAGGGAGCCCAGGCTAGGATAGTTAGCACCTGCAGTGGTTGTAGAAAGCGCACCCTCAGATGGGATGTTGGGGTGGATTGCTTAGTGGTGAGACTGCAGCAAGGACCCCCTTGCTGGTGATATTGGGTGGTGGTAAGCCTCCCATATGTGACAGCACAGTTACAGAGACTCACCTGCAGTGACTGGGACTAGCTGTGAAAGACAGGTGAAGAGTTGGGCTGTGTGATCGCTCTGACACTTGAGTGGTGTGGAGCCTGTGGTAATTATAAGGGCTCTGAAGTTGACTGAGCTCTCTCACCTTTGGAAACCTGGAAAATAGGAGAATGATAGGCTTAGGCAGTTAACTAATTCAAGACACGCTCTGACAGCTAAAGGGCCTCTGTGGCAGCATTTAAAAAGACCCTCATCTCCTGCAGCCGTAGGAAGGTTATGCTGAAAAACAGGCCCAGGATTCAACACAAGGGTGGCGGTGCTGTATACCTTCTGTGACGGGCTTGTGCTGTATCAGCTGAGCTGAGTTGCAACCACACCTCCCAGAATGCCCCTCTGAGTTCCAGATTGCACTCAGTGCAGACACATTTAGTGAGACTTCAAGGGCAGAAGTGAGGCGGCAGTCGTGTTTCTTTTACCTCCGGCTGTTGGTGAGGGTCCTGGGTGCTGCTGCGGCTCCCACACACGTTGTTGCTGATCTGCTGTGTTATGTTGTTGGTGTGGAGCAGTAGCCAGGCCTGCAGCAACTCTAGCTCCCATTGGTGGATCCACCTCCCTCAGCTTTTTGGAGTCCTGAGTCACCGTGTACAGCTTTTCTGCAGGTTACCTGCTTCATTGAAGTTGGAGGCCAGAAGGTAGAGAGGGAGAGAAGTGAACGTCTGTTTGTCCTCATTGGTTTCAGCTTGTCTTTGGGGTTCCAATTAATCCATACTTCTTCCCACTTCATATCCATCTTCCTCTCCAACTCTATGTCCTGCTGTCTTCAGCCCCAGCTCCTGCCGCAGAAGTAACGGTCTTACCTTGACTGCTTAAACAAATCCCTGCGTAAGTCCTGTGTCCTGTACCCCTTGTAGTGGATCTGCCTTTCTGTTACACCCTTGACAGACATTCTATGTCAAAGTCAGGAGTCTTACATGGAAAGGATAGGAAGGAGCCTGAGACCTCAGATGGGGACATTTGGATGGATGAGCCTGAGAATCTTAAATCACTAGATTTCCCGGAGTCCTTGGAATCACTGCCCCCACCCTTTATTGGAAGAGAACAGCCTCCCCTTGCTTGGAAATCATGCAGTGATCCTGTTGAGGTGGGTGCCTCACGAGATAATGGTTATCCTTCAAATCTGCATTACTCCCCCCCTATGGCTACAGAACAGTGATTAGACAGGCTCAGCCCAGTCCAAGCAGAGACGGAGTTCTTGCTCTGGGAGAAGATAGCTTACTCAGGAAAGCCATTCCAGCACCTGGATAGTGTGTACCAATAAGAGAGTAGGGGCAACATACAGGGAAGTGCATCTTATTATTCAGAGGTGGCAGAGCAATCAGGCTGGATAGGGGAGAATTACTGACTTGGGAGCACTAGCAGTAACTCAGGATCTAATATCCTAGTATCTTGATCCTGATGTGCTGCTGGGATGGTTCTTGATGCTTGGACATGAATATGGCCTATAGTAAATTAGACAAATATGTAAGAACTGCTTTGGCAGAGTATTGAGGTCAGATGTCTCAGAGAAGAGAGAATATTAAAATGGATTTATTATACGGGGCTGGAGAACACACTGTCTGACACTGTTCCCTAGGAAAACACTTTCTTCACTAAGGTAATAAAGATGGCACTTGTGAAAGCGATACCGAGGCTAGGATTGATTGGAGACACTTCCATGAAACTGGATTCCCTAGTATCCGTAATGATGATAGGATTCTGGCATGCCAGAGGCCAGATGGTGGTACTTAACCATCAGGGACGAGGTGGATAGAATTACATTAATGGGCCGGATTGGCGTTCAGGGCCCAGACTCTCAAAGGTCTATGGCAATAGCTAATAGGCCATGGGGCAAGGTGGAAGGACAACCAATCATGTCGCTTGACTTTTGTAGTTCAGGCCTTTGTTTCTGAGGAATATGAGCCTCTGGTTGCCTTGCCTTTGTTGGGCATGGTGGCTGTGCTCCCCAAGTCATTAAGCTTGAAAGCAGTGAGAAAAACCTCAGTAAATTCCTCCTTATCCCCATAATGTAGTAGCAACCTTAGCTTCTCCTGGAAGACTCAATGGATTTGTATTTAATGGAGGGCTTGAGTGGTGTGGTGGTTAAATTTGTGTGTCAACTTGACTGAGCCTGGTTGATTGGCTGGGCAGCTGGTGGTGGTAGTTATTCCTCATGGTGAGACTGGCAATCAGCTCCATGGTGGGATCTACCACAAGCAGTGAGTAGCTGCTTCAGGGATGCGGTCTGCTTCCTGTATATAAGCAGCTGCTTTGGGAATGGTCTCTAGCTTATGGCACACTTGAACCCTGCATGTAGCCGTGTCGTTGTTCAGCAGCCCGCCATGCTCTGCCGACCTTGGGACCTTAAATGGACTTGAATTAATGGCCTGCTGTGTGGTTTGGTAACATCGGGACTGTGCCATTTTATTTGTCGCCCTTGAGCTTGTTAGCCTCAGCAGCCAGTAGCTGCCTGAGTGAAGAGATGACTCTAGTTTCAGTGGGCCGGGAGCAAGAGGCAGAGCTGCGCTTTGAACTTGGACTTCTAGCCTCCCTAACTGTAAGAGAATGAACTCCTGTTTGTTCAAGCCCTCCCATTTGTGGTATTTCTGTTAGAGCAGTACTAGGTCACCAGAACAAGTGGATTTGAACTCTGTCCTGTCAGTTGCCTCTTACGCATCACCTCGTACCATCTTCAAACTCTTCCATGCAGGCTTTGACTCACTTTGTAAAGACAGTGTCTTGGCTCAGCATGCTCATTATATACCTTCTCCAATGCCCATCATGAGATAGATGTTGGGAGACACCCAGACATGTGCACCCTGGAAGTGTAGGAAGTTAATGCTCCCCCTAGGACAACCCCTTAGTCACTTTGAAGACTAAGGTGTACCTGACCTAAGCCATGGTATTTGCAATTGCCTCATATGCGTGTGTGAGCCAGACAATGAATAAGGAAGACCGAAGAAGAGTTCGTGCCTTTGAATGGTGGTGTTGGTGAAGAATGCTGGGAACACCATGGACTGCCAGAAGAATGAACAGATCTGCTATGGAAAAGTGCAGCCAACTGCTCCTCAGAAGCAAGAACGGCCAGACTTCGTCTCACTGGCTTTGGTCACGTGGTCAGCAGGGACCATTCCCTGGAGAAGGATATCTTGCTTGGTAAAGTAGAGGGTCAGCAAAAAAGCAGAAGACCATCAACAAGATGGATTGACACAGTGGCTGCAATGAGTCCAAGTGTAGCAAGGATTGTGAGGATGGCGCAGGACTGGGCAGTGTTTCATTCTGTTGGTACATAGGATCGCTATGAGTCGGAGCTGACTCGACACACCTACCACAACAGGACAACCCCTAACCAGAGAAGAGCTCTCCCTATCTCTGCACAGATAATTCTGGGAGTGTTCTAAACGTTCCTCAGAGTCCTGGCAAGGTTGAACTCCGTTGTCCACATCACTGACCATCTCAGTAAGAGGCCCTTCACTTCCCTTGGTCCTTTCTGCCTTCCCAAGTTAAACACCTGTCTGTGAGTCTTTCCTGGTGCTTTGTTTCTGGGTGGAACACAGGCTCAGATGAGAGCAGTTGTGTGTGTGCACCTGCCAGCCTTGCCTTCCTGTGTACCAACGCGCCTACCTGTTCATCCATCTGTCCATCTGTCTGTCTGATTACAGATTACGATTGAGGGGCTTGGAGTGGTAAAAATCAGTGCTCAGCACATCTCCGGTAAGTGGCAGAGCTTGAGTTCTTCCCTGAGTATAGCTGAAGTCAAACGTCTTCCTTCCTCCTTGATCGTACAGTTCTGTGGGTGCGGAAGATGACGGCAGGAGGCCTTAGTTAGCTTGTCCTTGAGCATCCTCAGTGATCCGTCCCCACCTGCCTGTTTGTATAGGTAGTTTGTAGTTCCCAGTCTATAGGTTATGCCAGGCATGTGCTTGTCCCTTTGTCACTAACTGCTTTTCCTTTCCTTGAGTGTGTGTGTGAGTATGTGTGTGTGTGGGAGTGTGTGTGTGTGTCTGGGGTGGGGGTAGATGGGGGAAGACACACTGCAGTCTATTTGGAAAATGTGTACTTTTTCTTTTTTTCATTTAGTGAACTGTTATTTCTTCCTGTTTTTGTTTGCTCACTTCTCTTCTTAGGTCTTGCATTTCAGATTCAGAATGGTTTTTGTGCCCACCCCCCACCCCAAATGCCTGTTTGAGGGTGTTTAATTCAGTGTGAAGGTTTTGTTACCAGTTTCTTCAGATTTTCGGTGTTTGGGGGTGGGGGGTGGGGAGAAGGGGAAGTTTCATCCACTGAAATGCTGTGATTAGCGTTTTCTGAGTCTCTCCCGGTGGCTCTGGATGTCTGCTTTGCCGTTTGGTGTGTCTGCCTGTCCGTTCCCTAGTTGCACAGCTCCTCTGTGCAGTTTCTCCTGTGGATGGTGGTGTGGGGTGGGGCTGGCATGTCTCGTTTCTCCTGCGTTTCTTTGGTATCCTTGTTTTCCCTCTTTCCCTCACTGGGCGCTTCCCAGGATCCCTCGCATTCCCATCCAGGCCCGTGCGTGTCCACCTCCTTCCTGGCCGTTCCTGTAGAGGACCAGTCCCGCCCTGCGTTCAGTCTTTTGGCTTTTCCTGTGGCCTCTTCTGGGGGTGATTTTCCCTGGGCTGTGCCCACGTCCCCCAGGCCCCTCCACTCTTTTTAGGGTCTTGTCAGTCTCTCTCTCCCGTCTCCACACTCCCAGACTTGCTGTGGTGAGCGGCAGGGGCTCTGTTGGATTTTTTTTTTTTTTTTTTTCTATTGGGGTCATCTGACGTCTCTAGGATTCACTTTCTCCTCATAATGCTGAAGTCATAGGTCACTTGTCGTTTTGTGTGCTCTCTTTGGTAGGTGTCAGGGTTGCTTGGTTTGGTTTAGAGAGCGATTGGGGGCATTTGAAAGTAGGAGGCCTCCATTGTTAACCAGGCCCTCTACCTGACTCAGTTCAAGCCTGCCTTCTCTTCTCTGAAGGCTTCCTCGGTACTGTTTCCGTCTCCCTGCTCAGTTGCTGCTTCTTTTTGTCCCCACCCTTTTCACCTGTCTCTAATTACACTTGTTGGTGGCTTTGTAATGATACATTTGTTTGCCCCTCCCCCATAACATCTCTAAACCAGCAAGCTGTGTCTTTCATTTTTGAGATGCACAGCGGATAACTGCTAAGTGGTCGGTTTTCTTAAAGAAGAAAGAGGCACAACCAGTAGACGCAGACCCTCCATTGGCTGTGCATGACCTGACTGTTACTGGGCCATATTGATCTTCATTTTAAAGGAAGACAAACAAGTAGAAATTTTGAGTAATCATCAGGATTATATTACAGTAATAGGGTAATATGACAACTTTGAGTTCTTAAATGTTCCCTGATTGACTGTTGGCATGGATGTGCCAACTATCCCATCTTCTATGGTACTGTTTAGTACCTTGATCCAGCCTCTGGTTTTTGTATAACAGGTTTGAAACAAAGGACTTGACAATATGCAGGTGTATCCTTAAAGGTATATGTGAAAATTCAGACTCTTTATATAAGAATTCTGAAATAGTCTACTTAGAATTTTTTTTCTTCCTACCCATCTTTTCAAAGAGTTCTTGTGGTATACTGATTAAGACATTTCGCTGCTGACCAAAGGTTGGTGGTTTGAACACACCAGCTGCTCTGCTGAAGAAAGATGGAGCAATCTTCTACTGTAAAGATTTACAGCCTTGGGAACCCAGTGAGGGTCGCTATGAGTCAGAATTGACTCGATGGCAGTGAGTTTTTTATTTTTTTTTTTGAGACAGCATTTCATAAACAAACGATTCTTCAAGTGAGGGCTATTTCTTCTAGACCAAGGGATCCGTTTAAGCCATTTGTTGTTTGCAGTGCTCTCTTTTATGTTGCTGGCCATCGTTATTGGACATGGTTTGGGAAGATAAATAATTATTATGGGTCACAGGATTTTTCAAAAGCTATTTTTATCCAGAATTCTCTGTAGAAAGATACTGTTATAAATAGAAGAGGTTGGTCAACGTATTACTGTATTGATTCACTGATCAGAATTGATTCACTGGTCAGAAAGGAAGCTTGTCTCTCTAAAATGAATTTATTCAGAAAATAAAATTGTTAGGTTTTTTCCTGTATTCTGAAATTAATAGAGAAAAAAACAAAAACAAAAATCCCAGAATGGACAGGCATCTGATACTGGTGTGACATAAGGCATAGGAATCCTTTTCAATAATATTTAAGTTGATGACATTTTTTTTTTTTAGTTCTACTATTGTGTGATAGCTGGGCCGTCTCTTTAGGAGCTCTGGTAGCATAGTGCCTAAGGCACTTGACTGCTAACCAGAAGGCTGGCGGTTCAAACCCACCAGCCACTCCTCGGAAGGAAGGTTGGGCAGTCTACTTCCGTAGTGATGTTGTTGTTGTTGTTATGTGCCATCGAGTCAGTCGGCCCGACTCATAGCGACCCCTCCTTGGGTTTCCGAGGCAGTATCACTACGGAAGTAGGATTGCCCAACCTTCCTTCCGAGGAGTGGCTACTGCCTCGGAAACCCAAAGAGGGGTTGCTATGAGTCGTGTCTGACTCCACGGCAAATAACAGCAGCATATTTTGTCTATTTTTGTTCTATTCAAAAGAAATACTAAGTAAACCACACAAATCTAGAATTGAGGAGTAATTTCTTTGGAAACATTTGAAATTCCAGATGGACATTGTCCATGAGAAGATAATTGACCTCCCTCGGTTTGAGTAGTCTCTGTTACCTCTAAGGGAGCTCTGGTGGTGTAGTGCCTAACGCATTTGACTGCTAACCAGAAGGCTGGTGGTTCAAACCCAGCAGCCACTCCTTACAAGGAAGGTTGGACAATCTACTTCCATAGAGATACCACCTCGGAAACCCAAGGAGGGGTTGCTATGAGTCTGATCCGACTTGACAGCAGTGCATTATTATAAGCCATGTAAGATATTATGAACAAACCACTTGGCTCTTTGGAGGCAGTCCACGATTTACTAGACTATTGGTTACAATCACTATTACTAGCAATCTGATTTCAGCAAGTGCTTTTTGCTTTACCTGTGAATTCTTATCAAATCATCCCAACCACTCTGTGTGGTGGTTGTTGTTGTTGTTATGTGCCATTGAGTTGGACCTGACTCATAGCGACCCTTTCTTGGGTTTCCAAGGCGGTATCACTACGGAAGTAGATTGCCCCATCTTCCTTCAAGGAGTGGCTGGTGGGTTTGAACCGCCAGCCTTCTGGTTAGCTGTCAAGTGCCTTAGGCACTACGCTACCAGAGCTGCCATGGTAGATGTTGTTATTGTCTTTGTTATGAAGAGCAAAGGTAAGGTTAAGAGCTCTATTGAGTCACACACTTACTTGTCAGTGGTAGAACTGAGCGGGAATCTAGGTAGAGATTTGCACTCTGTGCCCTGACCTAACGCTTTCCATGACTGATTTCTTAACCCAGCATGAGAACAACTTTCATTCATTCATTTTCAAATTAGGGGTGGTGAATAAGGGTACAGTGGGCCATGAGGAGTCGGAATCAGTGGCCACAGGATTTTTAAGGGCAAGAGTGGTGAGGAGGGAGGGAAATGAGCCAGGAGCAGAAGCTAATGTTTTTGTCTCTTTAGGAATTATTAGTTATTTTAGCTTCTATTTTTCAGAGGTTATTTTTTGAAAATGTGAATCTTCTATGATAGGTGTAGAGCTAAACCTACCAGCTAGCTTTTAGTATTTTGTCATGGTTAGTTCATCTTTTTTTTTTTTTAATCCAAAAGTAAAGGGTCACTGTTTCATTGGAAGCCTGTCTAGCCTCCCTGAACCAGTCCTTCTGTCTTGTCATTTCCAGAAGTAACTACTATCCTTAGTTTAGTTTTTTCATCCCAGTTATGCACACCTTTATCTGCTGTTGCCACGTTGCTTTCCAAATTGATTGCACTAATTCATGTCTCTACCAGCAGGATGCAGGAGTTCTTTCTGCTTCATTTGCAACTCTTGGTATGGTCAGACTTTTCAGTCTTTACTGATTTGAAGGGAGTAATGGGAGCTCTGGTAGCATAGTGGCTAAGGCATTTGGCTGCTAACCAGAAGGCTGGCGGTTCAAACCCACCAGCCACTGCTCGGAAGGAAGATGGGGCAATCTACTTCCATAGTGAT
>NW_006921714.1:2826525-2828732 GCF_000298275.1 Orycteropus afer afer | reverse complement strand
GCTGTTTCTCCTCAATTTGAGTGGTGCCACATCAGCAAATGGAAGTCTTGAAAGCTTTACCTTATCCATATGAGTAAGGCTGGATTTACTCAGATGATGCAGCTCTTTCCCAGTCGTATTTTGAGAGCCTTTTAACCTAACCAGACTATTCATAAAGTTGCGCAATAATGTATCAGACAGTGTTTCTTTGCTATTCATAAGGTTTTCCCTGGCCAATTCTTTGAGAAGTGGATGTTCTCTTCCTTCTTCCTAGTCTGTAAGCTGGGCTGATACCTGTGCACCATGTGTATCCCGCTGGGTTTGAAGCACCAATGGCTCAGCCTCAAAACTCACATGAACACGTCACCATGGTAGGACAAACTGACAGACAAGTTTGTCTCCCTGCTGCAGACCTCTCCTACTACCCTTACCTGGGTCCCTGTGGCTGACTGCTCCTCTGTCCAGGTTCCAGGGCCTTTTAATCCCCTTTCTCCCGCTCTCCCACCCTGCTGCTTTGGGCATGCCTGGGTTCCCTCTCCTCACCTGGATCCCTGCTGCTGACTGCTCCTGTGTCCCAGTTCCAGGGCCTTTTAATCCCCTTTCTCCCACTCTTCCGCCCTTCTGCTTTGGGTGTGCCTGGGTTCCCTCTCCTCGCCTGGATCCTTGTGGTTGACTGTTCCTAAAGGATGTGTGTGTGTATACACACACACACACACACACACACTGGAGTACTATAGAGTAGTGAAAATAAATTACTCAAAGGTATGGAAAACTCCCACTTGTAATCTCAGCAAAGAAGGTTATGTATAACTTAGCTAACAAGGACATGTATATGTATAATAACGGAGCTCTGGTAGTGTAGTGCCTAAGGCATCTGACTACTGGCCAGAAGGTTGGTGGTTCAAACCCTCCAGCCAGTCTGTGTAAGGAGGATGGGACAATCTACTACTGTAAAGATTTACTGACTTTATTTTAAAGGATATATATACATATATACATGTATATGTATATATATGTATATATATATATATATACATACATATATGTGTATATATGTATGTATGTATGTGTGTGTGTGCGTGTGTGTATATATATATATATATATATATAAATATATATAATGTATTTTAATTCTACATGTCAGTGGTTACATGCTTTAGGCCTTAGGTCCTTCTTAAACGGAGTGGTGTGGACATAATTCACTTTTGTTTTTTTAAACGGCTGAGCGGCATTTATTGCCCTTTGCTTAGATAGCAGTGCTCAAGTGTGTGGGACTGTTGCCTCCTCCTTACTCAGGAGCCCCAGGCTGCTGTGCCGTTTGTGGTTATGCTGTTTATTGCTTACAGTCTGTTCTTTTTCTTTCCTTGTTTGTTACCTGTTGCTTCTCGATGTTTCAATGTATTTCATTGCTTTTTCTCTACTGTGTGATTTTAGATAAAATTATCTAGGATAGGCCCTAGGAATTAGCTTATCTTTTGTGAATGTGCTGTGTTACAGCCATTTTCCTCGAAATTTTCTAAGTTGGGGCCTTGCATTTGACCTCTGTTGTTGTTGTTGTCAGTTGCCGTTGAGTTGGTTCTGACTTATGCCGACCAAGGTGATTAGATTCGCCAGACCAAGCTAGGTTATTGTGAGCATGGCTGTGGTCTGGTCAGTGTGCGGTGATAACCTTGTGACATTGGCATGTATTCTTGTAAATTTCCATAAACATGGTAATCTTTGAAAATTCTGAATTATAACTTTCCAAAGTTAGCTTTTTCTTTTAGGTTTCTGAGTGCTGCTGGAAAAGTAATGAACTCTTTCTTATTTTATGTGATTGGCTGGGCCTCTACTCTGGTTATACCATTGCTGGTGAAGTTTTTACAGTCACATTAGTGATTGTAAAGCTTTTTCTTATTCCCCTGTTGCTGAGTGAAATAAGTCAATCATTGGACTCCCCACTGGCATTAAACTTCTGTGGCGACAGGGATTCTCCCTTTTGTTCACAGTTTTATCTCAACACCAAGAAGAGTGAGTGTCTGGAACCTGGGAGATAACAGATACTTGAGTGAGTGCCTGAATGAATGAGTGACTGAGCAGTGGAATAAAGTCTACCTGCTTTGTTTTTAGTAATGAATGCTGATTAAGTCGACTGAAAAGAGTAAGGCTATTTTATGTTTGCTTCCATGACTTCTTTCTCTCTAACTCAAATTATCTGCATTTTTTTTTCTTGCCTTTTTTTTTTTTTT
>NW_006921714.1:2821085-2825596 GCF_000298275.1 Orycteropus afer afer | reverse complement strand
AATGACCATAACCTTGCCCCTTGTCAGCTCTACTATACACCTGGGAATTCTGATCACTCACATAAACTTATAGGACCATTGTCTGCCAGCCCTATATATGATCTTGGATACACAATCCATTTAGACATACCTAATTGTTTAGCTTGTTCACCTATCTATCCATCCATAGGTCAGCCAGAATTTAAACCCCAACCACATGACTCTAGAGCCCATATTTTCAGACATGGCCCCTAACTGCTGTTGAAGCTGGAGCTGTTGCTGTGTTTGATGAGTGGACCAAGAGAATCAGAACAGTACTTCAAGAATGTCTAAGACTATGAGAGTGTGACTAGATGCTGTGTATCCATCCCTTTTGTTGGTGTTATTTTTAATTGTTATTGTGATTTGAGTGAAAGTTTACAGATCAAATTCATTTTCCATATAGCAGTTCATACACATTTTGTTTGACATTGATAGCAATTCCCCTCAATGTAACAGCTCTCTTCTACTTCTTCCCCATAGTTACTCTCCTGTGTTCTTCCCTCCCATACACTCCTGCCCCCTGAGCTATCTCCCTGTGCAAACACTGCCCTTCTGTTCTCCCATGATTGATTGCTCCAAGGAATGTATCTATTTCATGTTCACCCCATATACCTGTCTATTGTTTGGCTGGAAGCCACAGAAGTGAGTTCAGTTCCAGACCTGAAGGGTAACTAGGGGCCATAGTCTCAGTGGTCTATCAGACCAGCCAACCTGATCTCTTTTTTATGATTTTGAGTTTTGTTCCACATTGTTCTTCTTCTTTTTTTTAATGCATTTTATTGAAATATAATTTATGTACAGTGAAATACACAAAGCTAAAGTGACATGGGTCGTGCATTTTTTTTTTCCAGTGTTCCCTCCCTTCCCCTCCTCCCCTTGGCAACCAACAAAGAAAGTTTCCCTCCATATATAAACCTTTCCTTGACCCTCCACAACAACAAACTAATGCAATATTTGTCCTTCTGTGATTGACTTATTTCACTCAGCATAATGTCCTCCAAGTTCATCCGTGTTATGTGGTGTTTTGGAGACTACGTTATTCTTTAGTGCTTCATAGCATTCCATTGTGTGTATGTACCATAGTTTGGTCATCCACTCCTCCACTGATGGGCACATAGGTGGTTTCCATCTTTTTGCTATTGTAAATCGTGCTGCGATGAACATGAGTGTGCATATGTCTGTTCCTGTCCTGGCTCTCACTTTTTTGGAGTATATACCTGACAATGGAATTGCTGGGTCAAATGGTGTCTCCAATTGCAGCTTTCTAAGAAATCTCCATATTGTTTTCCAGAGTGGTTGTATCACTTCACAGTTCACCAGCAGTGTATGAGAGTCCCAATCTTTCCGCATCCCCACAAGCATTGATTATTTTCTGTCTTGTTGAACCTTGCCATCAGTGCTGGGGTGAGATGGTATCTCATTGTTGTTTTGATTTGCATCTCTCTGATGGCCAATGATCGTGAGCATCTCTTCATGTATTTGCTGGCCACCTGAATATCCTCCTTGGTGAAGTGTCTATTCATGTCTTCTGCCTGTTTTTCAATTGGATTGTTAATTCCTTTGCTGTTGAAGCATTGAAGTTTTCTATAAATCTTAGAGATAAGTCCCTTGCCAGATATGTAATTATCGGCAAGTATGAATTTGTTGTTGTCGTTTTGTTATGTGCTTTTTCATGCCGTTGATTTCTTTGTTCTGTATCATTTTGTGTGCTGCGCTCGTTTTGTTTATGAATGATGTTATCATTTCCTTCATTGCTATTATTTTAGTATATGCTGAATATTTGTGCTGGTTCTCTTTTTTATTTTGATGTGAAGGTTATCATTTTTCTTTGAGGTTACCCTGTGATTTTATAGTTTTCTTCTCAAGCTTAGAACAGTCTTTCTATCTTGTGGTTGTCTTGACCATCTAGAAGTTCTGTAATGACACAGTTTTTCCCTCTTTTTGGTTTGTAGTAGTCCTCATTTGTCAATAGTTGTTTGCTGTTGTTGCTTCTCTGTCCACAGGGCTCCCTTTAGCATTTCTTGTAAGGCTGGTCTGGTTTTAACAAATTTCCTTAATTTCTGCTTATGTGGAAATGTCCTAATTTCACCATCATATTTGAGGGACAGTTTTGCGGGTACATAATTCTTGGTTGGAAATTTTTCTCTTTCAGGGTTTTTATATATACCATCCCACTGTCTTTTTACCTGCGTGGTTTCTGCCAAGAAATTTGAGCTTATTCTTACTGGTTGCCCCTTTAGGTAAGTTTTCATATTTCCTATGCTGCTTTCAGGATTCTTTCTTTGTCTTTGGTTTTTATGAGTTTGATGATGATACGTCTTGGTGATTTTCTTTTGGGGTCTATCCTGTTTGGGGTTCAGTGGACTTCTTGAATGGATATATTCTCATCTTTCATCATACCAGGAAAATTCTCTTCCAACAAGTCTTCAACAATTTTTTCTATGGTTTTATTTGTCTCTTCCTGTTCTGGAATTCTGATTACATGTAGGTTATTCCTTTTGGTGGTATCCCACATGAACCTTAGGCTTTCTTTATTTTGTTTTCATCTTTTTTTCTGATTGATTGCTTTCCAAAGAAGTACTGAGGGATTTGTTTTCAATCTCCCTAATTCTTTCTTGCACTGATTCAATTCTGCTCCTTTGTCCATTGAATGAGTTATCTATTTCTGAAAATTTACTATTAATCTTCTGGATTTCTGTGTGTAGATTTTGTATCATTTCTAATTTTTTATTTATTTTGTCATTTTGTTCTTGTATTGTCTTTCAAAATTGTTCTAGGGTTTTCTGTTTTCCTCAATTTTGTCAGTGTTTTCCTTAATTTGCCTCTCAATTCGTTGAAGATACGTAAATATAATTCTTTTGAATTCTTTATCAGGGAGTTCCAATGCTGCTTCTTCCTCAGTGATGTGTTTTGGGTTTGTATCCTGATCCCTTGTTTCTCCTGTTTTATCTTGCTTCTTTGTGTGGACTGTGATGCTCTTTTGTCTCCGAGGCATTGTGACATTTTTGTGTTTATATTTAATTGGTGATTGTGTGTTGGACTGACTTCCCCACAATTTTAATTTTCTTTGCATGTTATCTACGTAAGCAGGGTACTGTGCTGTGCTCCTCTGTTCACTAGTTGGCAGCACTTATACACTCACCACCTGTCTCCTTTCCCATTGTTAGCCTCCTGTTTATCCCTGCTGTCCTTGGCAAATAGAGCCTATTCTTAGGTCCCTGAAATCTGAATGAGAATGCTGTCACTTTAAAGTCCAAGATGGCCAACGCCTGTAAACAGTGAAAATGGCTGCACTGTCCATCACTTTAAATATCTAAAATGGCTGCTTCTTATAAACAAATCAAAATGGCTGCAGCCTCTGGACAGCAGAAAGTCCACAGTTCAGGCTGTCTCCCGCCCTAGTCAAAGGCCACCAGCGCAGTCATCCCTGCATCCCTTGGTGACCAGGGCTGACCTTTAGGATGATTGTCAGATCCCAATGTCACTTGGAAATATTCAGGCTGTTGGTTCCGTCAGAGTAGCTGATAGTCCATTGCTCCAGCTGTCTCTGTACTCTCTCTGTTTTCATTTAGGTTGTACTGTGTACTTCTGTATAGTGCCCTTCAAAGTTCAGGGCTCCAGGATTATCTTCTGTGTCTCTGTCAATTGGTTTCTCTTTTCTTTGTTGAAGAGGGTCTGTGTAGCTTGTCTGCCTATTCCTCCATCTTACTGGAAGTGCTCTTTTTCTTGTCTTTTCTGTTTTTTTTTTTTTTTTTTGTATTTTGGAAAACATGACTCCTTTCCAAAGTGTTTTCCATATGCTATTAAAAAAGTTATTTTTATTAACTGCAATGGATTAAAAATAATTGTAAAACATATGTAAGGCATAAAGAATAATGCTATAACAATCCTCATGTATACATATATTACATATGTATATGTCAATCACTTGGGTTATGAGAAAAAAATTCCTTTTGAAATACCCTGTAAACCCTTCCCCAGTTATCCCTTCCCCCTCAGAGGGAGGATCATTATCTTGGATTTTGTGATGATCATTCTCTTGCATTTCCACCTAGTTTTTTTACCTTCTGCGTGGGACCCTAAACAACATGAACACAAAATCCTGCTGTATGGATTCCTCTGCAATTTGATTGTTTTCACTTCATCTTATATTCTTGGCTTTATCCATATTTTTGTATGTAGGGATAATTTATTCATTATCAGGGTTATAAGCTCTTCCATGTATGTAGAATACATTTTGTTCATTTACTGTCAATGGACATTTGAGTTATTTTCTTTTTTCTATTAAAAATAGTGTTTCTGATATTTTTGGAGGCGGGGCAAGATGGCGGACTAGGTAGAAGGATTGCACAGACCCTCTTCAACAAAGAAAAGGGAAACCAATGAACACAGACACAGAAGATAATCTTGGGCCCCTGAGCCTTGAAGGAAAGGATGCAGATTTGGACTAAACCCCAACTAGCAGAAGAATTTGCGTGAAAATACCAAAA
>NW_006921714.1:2800767-2808861 GCF_000298275.1 Orycteropus afer afer | reverse complement strand
ACACTGGGAGGAGGTAACTATGGGGAGGAAGTGGGAGGGGAGCTGCTGCATTGTAAATTTTGGTCAATGACATGAGACAAAGTATATGTGAACTGCTGTGTGAAAAGTGAATTTACTCTGTAAATCTTCACCCAAATCCTAATAAAAAAAATAATAAAATAGTGTTTCTGCGAATATATATATATATATATAAAATTTGTATTTTAGTCATGGGGATATATATAACTTTGCTAGATAATACCAATTTATTCCTCCAAAACAGTTGTATTAAATTTTACTGTTAACAAAACCTCAAACCAAACTGACTGCCATCGAGTCAATTCCAACTCACAGTGACTCCCATTGGGTTTCCAAGGCTGTAAATCTTTACAGAAGCAGACTACCCCATCTGTCCTCTGTGGAGCAGCTGATGAGTTTGAACCACCAACTTTTTGGTTAGCAGCCAAATGCCCTAACCACTGCACCACCAGTGTTCCTTCATACTCTGACCAGCAGTATGCAACTATTTTGATTGTTCTTAATTATGTTCAGCACTTTTTATCGTCAGATTTAATTTTATTTGGCAATTCTGTAGGCATAGATTTTACTGTCATCTTACTGGGATTTTCAAATTTACATTTCCTTGATTAGTAGTGAGATAAGATTTTTTTTTTTTAATATTTGTTGGCCTTTTATGAAACATTTGTTTGTGCCTTTTGTCTTTTTTTCCCCCCTATTGAATAGCTTGTCTTTTGTTGTTCAGTAAGGGTTTTTTATAAATTCTTTGGAAATCCTTTGTCAGTTATGTATGTTGCAAATACAATCTACTATCCAGGGTCAAAATGGTGAATATGGTTGTGATTTGTGTCTTTTCAACTGGGAAACTAGCTTTCCTTGAAAATACTCTGTGCCTCCCTTGCACACTCGTGTGTGCCCTTCCTTTATGGTGGAATGTACGTGTCTGTCAGAACCTTCTCCGTTCCACAGGCCCTGGAGCAGTCAGCCCGGGAAGCTTTTCCTGGTATGCCAGCTGCATGTGATCTCTCGCTCCTCTGAATTCTTAAAGCACATTTGTGGCTGTGGTGCCTTCTGTTTGGTACTGTACTTGTTATTAGTGATGTTTTAGTAGATAAAAAAACCTTTTGGGAGCAGGACCTAGTTTCTTCATCTGTTTCTCAGTGTCTATCGTAGTAACTTTCCCTAGCATGCTTTTAGCTGCAAGTAACAAAAAACTCAACTGCTGTGGCTTAGAGTTAGGGTAAAATAATCAGATAACAAGCAGTCTGAACTCAGACGCCCATAGCTCTAAGAATCCAGGGTCTTCGGTCTTTGTATACTGCCAACCTTAGTGTATTGCCTTTGTCCCCATTGTTGCCTGTCTATATTAAGATAGGCATATGGGCAAAGAGAGAAATACTTAGTGATGCTTTTTTTTTTGTATTTGGGATTTGAAATCTTCTGCAACAGCCTTTTCTCAATGTTTTGTTTTGGCCACACTGTCATATGACCTTCCTTCTGCAAGAGATGCTGTGGGATTGAATATTTAGCTTGTCAACTTCTGTAGACAAGAGAGAAAGTAGCTGGGAATGGTTGTTAAGTGGACCAGCCAATAGTATCTGCCACAAAGACAACTCAGTAAATATTCTTTAAATTTAATTTTTAAATGTTTAAGTAATCCATGTAGATTCTTAGTCAGATAGCCCTATGAAACTAACACCAAAAACAAAAAACAAGAACAATAAAATTCTTAGTTTCTGTTGTTGTTGGGTGCTGTTGAGTCGTCTCCGACTTATAGTGACCCTATGTACGGCAGAACAAAACACTGCCTGGTCCTGGGCCAGGTCCATGATCCCAGCTGTATCTAAGCCTGTCATTGTAGCCACTGTGTCAGTCCATCTTATTGAGGGCCTTCCCTTCTTTCGTTGACCTTCTACTTTCCCAAACATAATGTCCTTCTCCAGGGAATGGTCCCTTCTGACAACATGACCAAAGTAGGTGAGACGATGTCCGGCCATTCTCGCTTCCAGGGAGCATTCTGGCTGCTTTTCTTCCAGGATTTCTTAGTTCTTTTAGCAGTCCATGGTACTTACACCATTCTTTGCCAGCACCACAACTCAAAAGCATCAATTCTTCTTCGGTCTTCCTTATTCATTGTCCAGCTCTCACATGCATATGAGGTGATTGAAAATAACATGGCTTGTGTCAGACGCACCTTAGTCCTCAAGGAGACATCTTTGCTCTTCAGCACCTGAAAGAGGTCTTTTGCAGCAGATTTGCCCAGTGCTATACATCGTCTGATGTCTTGACTGCTGCTTCCATTGACATTGATTGTAGAACCAAGTAATGTGATATCTTTGGCAACTTCAATCTTTTCTCCATTCATTGTGATGCTTCTTATTGGTCCACTTGTGAGGATTTTTGTTTTCTTTATATTGAGATGTAATCCATACTGCAGACTGTATTTTTCAGTCTTCATCAGTAATTGTTTCAAGTCATCGTCACTCTCAGCAAGCAAAATTGTGTCATCTGCGTATCTCAGGTTGTTAATGATTCTTCCTCCAATCCTGATGCCATGTTCTTCTTCATGTAGTCCAGCTTCTCGGATTATTTGTTCAGCATACAGATTGAATAAGTATGGTGAAAGAATAAGTAAGGTAAAAGGGACACACTCCCTTCTTGATTTTAAACCATGAGATGTCTCCTTGTTCTATTTGAATGACAGCCTCCTGGACTATGTACATGTTCCTTATGAGTACAATTAAGTGTTCTGTAATTCCCATTCTTCTCAGTGTTATCCACAATTTATTATGATCCACACAATTGAATGGTTTTGCATAGTCAATGAAACACAAGTAATCATCTTTCGGGTATTCTTTGCTTTGAGTCAAGATCCGTCTGATGTCAGCAGTGATATTCCTTGTTCCATGTCCTCTTCTGAATCCAGCTTGCATTTCTGGAAGTTCTTTGTCAATATACTGCTGCAACCATTTTTGAATTATCTTCAGTAAGATTTTACTTGCGTGTGATATTAATAATATTGTGGGTTATAATTCTGTAGGATTACCTTTCTTTGGAATGGATCTCTTCCAATCAACTAGCCAGGTAGCTGTCTTCCAAATCTCCTGGTGGCATAGCCAATTGAGTGCCTCCAGTGTGGCATCTGCTTGTTGAAACATCTCAATGGGTATCTTGTCAATTTTTGGAGCCTTGTTTTTTACCACTTCCTTTAGTGCAGCTTCGACTTCTTCCTTCAGTACCATTGGTTCTTGATCATATGCCACCTCCTGAAGTGGATGAACGTCAACCACTTCTTTTTGGTATGGTGATTCTATGTATTCCTTCCATCTTCTTTTGATGTTTTCTGCATCAGTCAGTATTTTGCTCATAGAATCTTTCAATATTGCAACACGAAGCTTCAAGTTTTTCTTCAGTTCTTTCAGCTTGAGAAAAGCCGAGTGTATTCTTCCCTTTATGGTTTTCTAACTCCAGGTCTTTGCACATTTCATTATAGTAATTGACTTTGTCTTCTCGAGCTGCTCTTTGAAATCTTCTGTTCAGCTGTTTTAACTTGTCATTTCTTTCATTTGCTTTAGCTACTCTCTGTTCAAGGGCAAGTTTCAGAGTCTCTTCTAACATCCATTTTGGTCTTTTCTTCCTTTCCTGTCTTTTTCATAACCTCTTGCTTTCTTCATGGATGATGTTCTTGATGTCATCCCACAGTTCCTCTGGTTTTCGGTCATTGGTGTTCAGTGCATCAAATCTGTTCTTTAGACAGTCTCCAAATTCAGGAAGGATATATTCAAGGTCATATTTTGGCTCTCATGGACTTGTTTTAATTGTCTTCAACTTCAGGTTGAACTTGCATATGAGCAGTTGATGGTCTGTTCCACAATCAGCTCCTTAACTTGTTTTGGCTGAAGATACTGAGCTTTTCCATCACCTCTTGCCACAGATGTAGTTGATCTGATTCCTGTGTACTCCATCTGGTGAAGTCCACGTGTATAGCCACTGTTTGTGTTGTTGAAAAAAGGTATTTGCAATGGATAAATCATTGGTCTTGCAGAATTCTATTATGTGATTTCCAGCATCATTTCTATCAACAAGGCCAAATTATCCAGCTACCAGTGATTCCTCTTTGGTGATTAGAATGCAAAAGTTAGAAACAGTGTTAATCAGCACATCTTGATTGCTTGTTCAGTCAATTTCACACTGCAAAAATTGATAAAAATCTTCAATTTCCTCATCCTTAGCTTTGGTGGTTGGTGCATAAATTTGAATAGTGGTAGTATTAACTGGTCTTCCTTGTAGGCATATGGATATTATCCTATCACTGACAGCATTGCACTTCAGGATAGATCTTGAAACATTCTTTGTGATGATGAGTGCCATGCCATTCCTGTTCAATTTGTCATTCCTGGCATAGTAGATCACATGGTTATCTGATTCAGAATGGCCAAAACCAGTCCATTTCAGCTCACTGATGCCTAGGATGTTAATCTTTATGTGTTCTATTTCATTTTTGACTACTTCCAGTTTTCCTAGATTCATCCTTTGTACATTCCACGTTCCGATTATTAATGGACATCTGTAGCTATTTCTTCTCATTTTGAGTTGTGCCTCATCAGCAAATGTAGGTCCCGAAAGCTCTCCTTTATCCATATCATTAAGGCTGGCTCGACTCTGACGAGGCAGCTCTTTTCCAGTCATCTCTCGAGTGCCTTCTGACTGGAGGGGCTCATCTTCTGGCACTGTATCAGATAATGATTCAGGGCTATTCATGAAGTTGTCCAGCAATACATCAGATGGTGTTTCACTGCTGTTCATAAGGTTTTCACTGGCCAATTCTTTGAGAAGTGGATGGCTTCTTCCTTCTTCTGAGTCTGTCTCAGTCTGCAAGCTCTGCTGAAACCTGTCCACCTTGGGCAACCTGGCTGGCATTCGAAGCACTGATGGCACAACCTCCAGCCTCACAGCAACACACAAGCCACCACAGTACGACAAACTGACAAACAAGTTCGTCTCCCTCAGTTTCCTGCCTGGGGTCTGTCTGCTTCTTACCTGTTCTGGCTGTCGGCCCTGGCTGCCGCTTCCTGCCTGGGGTCTCTCTCCCGCTTAGCTGTTCCAGCTGCCAGCCCTGGCTGCTTCTTCCTGCATTTCTACTTCCTAGTTTCTACTTTGTTCTAATATTATCTACCAAATTTATGTGATATTTTAAGGCTTTTGAATTATCCATTTTAGATTTATTTAATAATTGTGGCTAAATCTACATTGAATATTTTACTATTATGCTTATGTAAAGATCCTTATGAACAAAGTAGTCCATATTTTTGTTTCTTTCTTTGTATAAACTTTTTATTTTTCCTGGTGTTAAATTGCCCAATATTTTTGTTTACTTTTCTTTGAATTGCTAAATGTTTCCTGATGTTTTAATCACTTTGTAAAAAAATACTTCTCACTATGATTTTTCTGTTGATTAGATAACCCATGAACTCTATTTTTTTCTCACGAACATCCTTTCTGGAACCCTCTGTCCCTTTCTTCTCTTCTGGATTAATTGTCCTTTTAGGTCCTGCATAGTGGTCATCCTAGGTCTTCCTTTCAGTATTACCCAGTTTCATAGATCCCATGGCCTTTTCTTCCTTGGTAACCTATTAGTGGAGTACCTGTTCCAGTAGCTTACTGAGAAAGTGTGCACAAGAGATTTAAAAATAAAATCTTTTTTAGATGTTAAAATTTCTTAAGTAAGGTCTCACTCATATGATAGCTTAACTTGGTAAAAAATTCTAGATTAAATCTTCACCCACAATTTTGGAAGTGTCCCTTTGTTGTCTTTGAGCTTCTGATGTTGCAGGTGGGAAGTCTGTTGCCGTTCTAAGTCCCAGTGCTTTGTATGAGATTTTTTTTTTCTTTTGAATTTTGAGAGGCTTTAAGATCTTCAATTTATCTCTGGTGTTTTGAAATTTCACACTGACATGGCTTGGTTGTGGATATTTTTTCATTCATTTGCTAAGCACTCAGTGGGCTCCTTAAAAATCCCTCAGATCTGGGAGTATTTTGGGGGTTATTTATTTTATAATTTCTTCCTCTTGAATTTCTGTTCTCTCTTTCTAGAATTCTCTTAGTTAGTCATTAAATTTCTAAGATTATGCTGTAATTTTTTCTCCCCTGTTATTTATCTCCTTGCATTTTTATTTTACTTTTTTGGCCTATTTAACTGATTTTTCCAATAAAGTTAATGTCTTAAAGACATTTGATTTCACATTTTTAAAGTTTCTGAGAGTTCTCTTCTTGTTTTAACTTAACCCTTTTTAATTGCACTCTCTATTTTACGGATGAAATATGTCTCTTGAGTATTAATTATACTTTCTATAAAGTTTCATTTCCCTCGTACCCTAGATTCCCTATCTTCTGAATTCCTCCTGCCCTTCACATATTTTACTTTCTTTCATGTTAGGGACTTTTCTCAATTGTCTGATAAGTTTTGACTGCTAATATGAGCAAGGCATTGAAAGTTGTTTAGCAGCTCTGTGTGAGGGACACATGCCTTGCTAATTAAAGGGTTACATTTTAGAGGCTTTTTCTTAAGGCCCAAGATGTCCTATCCAAGTTGTTCCGTTTCTTCAGATCTGTTCTCCAGGATCCTTCAAGCTCTGCTGTTTGGAGGCAGCAGATGGATAGACTTTCACATAATTCCACGTGTTCCATCTCCCACCTCATCCTTGCCCTTTTCTGTGCCTGGTGATCCCAAATCTGATTCTCTTGCTCTTGAAATTACTAACTGATTTGGGAACCGGGGTATTAAAACTCCTGGAAAGGCTTCCAGACGTTCCCCTTGTGTTCAGCCTTCATCTCTGCACAGCAGTCTTGTCAGGTGGGTGCCGTGAATGTCCTCATTTCACAGAGGAGGATACAGAGGCGCAAGGAACCGCTGCTGTTCTACGTCGCCCCACACAGTGCTGACGTGTCATTGTAGATGTTTGCTTGTTAAACATATGAGAATGAATGCTTTAAAGTGTGGTCTGGGTTTTAATTAAAATCATTTTTATAAATACACTTTTTTAAAGCTGTTGCTAACATGTTATCCTTTTCTATGTGAATCTCTTTATTCTCCCATTATTTTCATATTCAGTTCAGTCTTAGCATAAATTAAAACAGCTTAATAAAGTAGAAGGCTTTTTGGTGGCCCAGTAATTAAGTGCTTGTCTGCTAACTGAAACGTTGGTGGTTTGAACCTACAAGCCACTCCATGGGAGAAGAATGTGGCAGTCTGCTTCCGTAAAGATTTACAGCATTGGAAACCCTATGTGGCAGTTCTACTCTGTCCTGTAGGGTCACTGTGAGTCAGAATGGACTTGTTGGCAGTGGGTTTTAGTAAAGTAGAGACCACTTTTTGAAAGCTAGTGTGTTTTTCCATCCACATTTTAATATTTATAGAAAATGGAAATAAATTGAATTTTTTTATGTCATTTTCCATGAAGAGTCTGTGGGTGTTTAATTTTTATAATTCTAATGTACCTTTTAAATTTTCTGTCAGAGCCATAAAATGGAGAAAGTATTGTTAATCTTCTTTCACTGGATATCCTTGAGTTTTTTAATGCTTATGCTTACCTGTGGACTGTTGTATAGCTTTAAGTTTGTAGATGCCTTTGAGTTTGTCTTCTTACTGTTCAGATGTGTAGCCCAAGTTAAAACAAAAATAATAAATAATTTTCACGTTAACCATCTCTTCAGATATTGCTTCTGACGTATTTGTGTTGAGTAAACAGTAATTAATAAGATATAAATCTATTTGGATGTAAACATTTCTGTGTATATTAATGTAAGCATATGTGCTTATATTTTAGTTGTTTTCTTTATTAAAAATCATGTACAAAGGTATTATGGATGCACTCATCTTCCATAATTTAAAACTCTTTGTTTTCTGGGAACCTTAATGAAAGCATTTTAGTCTTCATCATTTGGCCAGCTAAAGTGTATGAATTTGACAGGTCTTATTTGGATTCTCATGGGGAGCTCTGATAGCATAGTGCCTAAGGCACTTGACTGCTAACCAGAAGGTTGGTGGTTCAAACCCACCAGCCACTCCTCAGAAGGAAGATGGGGCAATCTACTTCC
>NW_006921714.1:2792401-2800667 GCF_000298275.1 Orycteropus afer afer | reverse complement strand
TCCGACTCGACGGCACATAACAACAACAACAACAACATTTGGATTCTGTGCATGTCATTTGTATTTAATTGGAACATGATTTCTTTGATTTTAATGCTGAGTCAATTCAGTTTTTACATGCTAAGCAGTACATTTTCTTGTTGCTGTTTACAGAAATATGTAGAAATACTTTAGGCTTAAGATACAGTTTCTGTGGTAGAGATTGGTGGTTCACCTGGCACGAGATAGGTGGTCCATTTGTGGTTGGTTAGAGTCATGTAACCTGGCCAGTGAAACGTGAGCAGAGTTTATATGTGAGACTTCAGTGCTGGTCCATTTAACTGCTGGTTTGAGATCCTTCAACAATTGGTTCCCACTGCCTCAGCAGCTGGCAGTACTCTAGATGGTGGCTTTGCTGTGGGCCTGAGCCGTTTAGTGAAGAAGATATGGCACAAAGTTCTAGACTGACTACCCACGATGGACATGTAGAATGAGTGAGAGGTAAACTGTTATTTAAGCCCCTGAGTTTTGGGGTAATAGGTTACTGCAGCATAATCTGGTTGATTCTGAGTGACAAAACCTCCTCATCTTAGTTCTGTGGCGCTGTTATAACAAAAATACCACAAGTGGGTGGCTTTAACACACAGAATTTATTTTCGCACAGTTTAGGAGGCGAGATGTCTGAGTTCAGGGCACCAGCTCTGGGGGAAGGCCTTCTCTTTCTGTCAACTCTGGGGGATGGTTCTTGTCTCTTTCAGCTTTTGCTCCTTGGTGACTTTCATGTGGCATGGCATGTCCCTTCTCCCGTCCCTGCTTGCTTCCTTCATCTGCGCTTTTATGTCTAAAAGATGATTGATGTAAGACACTCTCTATACTAATACTGCCTCATTAACATAGAAGGAGAGTCCACAGGTATAGGGGTTAGGAGTATAACACAATACAATTCAATCTATAACACTTTTGGAGGGAAAGTCTCATATAAAGCTTCTCAGAATTTTTAAGACTATATAGTTACAAGAGATCTATCTCTCTCTCTCTCCTTTTTTTTTTTTTTTTTTTTTTTTTTGTGATTTGGGTGAGAGTTTACAGAGAAAATTCATTTTCCATACAGCAGCTCACACACACTTTGTCTCATGACACTGACTGCAATTTCCCACAATGCAACAGTTCCCCTCTCACTTCTTCCCCATAGTTACCTCTTCTTCCCTGTATCCTTCAGTCCCATGGCCTCCTGCCTCCCAGGCTGTCTCCCTGTGATACACAGCCTTTCTCTTCTCCCATGGAGATCTGCCTCTTTTTTAGAGAAAAAAAAAGGGGATAGTGAAAATTAGTTTTTCACTGAGGGCCAGATGGAGATGGGGCTGGAAGGTTTTAAAGCTTTTGGAACATCTCTAAAAGACTACCAGGTAAAGCTGGGAACGTCCAGTTTGCCTTAATGACTTTTTACAATGTTTTTGAGAATTTCAAAAATGAAATTAACTATGAGCAAGGAGAGAGAGCCTGGGTCTGGACAATTATGGCCACCTGATTCCAAATCTACATATACATCCTCCCTGCAAAACACCATAATATCAACAAGGAGTTCAAATAAAACCACACATGATCCATGCCTTCAGCATTACTAGGAGATAAGAAATACCATATGTTTGAAATTACATGTAAGTAGAGAACATAAGTAGGCAGGAGCTCTGGTAGCACAGTGCCTAAGGCATTTGACTGCTAACCAGAAGGTTGGTGGTTCAAACATACCAGCCACTTCTCGGAAGGAAGATTGGGCAATCCACTTCTATAGAGATACCACCTGAGAAACCCAAGGAGGGGCCGCTGTGAGTAGGAATCGACTTGACAGCAATGTTTGCTGTTTTGTTTTAGAGAAGGTAAAAGAACCGAGTTTGAGCAGAGCTCTTATCGCAGCACGGGGAGGGGTGCACAGAGTGGGAGAAGGGGGCCTAGAGAGAGTCTGTGGAAAAGAGAGCAGGAAGTTTCGACAGAACACCAGCAAAAGGCACCCTTAGAATGAGAAAGCTCAGCAGGATATACCAAAATACTGAACCAGCCCTGGGACTTGATAGTTCACAGCTTTCGCTGAAGAAAAAGGCTTGAAGGTGAGCAGGGTAAGAACTGGCACCCTCAAAGAACATTGATTGCATCTAGAGGACAATGACACATTAAGGAAATGGTGGTGAGCCTTGGAGATGTGGCCAGTGAATAGAAAGAAAGAAGTAAGAAAATATTATTGATCTTCCTGAAAGAAGAAAAATTATATACTAATCTCTCCCTATTATCCATCAAACAAATTGAGCATCACTGAACTGATAGGATACATTTATATTACCCTGTGTACCAAATGCCTATAAATAGAAAACAAAACAAAAAATAAATAAAATAAATAAGATAAAATAAAAAAAATAGGAAATGCTAATGAAAACATTCCATCTGATGCAAAATCCCCTACCCCAGAACAACCATTATACAGAAGAAAAACAGTAACACAATACTCCAGACTGAATAAATATCCTCAGACAGTTATTAGGTGGTGTGAAAAAACAAGAAAACACCTTGAATGAGATATTAAAAAGCTAAAAAGAGAAGTGGACAGAAAGCAAGAGATAAGTGTAGTGAGAGTTGATTGAATTTAGAGGGAAAAAAACATTAAGGAGAAGACAGAATTGTATGAGAAATAAAGACTAAATAACAAGATGCCCAAGTTTGAATAGATTCACATAAAAAAGTAATAAACGACATTGAAGAGAAGCAGGAAAAAATATTTTTAAAATACAGAAAGAAAGAAAAAAGATCAGCAAGAAAGCACTTGAGATAGAAACAGGCAAAGAAGATAGTGACATGTACAACTGGAGTTCTTAATGAAGAAAAATAAACTATAGTCCAAGAAATATGATTCCAAAAAAAATAGAAGAAGATTTGAATCTATACATTGAAATGACCCAATGGATATTAGGGGAAATTAACCGATACTAACAGCTCTGAGACATACCCTCATAAAACTAATACACTGTAAAGTTAAAAAAAAATCCTTAGAGCTTCATGCAAGAAGATCAAATAAATTACACAGTGGAAGGATAATTAGTTGGAATTAGACTTCTCAAAGAGCACCAAAAATCAAGGCAATAGTGGGACTTTTTAAAGAAGTGTGAGGAATTAAAGTGCACACCCAGGATTGCATCCAGCCAACTGCCTTTAAGATTCGTTTTTCACTGAGGGCCAGATGGAGCCCTCAGTGAAAAAAGAAAAAGTTTTGACCATGTAAGAACTTGGAGAATACGCTACACAAGTGGACGTCCTGAGGCATCTACTAGACAATGAGTTTCATCCAAATAAGAGATAACTGGGTAAAAGGACTGATGATGAGCATTTAATATCTTTTTAAAGAGCTGAAGCTAAACCAAGGATGGGGCTATGCATAGAATAACAGTATGTGAACCTTAAATTATACTGTGTATGCTAAACATTTATAATTTATAATGTGTAAGTATGCACAGAGAATACTGTGTGTACATGTTTGTTCCCATTTTTAGTTTCAGTTTTACTTAGGGTAACAGCAAAAATAGAGTCCTTTGAGAGCCAGCACATAGAAGCAGAATTAAGAAACCACACAAACCACTTAGTTAAACGTTTTCATATTCTGGCATTTGTTTCCTTAATCCAAGTGGCTAAGCAAGCTAAAAAGATGGACAGAGTGAGTGTAGGACCAGGATCCTTAAATTACACAGCCTCTTTTTCTGCTTTAACTGTCACCAAGTGACCCTGGATTCAAAGAATGTGCTCTGCTTTCTTGGTGATAATAGGTCACTCTGCTTCCTTGTTTAATCTCTTATATCTCAAAAGAGATTGATTCAAGGTACAACCTAATCCTGTAGATTGCATCCTGCCTCATTAAAGTAAGTGCCACTGCTCCTGCCTCATTAACATCATAGAAGTTAAGATTTATAACACATAGGATAATTACATCTGATCATAAAATGGAGGATAGTTACATAATACCGAGACCCACGGCCTACCCAAGTTGACACATATTTGGAGAGGACATGTTTCAACCCCTAACACCAAGTATCTTCTAGTTGCTGATACTCTGATGGTTCTTGGAGGGGTTGACCTAAATCCTCAAATTATTCAGCTTCTTTTTCTTCTTCAACTGTTACCAAGTGTCCTCTACTTGTTGACATTCTGATGTTTTTTTGGAGAGACACAGGGAGGTGAGCATGTAGATTGCTTAATGAGAAGGGATAGAGTGACAGACCAGGCTTTTACATTAGATAGAGACCTGGACATTATGGATATACTTCACAGTCCATTAGGTCAAGCTGACGATATTTGCGTTTCGTCTTTCAGAGTTAGATCATTATTCTCTTGCTCATCACATTCTTGTCTGTTCTGAGTGAGGTAATGATATGCTTATTGGTTCATTTGGGATGACTTAAACCAGTAAGTTTATGGTCAAATAATTTCACATATATGTAATATCCTACATGAAGAAATTATAAGCAAATGAGTATAAGCCAACTGGATGAGGCATACCTCACAGTATTTTGAAACACACATACCACATATATGTACAACATAAGTCTATGTACAGCATAAGTCTGCATACAACAGATTTAAACATACATAAAGATAGTAGTGCCTAAGGCATTTGACTGCTAACCAGAAGGCTGGTAGTTCAAACCCAGCAGCCACTCCTCGATAGGAAGATTGGGCAATCTACTTCCGTAGTGATACTGCCTTGGAAACCCAAGGAGGCATCGCTATGAGTTGGATCCAACTTGACAGCACTGAGTTTGGGTTTTTTTTTGAAAGATGGTATAAATATACATAAATATATGAAATATATATTTTCTAGTTAATTTCCCGAAAGAGCCTAGAAACAGGGAGCTCTGGTAGTGTAGTGCCTAAGGCACTTGACTGCTAACCAGAAGGCTGGTGGTTCAAACCCACCAGCCACTCCTTGGAGGGAAGATGGGGCAATCTATTTCTGTAGTGATACTGCCTCGGAAACCTAAGGAGGGGTCACTATGAGTCAGGTCCGACTTGACGGCACATAACAACACAACAACAACAACAACAGTTAATTTCACGAAAGAGCCTAGAACAAAGGTACTGCAGTAGCAGTGAGCATACCTGGCACCCATATCTTGGTTTCTAATACCATTTCCCACTACAAAGAATCAAGACTACTTATATAAGAAAGCAGGGGAAAAATGAAGGGATCCTGTCAGAAGGTCCTCCTACTGACCAAATCTGGGACAGTTTGTGCATCAGAATAATTAAAGACAGGAATGAATTCTAAACCATTGGAAAGGAATTCAGGAATACTCCGGGTAGGTAGATAAACAGGAAGAAGTAGGACTTTCCCACAGCACAGTGCTGGCTGATAGCTGTGGAAGGACTGGAGGAGTTGGAAAAATCACCATTTTGTAATCATTATGGTAAAGAATACTTCTTATCTGAACAAGAATCTTCAGTGGATGCTGACTCTAGGGTGGGGGTTTGATGAGCAGCGGGATATTTTCATGGCCCATGGTGTCTTCCCCACACGGTATCGCTTATTGCAGGGCAAGATTAGTTCCCATCCAGTGTAGACACTGGACAGCCCCTGGATGGGGTGATCAAAATTAACATCACCAGTGAGTGACAGACTCCCATTGTATGCTTCTGGTTGTGATACCGAGAAGCACACAGTATCACTTAAGTAGTATTCCAGCTGGAATGAGTGACCTGAATCTAATCATCAGAAAAGTTCAGACAAGCAGAAGATTCTATTTGAAGAGAAACAGAGAGATATCATTGGCCTTTAGTCTTAAAAATGTCAATCATAAAAGCCAAAGGAAAGATTGAGGAACTGCTATGGATTAAAGGGAGACTAAGGACACATGACAAAATAAATGCAAAACCTAATTATGTACCGGATTGCGTACTGCAGGAAAGGATGCCATAAAAAGCATTAGACAGGTGGCAGAGTCGGAGTAGAGATGATAGATTCGACCAAATAACCTTATCAATGTTAAATTTTCTGAATTTGATAACTTGACTGAGATTGCTCAGAACGTTTAGGAAATCCATTGACATATTAAGGGGTAAAGAGGCATGGTATATGCAAACTACTCTAAGTAGATCAGAAAAAATTAGTATTTGTGTGAGTGTGTGTTGAGTGTGTATGAGTCAGAATGAGAACAAATGTAGCAGAATTTAAACGTTGATGATTATGAGCCCTAATGGGTATATGGGAGTTCTATTCTTTCTGCAGCTTTGGATTTTGAAATCTTTTATGATATTTAAATGACCAGGGAGCACTGTAGTTGGATTTAGAGGCGAGACCTGTGACTTTTTATATTGCAGCAGAATGTGCTAATGCTGATACCTCTTGTAACGTAACCAGCATCCATTGAGTCGATTCCCGTTCATGGCAACGCCATGTATGTGAGACTAGAACTATGTTCAGGGCTGATTTTTTGGAAGTAGGTTGCCCGGCCTTTCTTCTGGGTCACCTCTGGGTGGACTTTGAGCCTCTAGCCTTTCCTTAGCAGCTGAAAGTGGTAACCGTTTGCACCACCCAGGATTCTTGTCATAACACAGGAAGCATTAATTTGCTTACTTTGGTTTTCAGGAGAATGGGTTACACAGACTGGTCACACAGAGTCGGTTCTGCACACTTGACATGAGAAAAGGAGGGGCTGCAGTGGCTCTAGTGCCTGTAAGTTCCTCCGAGCATGCCTTAACTCTTTCTAAGTCACGGAATTGGGGTTATAGCATGATTGTGGTGGAGCAAACAGGTAGACCGAAGTAGGGGAGGGAGAGGCAGGATGAGACAAGACAGGATGAGTGTCGTTTCTTTGGCCCCCAGTGTTCACAGCATTATATTTCAGTTCACTGTGAGTTAAAAATTAACATTATTTAAAAGTAGCGTTATTCTTGACAAACAAGTTGACAGTCGCCCCATGAAAGTTAAGAGCTCTGAGGACAAATAATTGCAAACTGATGTTTGATTCAAGCCTGCTTCATGTAATGCTAATAGAAACCAAATTGGCACTATAAGCAGCATGCAGTCTGGAAAACAGAAAAAGGAAAGTGTTGATAAAGGGCTTTCTCACAGTAGAATGAAGTGTTGGGATGTCAATAGAACTGTGTGGGACTGAGCAGAAACAAAATGCTGCTGCCTTTTCTCGTATCAAAGTGAGATCTGGTCCTTGGGACATGACTTTGCATTATCAAAACCCATTTTATAGCTTGCATTAAAGGTATAATTTAAAACCTATTCATACATATCAAAACAATGTTGCCAACACTTTGAGAGCTGGCATATTTGCCACGCTATAGTGGATTGATGTTTTATTGTTCCCAGGCTATCTCATTTTTGTTTGCAAAGATACGCAGCCCGGCTTCTCTGTAAGTGAAGCTATACCCAAACGGAGAAGAGGAATGCCTCGTTGAGTGTAAATAGAGCAGGCTTGCTCTTTCTCTGGATTCCATTTCAAGGCATGGTTGCTGCCGACCTGTCTGTTGTAAAATTGGTGGTTTATAAACTCACATAGAAAGGAACTTGTTTTTGAAAGTATATCTTGGAAAAACCTCTGCCCTCTCCTTTCCACATGCCATATTGTTCCCTGTGTGATCTTTTCCTTCACAGTTTTGTGTATATTAAATTTAACTGTGTAACATTAAAAAATGAAGTGTTTCAGTTAATTCTTCCTTTTAAATAAAGCTGTGTTTTATGATAATTGTGATTTTCAAATAGTTTGACTACAGTCCGGTTGTTACCTCCTGTCCCTGTTACTTTCTTTTGGAAATCCTACAGGCATTTCATGGACGACATTTGTTTTAGGCGTTGTTCATAAAGTTTATGTTCCCCACACGCACACACATACAGAGCTGTATGCTCCATAGTGACGTGCTGTCAACCACACAAACAGGGACTTGAAGACTTGCATTGTTTAAGAATAATGCATTAGTGAACTAATAATTTGTTTTTATAAGATGAAGAGCAAGTTGGTTTGAAATGACGCAGTGTGAAATGTGCATTTAGAAGAATAAATCTTAAAAGTTTTCTTTATTTTGCTATTTAGAAAGTTGAAATTTCTAAAAAGTAAGAATTAACTTCAATAAGTAAATAGATAAGTGCAAAAAATAAGCAAACCAAACATTAAGAAAATCGTTGTTGAATGTGAAAATGTCTTCTTTATGATATTCCTGTTTAAAATATGCTTTAATGATCCTTACCCATGTAGACCAGATTTTTAACATTGAGGTTTATACACACACACACACACACACA
>NW_006921714.1:2790559-2791151 GCF_000298275.1 Orycteropus afer afer | reverse complement strand
CATTGGGGCATTATTTGGATAGTCCACTTAGGCATGGGGAACTTCATGTGAGTAGGGGTGTCAGCTGGTGCTGAGAGGTCAGAGAAAGGAGGAAGCTGCTAGACAGGAAACAAGGGGAGGTATTTGTTGGTTTTGTTCCTAATAAAAGGGGAGAGAGAAAGGAGGAGAGAAGTGAGACAGATGCAGCCAGGCCAGGGCATGGGCGATTCAGTGGTGGAATTCTGGCTTTCCGTGTGGAGGACCCGGGTTGGGTCGCGGCTGGTCACCTCCAGGGCAGCCACCACCCGTCTATCAGTGGAGGCTTGTGTGTTGCTGTGATTCTGTGAGCAGGTTTCAGCGGCGCTTCCAGACTCAGATGGACTAGGAAGAGAGGGAGGCCTGTGATCTCCTGAAAATGAGCCAATGCAAATCTTGTGGCTAACACCTGTCTGGTCCGAAACTGATCAAGGAATGCCACAGAACCAGGCAACGTTTTGTTCTGTTGTGTATGGGGTCACATGAGTCGGGGGACATTAGACAGCAGCTAACCAGCATTCCTCAAGGGTGGAGGGACAGATGAGGAATGTTTCTTCTGGCTGATTTTTTTTTTTTT
>NW_006921714.1:2773954-2788209 GCF_000298275.1 Orycteropus afer afer | reverse complement strand
AATTGAATAGCTAATGTCTCAAAAAGAAAAATCTGTTAAGTGCCTGAAAATTGAATGAGTATTTGAGTAGATAATGTTTAAGTTTTAGCAGTTGTTGATGTTCTGTAGGGGAAAGATTTATAATAGCTTATGGTTTAATTAATTCAGCGTCAACTGCGACAGGTCACAGGTTCTGGGCTTCTTGCTTTCACAAGTAAAGCTCACGGTGTTGCTTTTTGTAGTTGTTCTCTTTTTCTTCTGAGATGAAAAAGACAACCAGAAAATCATTGACAGGACCACAGGCTACTTACTGTGGTGGCCTTGCTTGTGGTGAGTAGGACTCACTGCTGGGTCAGGAAGCGGTGTGTCACCTCTTCCCGCCCTCATTTCGTGCATATAGCTGTAGCTTTAAGCACAGATAGCTGAGGGGTGAACCGAAATGACACCTTACCAACTTATGCTGGGAAATAGGAACAAATGAACCACTTGTGTCTCCTTGCCTAGTGCAGTCTTTCTTTGCAGAAAGCTAAAATTAGATTGCTTGGTGAGTGTGGAATTAGAAAAAAGGGACTTGATGGAATGTTCTTATAACCAGGCGCATGCTAATGCATGATAGGGATGTTGCTTCCCAGGGGACCTGATATTTGGATTGGCTGGTTAGGTTGTCCCCTAGACCATCTAGAAATATCCTACCCAGTTGGTGACTCGGCTTTTTCATATTCATTTGGTCTACTCCATCTTCTGTTGATATGTTTTTTTCAGAAATGTCAGCCCTTTTGATTAAGATGGTTCGCATCCTTCTGTCTTGTTTACAGTGATTTCCATCTCTGAAAGTAACTTTGCACAGGTCTTATTTTTTCCTCGATATTGATTTCCGAGCTCTCACTTCAACACACTGCCTCCCTGAGGCTGCCTTCAGAGAACATTTGGGTCCATTGGAAAAGCTGTATGTACGTTTTTCATCCTTGACACTTTTTAACATATCCTTATCCTTGCCTCTATTCTGTAATCCTCCTCTCTAGCCCTTTCTGACCTGGATCCCATTATTCATTACTTCCTGAAGGACCTGCTCCCTTTGGAACCATCCCTTTCATATCCACTTCTTCCATCCTTTCCCATATTCCCTCTGTCCATAGGCCTTCTCCTACTTTTGGGGAAAAAAGTTTCATATGATTCTTTTTCATTTTTCCCTCCATTCCTTCCTTTTATATCTCTTGTTTCTTGAACAGAATTATCCATGATCATTGCTTTTAAGGCTATTTTGTTTCTTGGTAATCCAAAGATTGTTTGGTCCCCCTCAAAATAATTGAGACAAAGGCTTTATTTATTCATATGATTTTAGGTTGGGGCTTGGATTTTTGTTGTGGGCAATTAAATACTCATTGGATTGAATGTGACTTGGATTGCATGGGTGTTCTGAACAGTTTGATGATCTAGGATATTATGATGCTATATGGTTTTGCATCAATTCAATATTTTTCTCCAACACCATAATTCAAAGGCATCAATTTGTCAGTCTTCCTTATTCATTGTCCAGCTTTCTCATACATATGTGGAATTGAAAAGACCCTGGCTTGAGTAAGACTTACCTGAGTCCTCAGAGTAACATCTTTGCTTTTTAACACTTTAAGTCTTTTGCAGCCAATTTGCCCATTGCAGCATGCTAGTTGTTGTTGTTAGGTGCTGTTGAGTCGTCCCTGACTCATAGTGACCCGATGTACAACAGAACACAATGCTGCCTGGTCCTGTGCCAGCCTTGTGATCCTTGCTGTACCCAAGCTCATCATTGTAGCCACTGTGGCAGCCCATCTTGTTGAGGGCCTTCCCCTGCTTCGATGACCCTCCACTTTACTAAGCATGATTTACTTCTCCAGGAAATAGTTCCTCCTGATAACATGACCAAAGTAGATGAGAGACAAAGTCTGGCCATTCTCGCTTCCAAGGAGCATTCTAGCTGCACTTCTTCCAGGATAGATGTTAGTCCTTTTAGCAGTCCGTGGTACTCTTAGCATTCTTCTCCACACCACAACTCAAAAGCATCAACTCTTCTTTGGTCTTCCTTATTCACTGTCCAGCTCTCACATGCGTAAGAGGTGACTGAAAATACCATGGCTTGGGTTAGGCACACCTTAGTCTTCAAGGAGACATCTTTGTTCTTCAGCACTTGAAAGAGGTCTTTTGCAGCAGATTTGCCCAATGCAATACGTCATCTGATGTCTTGACTGGTAGATTATCATGCAAATAATTCACTTTTTTTCTCTTTCAACTATATTTTTTTAATTCCCTTTTCAGACTTTAAAAAAGTACAGAAAAGTCCTATTTCCTTCATTATGTTCTTAACATCTGCCTTTTGCTCTCATTCTTTCACTATTAATGGTTCTTTCAAAAATCACCGTTGACCTAACTGAATTCAGTATTTCTCAATCTTCATCTGCTTCATGCTACGCTGGATTTCATTGATAATCTGTTTTTCACATTGGTTCTCTGTCTTTTCTGGTTCTCTACATTGTTAATTTTGTAACCGTTTCTCTGTCTTTTCTTTTTCTTCTTGGTTCCTAACTCTGGGTGACCATCAAGGCTCACCTTTCTCTTCGTGTAACCTCCTGAAGGGCTTTCTGCTTAAGACATTAGCCCTTGCCCCTCTCCTAATACCTTTGTGCATGATGTCTCTGCAGAACTTTAGTTCCTTGTCTAGAGTTGCCTACACGACAGCCCTTGTGGGATGTTCTGCCATCATTTCAAAATTGGTGTCGAAACCCTGTAACTTCCCTCTTCAACTTCTGTGTTCTGTCCGTAACACTACCATCACCAGACTTGCCTTCTTGTACTTTATTTTTGGGACCATTGAGGGAAAAGTGAAGCAGAATTTCAATGAATTTTTCTTTGAAAGTGGGGACCCTGTGTGTTTGTTTGTAATCTCAGTACCAGGACACATGTTCAGTGAGTGTTTCTTGAAGTGAGTGTGACAGTGATGCTTGGCTCATCCTTCCTCTTCGTTCTGACTTCTGCTGGCACCAGATCCTGTTCACTGCACACACAGTTGCTTGTATTAACCCCATCCTCTTTTAGCATTAGCCTTTCCTTGCTTCTATCCCCCTGGCATCCTCCTGCCAGAGTAATTTTCCTAAAACTTTGGCATCATTTTGTCAAGAACCATTATTGCTTATGGATTCAATTAAATCTAGTTAGCCTGGCATTCCAGGTTCTGAATCAGCTAATTCCATGTAACTACTTGATGTTATATTTTTTGCTGTTTTCCCCACATAAACCCATTATGTCTAATTAGAACAGTCGTTTTATTGTTCTCCACTTGGAAAGTACTCACTCCCCCTTAGGCCTTTGCTCCTACTGTTCTTCTCCTAGAATTCCCCAGCCAGCTCCTCATCTTTGCCAGTTTAAATCCTGTGCTTTGCTGAAGACCTAGTTCAGACTCAGAGGCTGGCATGTTGTAGGCACCCAGTGAATGTTTAAGTGAGTGAATTAAGACCTATGTTCTCAATGAGCTTCCCTAACTAGCTTCATGTAATAATGAAATCCCCCTTATCATCAACAGACTCCATTAGCCTATGTATTAAATGCAATTTCTTATCTCTTACCACAGGTTTAATAAATGATTAACTCATTGAGTAAAATCTGGTATATGAGTGCCTTAATCATATGCTAAGAAACATATTTGAAATGGCTTCAAATGCATTATCATTCTCTTTATTTCTACTTAATTGTAAAAGTGCTTTTAAATTAAGCCTTTTCTTAGCTTTAACACAAATGAATCATTGGATCTAATCAAAAGATTTCAGCACATGCTTTGTGCAATTACATTTGTGGAGCTTAGCAGAAACTATGGCAACAGCATGAAAAATGTGTTTTCACTGATTGTTTTTCTCCATAGAGTGGGAAGCTCCAGGGTAAACATCTCACAACTTTTAAAAGAGTGATCATAGATAATATGCATTACAAATTATATTTGGTAATAGAACTGTATAGAAAGTTAGGTTAAAAAGCTATTTGTTAGTTTGGCTTATGGTTCACATCCTAGAAGAATATGCCAAGGACGAACAATGGTTGTCTCTGAGCAGTGGATTGTGGGAAATCTGCAAGGTCTACTTGTTGTTAGCAGCTGCTGAGTTGGCGCCCTACGCATGACAGCCCCATGCACAAGAACGAAGTGCTCCCTGGTCCTGCATCTCCCTATGGACAGTAGCAGACCCAACCACTGAGATCCGTAAGGTTGTCATTGGTTGATATTTGGGAGTAGGTCACCAGGCCTTGTTAGCAACATGTAAACCACCACTGACAGGTGGGTAGTAGATGCACATGAAGTACCTTGGCCAGGAACCGAACCTGGGTCTTCTGTGGTGGAAGGCATGAACTCTACCACAGAACCACCACTGACCCCATGGTCTATGTTAGGAATATTTGTATTGTCTAATCTTTTTTTAAAACAGGGAACATGAATTATTTTTATAATAAAAAGCTATTTAAATTTTTGGGGAAAGACAGTTATCATTTTGGTATAAATTATCTTTTTGGTATGAATCAGTCATATTTTTCCATACTGTCCATAGCCATATTTTTAAGCTTCTCTCTCTCTCTCTTAAAAAAGAAAAAAAAAGTATAATTATATATATTAAAAAAAGGAACTTGCACTGCCATCAAGTCAATTCTGACTCATAGTGATCCCCCCTCTTTGGGTTTCCAAGGCAATATCTATATGGATGTAGATTGCCCAGTCTTCCTTCCGAGGAGTGGCTGGTGGGTTTGAACCACCAGCTTTCTGGTTAGCAGTCAAATGTCTTAGGCACCACGCCACCAGAGTGCCCATATAATATATATAATATTACATATATAATATAATTATATAATTTTATTATATATGTGTGTGTGTGTGTGTGTGTATAAATAACAGGAGGAACTGAAGAAATCTAATCAAAGAATAAGAAACCAAATATAATATGTATAAACTGAAAATCAAACCCACTGCCATTGAGTGATTCCGACTCATAGTAACCCCCATTGGGTTTCTGATGTGGTAAATCTTTATGGAAGTAGATTGCCCTCTCTTCCTTCCGTGGAGTGGCTGGTGGGTTTGAACTGCCGACCTTCTGGTTAGCAGTCAATGCCTTAGGCACTATGCCACCAATTGAGTCGATGGCAGTGAGTTTGGTTTGGTTATATGTGTGTGTGTGTGCGTGTGTACGCGCGTGTGTGTGCATATGGTAATATAAGAATTTTTCTTTAAGAACTGTTTTTCTAAAGTGAATCATTTCAATATTGAAATTTGTTTGCGTTTTGGCAAACATTTAAAAAATACCAGTTGACTTCTTGTAAAGGGATTAGTTAAATTCAGTATTAAAAGTGAATTCCTAGCCAGGTAGAATGCTTTGTAGGATAATAACATTGATCAACTAGTGAAGGACCTTCAGTGAGATAGTTTTTAATATTTTAATAAGAAAATAACTTGGTTAAAAATGTTTTGTGGAAGCATTAAAACTACTTACACTTCCCTTTTCTGAGTGTCTAAATGAGAATGGCCAGACTTCGTCTCACCTATTTTGGTCATGTTGTCAGAAGGGACCATTCCCTGGAGAAGGATTTCATATTTGGTAAGGTGGAGGGTCAATGAAAGAGGGGAAGGCCTTCAATGAGATGGATTGACACGGTGGCTGCGATGATGGGCTCAGTATAGCAGGGATCATGGAGCTGGCATGGGATCGGGTAGTGTTTCGTTCTGCTGTGCATGGGGTATCTATGAGTCAGAAACGACTTGATGGCACCTAACAACAACAACAAACTCACTAATGCTTTAATGTAGGAATCTATAAATGATGTTGGTCATGGGAGGCTATCTAAGCTGATTAGGACTGCTGACAGGCCGAAAGCAGACCTTGAAAATATTTATCATTTCAGTCTAAGTTTGCTAATGTTTAACAACTTGTATAAAGTGAGCAACTTGTATGAGGAGTTCTGGTAGCATAGTGGGTAAGGCATTTGGCTGCTAAGCAGAAGATCAGAGGTTCAAACCCACCAGCTCCTTTGCAGAAAGAAGATGGGACAATCTGCTTCCATAAAGACTTAGAGCCTAGAATCCCAGTGAGGGTCCCTATGAATCGTAATTGACTCGATGGTAGTGAGTTTGGTTTAGTTTTTTAAAGTGGGCAACAAAGTAGATGCTAGCTATAAACAAACAACTGATCTGGTCATAATACCATACACCAACTGAGTAGTCTAAGTTTTCAAAATTTTGTTGATACTCCTTTTTATTTTGTTTATTTATGAAGAATTTTCATAAAGCATTAGGAGCCCTGGTGCACAGTGGTTAAGTGCTTGACTGCTACTAGAAAGGTAGGCGGTTCAAACCTACCAGCCATTCCGCAGGGGAAAGATGTGACATTCTCCTTCTGTAAAGATTTACAGCTTTGGAAACCCTAAGGGGGCGATTCTATTCTGTCTTACAGGGTCTCTGTGAGTCAAAATTGACTCCACAGCGATGGGTTTGGCTTGATTTGATTCATAAAGCATTATTTGTGTAACAAGAACTTACAGCTTATAGGGGCTGAGGGTGAGATGTTGGTGCTATTTGGATGATGTGTATTACAGCCAGAAACCCAGAAATGCCCAAACCCTGTCCTGCCAGTTCACTCTCCTTTTCCCTCAGGAGTCTTGAGGGAACCATCAGCAATGAACGGTGGCTCGTAGGAATCAAAGTACCACTTTAATTAGAGCTTTGCAGACCCCTAACAGATCAGTGTGCATCTCTTCTGTAAAGCTGGGTGGCCTCAATTCAACCTACTTCTCTCTTGATTCCATCTGATCAGAGTCTTCAGACTTTGGTATTCAAGTGTGCGACTGAGACGGGTTAGGGAACAGAACAATTAGTGAATGAAACCAGGTCCCAAGAGAAGCCCCGAATCTGTTTAGTCAGCCACTATATACAGTGAGAGAAGTGCAGGCGAATGGCTAGTCTGCACCAAGGGTCAGACCATGCCGGAAATCTGAGGCACAAAAACAAAACAGACCTCGTGTGGAGGCTGACCGCTTAACACAGCGACTCCACCTACTAATGACTGAAAGTGTATCCTAGCGTTACTCTGTAAATCAGAGCTCTGGACTTCTGAATAATTAGATTAGTAACCTCTCTTCCCTTTGGGGAGAACTGGAAGGCAAGTTAGGCAGAAGCATGCCTGACATAGGAAAAGGAGCAAAAGCTTTTTCTCCTCCAAGTACAATAAAGTACCATCTCATATGCATGTGAGAGTTGGACAGTGAATACGGAACAGCGAAGTAGAGTTGATGCTTTTGAGTGGTGGTGCTGGCGAAGAATGCTGAGAGTAACATGGACTTCCAGAAGAACTAACAGATCTGGCCTGGAAGAAGTACAGCCAGAATGCTCCTTGGAAGTGAGAATGGCCACACTTGATCTCACTTACTTTGGTCATGTTGTCAGAAGAGACCATTCCCTGGAGAAGGATTCATGCTTGGTAAAGTGAAGGGTCAGTGAAAAAGGGGAAGGCCCTCAACGAGATGGATTGACAGAGTGGCTGCAGTGATGGGCTCAGGTATAGCAAGGATTGTGAGGCTGGCGCAGGAACAGACAGTGTTTCGTTCTGTTGTACACAGGGTCATTATGAGTCGGAGTTGACTCAAAGGCACCTAATAGCACCACCACCACCACCACCAACAACAACAACAATACTTTGGATATGAAGAGACATAGTACACAGTTCTAATTATCTCTCAGTAGTATAGGCCTCTTGCTGGTACTCTGATCTCAGGCTTGCAGGTAGTTCTAAGCCATCTGATCAATATTTTTACCTCACTGAGCTCTGGTGGCATAATGCTTGCCTAAGGCATTTGACTGCTAACCAGAAGCCTGGAGGTTCAAACCCACCAGGCACTCTTTTGAAGGAAGACCAGGCAATTTACTTCTGTAGTGATACCACCTCGGAAACCTGAGGAGGGGTACTATGAGTCGGATCTGACTTGATGGCCGTGAGTTTGGCTTTTTTTTTTTTTTTTAATTGAGGAATGTCATTCAGGAGTCCTTGGGTAGTGTAAACAGGTAAGCATTTCAGTAATTGAAAGGTTGGCAGGTTGGACCCACACAGAGGCACTCGGAAGAAAAGTGTGGTGATGTGCTTCTGACAAGATATAGCCTTGGAAACCCTGTGGAGTACAGTTGTACTCAGAACACAGGAGGTTGCCGTGAGTCAGAGTCAACTTGATGGCAACAGGTTTGGGTTTGGTTTTGTTTGGTAAATGACTCACACATACAGGTTTCTGTAATTGCTTGAAATTTATTTTACCTCTAGAGTGAAATAAAATGTGTGCGTGGAAGTATATGTCCCTTAAGTCCATTCTAGCAGTGTCTGCATGCATACGTGTCCCATAAGGTTGTAATAGAGTTCAGAAATACCAATTGGAGAACAGGACTTAGTGGAGATACTTTGCTAAGTAAGGAGATCCCAGTCTGTCTCTCACTAGTTCTCTGGTCCAGTGTCTGCCCCGGCCCTGGGGGTGTTGGGGGAGAGGCTCCTAGTGAGGCGGTCATCTGTGGCTGCCTGTTCTACCGTGCTAACCCAGCAGGGACCACTCAAATGCCTCTGGAGCCACAGAGGCCACTGTCCCCCTTGGCCTGGGCATCCTGCATATGATGCCCAGGTCCAAGACCACAGCTCCTCCTGCGGTGGCAGCTGCCGAACTATCTGGGCTGCAGTGGTAGCAGAAGGAGGTGTGAAAAAGGCGGGTGGAAGTGGTGGAGGAGGGGTGGGTGGTGCTGGAAGAGTTTGAAGCCCATTAGGTAGACCAAGAAAGGAAGGGAAAGATCCAGCAGCAGGGCAGGCTGGCAGGTGGCCAGCTGGACGGCAAATATGTGCCACAGCAGGCAGGCAGGCGCTGGGCGCGGTTCGCAGCGAGGAGGTGACCATGCAGGAAGGGCAGCAGGAGAGATAAAGTTCTCACGCAGTCCCTCAGCACAGCGTGGGTCCTGGGCCTGCCCAGTGACCATCCAGTGAGCCGCCTTCCTATATATAATATGGTGTTCTCACAATGTCCAAATCACACAGCGTCCTGTTTCACGGTTGTATTGTGGATGTTAAGTGAGTCAGAATTAACGCAACGGGACCTAACACAACAGCAACCTGCATTTTAATTATTGTCCTAATAAATGTTAATATCGTGGTAGGAAGTTTGAGTTCTTGTTCTTAGATTAACACTTTAATTAAGAGAAGTGGTGTTTATTTTTATACTTTGATGCTCAAAGGCTTTTAATCACAGTGACAAAATAATAACATACACATGAAAACCATTTAGACACCTGGGCTCACCTACTTCATGTGTTTCCCATTGCTTATGATTCTATATAGTATAATATTTACTATTTGTTTTTGTGAGTTTTGTTATTAACATAATTTAAAAAATAACTTATAATCAACAAATACTCCTCCATGACTGAATATAATAGACCTTCCTCTGGATTCGCTTCTGTGTGTGTGGTCACTTGCTTGCCTTATGGGGCAGTTCTGCTCTGTCACATGGCATTGCAATCAGTGAAAAGCGACTTGGCGGCATCTAAGGACAACAACAGTGGCTGCTGTGTTGATGAGGGGAGGGGTGTGTGTGAAGATTTCTGCTGGATTTTTTGCCCTGGGGATAGGAAGTTGGGGAAGCTTTGAGAGCCTCTTGCAGGCCAAGTTGATTTATGTCACCAACAAAGTAGTAGAGGTCGTAGATTGTGAGCAGAAATGGGCCTTTAAGGATCACCTGAAAGATCTTTGTGAATGAAAGGGTTTCCTGGATGATACTTTATCAAACAAAGTGTAATTGCTTTATGACCTCTTTTAATTTCCTATGAAAGTGAAAGGCTGAAGTGATGGTGTATCAAGTTATTTCCAGATCTTCCTGCTCTTAACAGCAAATACAAATTTGAGAGAAATATGGCATGTGGAGAGTGCTTTTGGAAAGCTAAGCCTTTTCATATTCTATAGTAAATAAAACATGGCTCTTCATAATACGAACAAAGTAATAATTTTAACATTTTCAACATGTCTCCTTAATAATGTCTTAAACTTTTTCTGACATAATAAAATAACAGAATGTAGCATTTAATTAGAAGAGAGCCAAATTATTATTTCAGAAGTAGTTGCCTCCTGTGAGCTTGACTTTTAATATAATTTACTTGACATGGTAGATGAAGATAGGCTTTTGTGCATTTATTTGAAGGTAATACCTCTGGTTTTAATGCTCATTTAATATTCATTTTAGATCTGTGCTGATGTCAGTGTGTGAACTGTAGGCATAGGCCACATGCATTGATTTGTTCCAACTATAAGATCGCGTATTTAATTAAACTTTGGAAAGACACTGAAATTACTTATCTTTTGAAAATTTAATTCTAGAAGTTTTTTCTTTGAGTCTAAGTTTCTTTAAGTTGTAGTTCCAAAGTATTAATTTATTTATAAACAACTTACAATCAGTATATAAATCTCATCACAACCCCCTGAGGTAAGTATTTTATTTCCTATCATTTTGTTATGGGAATTTTCACATATACAGAAAGTTAATAAGAATTATACATTGACTACCCTTAGACTCGGGGAGCTCTGGGGGTGTAGTGCCTAAGGCACTTGACTGCTAACCAGAAGGATGGCGGTTCACACCCACCAGCTACTCCTCAGAAGGAAGGTTGACTGGTCTACTTCTGTAGTGATACTGCCTCGGAAACCCAAGGAGGGGTCGCTATGAGTTGGATCCAACTTGACGACAGTGTTTTTTTCTTTTTACCCTTAGATTCACTAACTAGATTCTGCCATTAAGATTTTGTTATGTTTGCTTTATTCATACTTCTGTTCATGTATCAATCCGTTTTAATTTTTAATGCATTTCAAAATAAGTTGCTGACAGCAGTAAACTTTGAGGGTAGATCCCCCCCCCCCATTTTATTCTAGAGACGTAGAGAAGTTAAGTGAGTTGTTTATGGTCTCACAGCTTGTAAGTGGTAGAATTAGGATTTGGACAAAGCCTTTTTTAACCACTTGCACAGAATGCTAGTTCACACAGTGTTAGTAGTTGCTACCGTTAGTGCCTGTGGCATTTGACTGCTAACCAGAATGGCTGGCTGTTCAAACCCACCAGCCACTCTTCAGAAGGAAGACTGGGCAATCTACTTCTGTAGAGATACTTCCTCAGAAACTCAAGGAGGGGTAGCAATGAGTCACAGTCTAGTCTACTACGGCAGTGAGTGGGTTATTTTAGTCTTGGAGATTCACCATGCTTGTTTTCATAGTATAGGATCTATGAGGTTCATCAGTAAAGAAACCTGGTTAAAGTGTTGATTTGGGTGAAGAGAAGGGCAATGTACCAAATGTGAGTGATCAGCATGGTGGCATTGAGGAAGAGGAAGACAGAGAGAGGTACATGGGAGGTACAGATAACAAAGATGAACCCTTTTGCACATACAGTACTGTGTTGTCAGTTAAGGCAAACATAGATATACGGGTGGATAGATGGGTGGACAGGCTGAAGTATTAGATATGTCTAGGCAGGGTGGAGTGTGCCCAAGACCATGTATAGGGTTGGCAGACAATGTTTCTACAAGTGTATTTGTATGTACTATAAGAATTCCCAGGTATATAGTACAGCTGACAAGGGACAAGATTATAGTCATTTCTTGGCCACAGCCAGCTACCCAGAAGGAGGGAGTAGTTGGACCTGTGGGCTCGGGACCAAAGTCACAGGGAACATCAAGCTCAATTGGCATAACATGCTATACAAAACATTGTTCCACATCCTACTTTGGCGAGTAGCGACTGGGATCTTAAAAGCTTGCAAGTGGCCATGTAGATGCAACGATGGGTCTTTCCTCATCCAGAGCAAAGAAGAATGAAGAAAGCCAAAGATTCGTGGAAACAATTAATCCAAGGGACTGGTATACCATGCAATCCTCAGCCTATACAACTATGAGATCAGAAGAACTAGATGGTGCCTGGCTACCATGGTCACTCAGAGGAGTGTCTTTGTAGGAGATCCTGGACTGAGTGGGAGAACAATGTGGAACAAAACTCACAATCATTTGGAGAAAAAAAAAAGGAACCAAGAGCCTGATGGAACCCTGAAACTGTGGCCCCTAGCTGCCCTTCAGGTCTGGAACTGAACCCACTCTTGTGGCTTCCAGCCAAACAAAAGACAGCATATGAGGTGAACATTTACACTAGGTAGATACACTCTTTGGAGAGAACAGTCATGGGAGAATAGAAGGGCTGTGTATGCCAGAGAGACAGCTCAGGGGGCAGGAGTGCATGGAGGGAAGGACACAGGGAAGAGGTAACTATGGGGAGAAAGTGGGAGGGGAGCTGTTGTATTTTGGGAAATTGTAGTCAATGTCATGAGACAAAGTGTATGTGAGCTGCTGTATGGAAAGTGAATTTGCTTTGTAAACTTTCACCCAAATCACAATTTAAAAGAAAAGAAACCTGTTTAACTTTGTTTAAGTGACCATTTCCAAATTTATTTGACCAGGGCATTCTGCTTCCTATCTTTCCCCCAAACACAGCACCTAACAATAGGATAGGCCAGGATTTAGTGGAAAATACTTTGGAAAATGCTCATTTATGAGATAACCTAATGTTTATTTAGAGGGCTATATATTTCCTCGGAAGGAAGATGGGGCAGTCTACTTCTGTAGTGATACTGCCTTGGAAATCCAAGGAGGGGTTGCTATGAGTCGGATCCGACTTGATGGCTCATAACAACAACATATGTTTTTGAAGAGTTTCTGTTTGTAAATATTGCCCAAGAATTTTAGAGTTGGAAGAAAGTTTAGAGATCACTGAGACCAATGCCTTCATTTCAGAGATAAGCTGTGGCACAGGGTGACGAAATAACTCATTCAAGCTAAGAAGTGCTCATGTACTTAGTCGTAGAAATGAGACTAGAATAGCCTAGAACCTGAGAATGGTATTTAGTGTACACTCAGTAAATATTTGTTGAGTAAAGGAATAAATCTGTCCTGTTTTCTTTCCATACATATAGGCATATTAGAATATTTATTTATTTTCAGGTTATATTGGTCAGTACAGATTAACGTTTTATTTTCACATTAGTTAACCTATGAAATACAATTACTAAATTATTTTTAAAAAATTTATTGTAACATATAACATACAGAAATTGCATGAAACATAGCTGTACAATTTAATAAGTAATTATAAGATGTACTAAGTAAAAAAAAATAGAACATGGCTGGTACCTCAGAAGGCCCTGGGTGTCCCTTCCTATTGCTGATCCCCTTAATTATTTTCTTTTTCTCTTTTCTCTTTTAGCTAATTTAACAGGACATTCAGAGAAGGTGGGGATTGAAAATTTTGAGCTTCTGAAAGTCCTAGGAACTGGAGGTGAGTCTTAGGTTAATTTTTTTTTATTTTAAAGGGAAAAAAAATACTCAATATAACAAAGAATTTATATCAATACAGAAATCAATTAATTTAAAATGCATGAGGGAACTGTCAAAGAACATGAACATAGAGGAAGAAACACGAAAGGCAAAATTTAAGAAATTGGAAAGGATTATGGAATTCTGGTAGCGTAGTGGTTAGAGCATTGGACTGGAAACCGAAAGATCAGTTGTTCAAACTGATAAGCCACTCTGTGGGAGAAAGAGGAGGCAATCTGCTTCTGTCAAGATTTATAGCCTTGCAAACCCTGTGGCGCAGTTCCACTCTGTCCTACAGAGTCATGAATTGGAATCGACTTGATTGCAGTGGGTTGATTTTTTGTTTTTGGTTAGGGAAATCAAATCACCTTGCTTATGTGGTTCTGAATTAGTTCACCCTTTGTACAGGGCATTTTGACAATATTTACTTAAAATAACAAAGGGAAAAAATGACCAGAGCAACAAAAAATCACTGGCATTTATGAAGGGGTTGCTATTTGCCAAGTAGTCTGTGATGTGCCTAACATTGATTGACTCATTCAGTCCTTGTTCAGCTTTATTGATATCTAATGCACATCATTTGTAGGATTGAAAAACTCAAGTGCCTTCAGACACCCGAGAGTAGGGGTTTAATTAAAGTAGAACATGGAACTTTCATACAATAGAATTGAAAACTATTTGCTTGAACAATTTCTCTTAGAAAGATCAGCACGAGGCTGGTCCCCATGAGGCAGAGGTCAAAGATGTCCCAAATGTGCAAACTACCATGCCACTCCATCATTTCAGACATTAACTCCTCCTCCTCCTCCCAATAATTTCCCCAGTCTTAGGGTTCTGTATTTCACTGTAA
>NW_006921714.1:2760753-2773729 GCF_000298275.1 Orycteropus afer afer | reverse complement strand
AACCTAAATCCCATCACAGAGTTGATTGCCAGTCATTATAGGGAATGACTACTACCAGCTGCCCAGCCAAGTTGATACCTGACCTTAACTACCACAGCACCCCAAACAGGCATGGATAATGGGATTTACAAAACATCACAGAATGGAGGACAATGGCTAGAAGGGCCCCATCAAGCAATTCACACTGCACTATTCAAAACAAAAGTTTTGTTTAAAAGTCTACAAAAGAGAATACTGTTCCGTAATATAAAAAAATTGTTTGACTATATGTCTACATCTACATAGCATAGTGCCTAAGACTCTTGACTGCTAAGCAGAGGGCTGGCGGTTCAAACCCACCAGCCACTCCTCGAAAGGAAGATTGGGCAATCTACTTCTGTAGTGATACTGCCTTGGAAATCCAAGGAAGGATCACTATGAGTTGGGTCTGACTTGATGGCAAACAACAACAACAACATATGTACATGTATGTAGGAGAATCTCTGGGATGTGCACCAAAATGGTAGCAGTGGTTGTCTCTGGGTGGTGAGATTTTAGATGATCTTGATTTTCTACTTTTTACTTTCCTCTGCCCTCAAAATTTTTCCTACCACTACCGTTGCTGCTTAGGTGTCAGGGCGAACTTTATGTATTTACAAACTGTCCCGTCATATATGGCCCATGCTTAAGCAAAATGTTTCATTTAATACACTGCTATCACTGTTTTGAAATTCTTAACAATGCATGAACAATGTGCCCCATTTTCATTTTGCATGGATCCCACAAATTATATAGCTCGTCCTATGAGGTATTCACTTTTGCGTCTTCAGCTGTTCCTGTGGATCGTGTTGCTTTGCAACCACCACTGCTGTGAGAACTGGCTGTCACCATTTTCTTTCCTTTTAGGTAGAAGTGAAAAAGCCTCTCAAGAAAACTTTTCTTTAGAGAAACGTTTTTGGCAGGCAGTATTCCTATGTATATATTTGTATGTGCTATAACAATGTCCATGTGCAGTTTAAACATAACAGAAGCAAAGTTAGGATACCTTGTAGCCACAACTAAGCACCTTGAGGGAATGAGTCACTGAGCCTGCAGGCTGGGGACCATGGTTGTGGGGGACATCGACTCAATGGGCACAACATAGTATATAAAAATAATGTTCTACATCTTACTTTGGTGAGTAGTGACTGGGGTCTTGAAAGCTTGTGAGTGGCCATCTAGATGCAACTATTGGTCTTTATCTGGAGCAAAGAGGAGTGAAGAAAATTAAAGATGCATGAGAACAGTTAGCGCAAGGGACTAATGAACCCTGGGAACCTCAGTCTGTAGGACCCCGAGCCCAGAAGAAATTGATGGTGTCTGGCTGCCAAGGCCAACCACTTGGAAAGGGCTCAAAATCGAAGACCTGACTAGAGTGGGACAGGAATGTGGAACAAAATTAAAAATCATTTAAAAATGGCCAGGCTTACTCTTCTGATAGGGACTGATGAATCCCCTGAGACTATAGCAACCCTGGATCGCCCTTCAGGTCTGGAGTTGAACTCACTCACATGGCTTTAAAAAGAAAAGGAAAGAAACCTTTGACCTTTTCCACCAACAGCAGTTCTGTAGGTTCTTTACCTGGCAATAGAGGGAGAGCCTCAGAGGACAAATCATTTTTTCTTCCTGGATTAAGTTTACTTCACACTCTCCAAGGCCTGTGTACCTTCTTATATTACCAGCCTCTCACAGGATGGATTGCAATTGTCCATATTAGAGTTATCTGCCCATACCTTCTCATTTGCCAAACCTTATAGCAGGAGAAAAATCCTTTTTCCTGGGTTTCTATAATCAATCTCAGGCACTTCCCACACTTCATGTGCATATGTGTAAATTCATATATATATATATATATAAATTGTCTGTAGGTCATTCAGTAATAAACTTTCATTCCTAGGACTTTGCCGTGCAAGTCTTGATAACTTCTCTGAATATTTTAGCGTCCTGTGTGAGAGCTGTGATTTACAGCTACCAGTGAGTATGCTTTTGTGCTTTTCTTATACTATGCGATTAACCCAGTTATAGTATACAGTTCAGTAGACTTTAGTATATTCAGTGTGCAGCCGTCACAAGGAAGAAAGAACAAAACATGCTCAAAGATGACCAGTCAATTTGAAGAGAACCAATAGAAATTCTAGAAAAGAAAAAAAAATGGTTCAAATGATAAATTCAGAGGACTTGTTCAATAGCAGATAAGATGTAGCTGAAGAGAGCATTAGTTAATTGGAAGATAGATTTGAGGAAAATATGTAGACTATCAGATGATTTAAAAATAGAAACTAAATAGAGAAGATATATGTCTGATCAGAGTTAAGTATAATCAGAGTTCTAGAAGGAGCTAATAGTATAGGGGAGAGACACTATTCAAATAGATAAAAATCCAAAAACCAAACTCCCTGCCGTCAAGTCAATTCCAACTCACAATGACCCCTGTTGGGTTTCTGAGGCTGTAAATCTTTACGGAAGTAGATCACCTCATCTTCCTTCTGCGGAGCAGCTGGTGGGTTTGAACCTCTGACCTTCTGGTTACTATTCAAATATCTTATCCACTGCACCACCAGATCACTAGGATTGATTAATGGTATGAATCTGTAGATTTAGGAAATACAACAGATGGCATGCAGATAAATAAAAAGAAATTCTTCCTTAAACACATCAGAGAAAAACTAATGAACATTAGAGCAGAAAAGTACCCTTTTCTTTACAGAGGACAGAGAGAAAATGCTTATTTATACAGGGACAAGAATGAGACTAACAGTTGACTTTTCGGCAGCAACCATGGAAGCCATGTTGTTGTTGTTACGTGCTGCTGAGTCAGTTCTGACTCATAGTGGCCCTGTGTACAGCAGAGGGAAACACTGCTTCGTCCTGCGCCATCCTCACAATTGTTGCTATGCTTATGCCCATCATTGCAGCCACTGTGTCAGTCCATCTCATTAAGGGTCTTCCCCTTTTCACTGACATTCTACCTTACCAAGCATGATACTCTCTGGGGACTAGCCCCTCCTAATAACATGACCAAAGAACAAGAGACGAAGTCTGGCCATTTTTGCTTCTAAAGAGCATTCCAGCTATACTCCTCCCAAGACAGATTTGTCTGTTCTTTGGCATTTCATGGCATATTTAATATTCTTAGCCCAACCATACTCCAAAGGCATCAGTTCTTTTGCCAATCTTATTAATTGTCAAGCTTTCCCATGCATATGAGGCTACTGACAATATCATGGCTTGGGTCAGGTGCATTTTAGTCCTCACAGAAGTCTTTTGTAGCCAATTTATTCTGTGCAGTGTGTTGTTTGATTTCTTAAGTGTTACCTCCATGGGTGTTGATTGTGGATCCAAGTAAGATGAAATCCTTGACAACTTCAATACCTTCTCCGTTTATCATGATGTTGCTTTTGGGTCTGCTAGTGAGGATTTTTGTTTTCTTTATGTGGAAGTATAATCCATACTGAGTGGATTGAATACTGAATGCTGCAGTCTGATGTTCATCAGTAAGTGCTTCAAGTCCTCTTTGCTTTCAGCAAGCAAAGTAACCCTCATATTGCACATTGTTAATTAGGCTTCTTCCAATCCTGATGCCGTGTTCATCATATAGTCCAGCTTCTTGGATTATTTGCTCAGTATACAGACTGAATAAATATAGTGAAAGGTACAACCTTTCATATACCCTTCCTGATTTTAAACCATGTGGTATCCCCTTGTTTGGTTTGAATGACTGCCTCTTGTTCTATGTACAGCTTCCTCATGAGCACAATTAAGTGTTCCAGAATTTCCATTCTTTGCAATGTCATCCATAATTTGTTATAATCCACTCTGGTAAATGCCTTTGCATAGTCAGTAAATGCCTTTGCAAAGTCATCTTTCTGGTGTTTTGGATATGGAAGCCATAGAAGAGTGGAATAATATCTGAAAAATACCTGGAGAAAATAGACTTTAACCTAGAATTGTGTACCTAGCAAAGCTGTTTCCAAGAACAAGGGCAAGCTAGACATTTTCAGATATACAAAAACTATGTTTGCTACTAATACATCCTCACTAAAAAAAATTCTGAAGGATGTGTTTTAGGGAGAAGAAAATGATCCCGGGAGAGTGTCTGGAATGCAAAAAATATTGGTGAACAAAGAAAAGCTAAACATTAACTGTAAAAAATCATAATCACAATGTCTAATTTCAGAGGTTCAAAAAAAAGACTGCAATATTGAACAAAAACAATATAATTTGAGAGGTGATAGGCGTTAGTGTTCTGAGGTCGTGTTCTTCAAACTTTAATATGCACAGGAATCTTTCAGTTTGTAAGTTACTGAAGTCAATCCTAACCTCTTTGCCTGTGGTTGTAATCCCATTTGGGAATGAGTTGTGAAGTTAATGAGGCAGGATTAATACAGGATGTGTCTTGCATCAATACCTTTAGGGATATAAAAGAGCTTAAACAAGCAAGGGAGCAAGCAGAGACGAGGAGGTGCGATAGGTATCAGGTCACACGGAGATCTCCAGGGAACCAGGAAGTAGAAGCTGAAGAGACAAGGACCTGCCTCCAGAGCTGACAGAGAACGCCTTCTCCTTAAGTTGGTGCCCTGCATTTGAACTTCTATCTTCCTAAACTGAGAAACTCAATATCTGTTGTTAAAGCCATCCTCCTGTGTTATTTCTATTATAGCAGCACTGGATAACTAAGACCCTCCTGTAACTGATGAAATCAAGTCTGTAAGTAGGAGCTCTGGTAGCATAGTGGCTAAGACACTTGCCTGCTAACCAGATGGCTGGCGGTTCAAACCCACCAGCCACTCCTCGGAAGGAAGGTTGGGCAATCCTACTTCCGTAGTGATACTGCCTCGGAAACCCAAGGAGGGGTCGCTATGAGTCGGGTTTGACTCGACGGCACATAACAACATAACAACAACAACAACAAGTAAAAAATACTCTCACCAGGAAAACGCTTGATATACAGACTCACTCACTGCCGTCAAATTGGCCCTGATTCATAGCGACCCCTCCTTGGGTTTCTGAGGAGTGGCTGGTGGGTTTGAACCGCCATCCTTCGGGTTAGCATTCAAATGCTTTAGGCCCTATGCCACCAGACCTCCCAGATACAAATGGTTTTAAGAATGAATGAATTCTGCCAAATTTTCAAGGCCTAGGTAATTCTAGGGAGCCCTGGTAGCATAGTGGCTAAGACACTTGCCTGCTAACCAGACGGCTGGCAGTTCAAACCCACCAGCCACTCCTCGGAAGGAAGGTTGGGCAATCCTACTTCCGTAGTGATACTGCCTCGGAAACCCAAGGAGGGGTCGCTATGAGTCAGGTTTGACTCGATGGCACATAACAACAACAACAACAACAAGGTAATTCTAATCTTCCATAATGTCTTTCGGAGAATAGAAAAAAGAATTATTTTCCTCAACTTATTGAATGATATTTATATAAGCTTGATATCAAAAACAGGAAAATATGAGGGTATAAATTTTTAGGCTAGTTTCATACATGTGAAATTTTTAATATAAGACATAAAAGCAAATCTTATGTGTGTTTTCTTTCAACACATGTAATAGTTTGTCTTGTTCTGTGTCTCAGCTTCAAGTGGTTTGATCATTGGTCTTAAAGATAATTCTACAAAAGTGAGGAAACAATGAATAATATTTCAATCTTCTTTTTCTATTTCATGTACACTGTCCTATACCTGGTCTACCATTTGCCATAGTTACTGCTTTTCCTTTTTGTCCTATGACAGTACACTGCTCTTATGAGAAGAAAGAATAATTAAGGTATTTCTGTATTTAAAATCCCAGTTTTGATGACTAAATGGAGTAGGTGGAAACTTTTAATATGAACATGATAAAATCTCAACTTTTATTCAAAAATTTTACCATTAATCTTTCAGTTTCATTACTTTTTAAAGATAATTTCTTTCAGCACTACTTAGGGTTATAGAAAAATCTCCTCGGATGTCTTTATATATCATGTAAGGTTTTCTTTGGAAGTGAAACTGAAAACTCTTCTGAAGAAATAATTTTTATTTATTATGAACTGGAAAAAATGCTGTCCATCAATATCTTGATGGCTTTGTGGAATATTTTCATATGAAAGATAGTTTTTTCATCTCATACTTAAATATATGTAACATTTTCGTGGAAAATCTCACTTTTCCTGCAGAGTGTTGATTTCCCTTTCACTTGTCCTGTATCCTTTGTTCTATAGCTAATCTGTCCATCAGTTTGCTAAGCTAACCAACCAGTTGCAATTATGTTGACTTTGACTAATGCTGAAGTGTTGAGTGTGTTAGAAAATGGAAATATATTAAAACCTTGTTTTATTGTGGTAGAATATATATAACAAAGCAGCTGCCACTTTAACTGCTTTTATGTGTATAATTCGGTGATGTCGATTATGTTCACCGTGGAGTGTTAACTATCACCACTGTCTGTTTCCAAACTTCCCAGATTTTTCCATCAGCCTTGACAGAAGCTCAGTACCTCTTAAGCTATTTCTCCCTTGCACCCACCTCTGGTGACCACTAATAAGCTTTGGTCTCTGTCCATTTGCCTATTTTAAATATTTTTTTGTGAGTGGGATATTAAAATAATTGTGCCTTTGTATTTGACTTATTTCACTTAATGCAATGTTTTTACACGTGTAGCATGTATCAGAACATTGTTTCTCTTTACGGCTGAATAATAATAGTTCATTGTATGTATATAGCATATTTGGTTTATCCATTTGTCTGTTGACGGACACTCAAGTTTTCACCTTAGGCTATTGTGAGCAGTGGTATGATAAACAGTGGTATACAAGTATCCTTTTGAGTCCAGGCTCTCAAGTGCTTCGGGTATGTATCTGGGAGTGCTAACCAGGAGGCTGGCGGTTCAAACCCACCAGCCACTCCTCGGAAGGAAGATTGGGTAATCTACTTCCATAGTGATACCCCTTGGAAACCCAGGGAGGGGTCACTGTGAGTCAGATCCAACTCGGCAGCAGTGAGTTTGGCTTCATTTTTGGGTTTGGGATTGCTACATGGTGTGGTAACTCAGTGTTTACTTTTCAGAGTTCTTACAGAGTTAAGATTACAGATTTCTAGTTGTTATTCTTAGTGCTTGTGTGGAATCAGGATCTTAGATTTGCGCACATCACCATTTTCCAGAAGTCCCTGAAATAGTATTTTGATTCTTTTATATTTTGACTCTTTATTTCTGATTTGTCACTAAGTCCTATATACTTTTTCCCAAACAATGACTTTTAGATCATTCATATTATCTCTTACATGAATTGCTGCTGGGTTTTCTTAACTGGTCTGTTTTTGTGCAGGCCTCTTTTCTCTTTTACTCATTTGATACTATGTTGTTGTTGTTATGTGCTGTGGAGTCAGACCCGACTCATAGCGACACCTCCTTGGGTTTCTGAGGCGGTATCACTACAGAAGTAGATTGCCCAACCTTCCTTCCGAGGAGTGGCTGGTGGATTTGAACCGCCAACCTTCTGGTTAGCAGTCAAGTGCCTTAGGCACAAAGCTACCAGAGCTCCATTTGATACTATAATCTATCACAAATAATATGTGATCTTATTAAAATACATTGTTGTACAGTTCTTGCATGTGAGAATTTATAAAAAGTTCTCTTTTTTATTTCTCAGGTAATTAGTAAAATCCAAATTCCTGCCTTGCTTTCAAGTGTAACTCTAGTTCTCCTGTCTTTTCTCTGCAGTTACCCCAATGTTCCGCCTACTTCCTACTGCAGTTGATTTTCTTTAACTCCCCTACAATTATGTGTACTTTCCTATCTTCTGATGCCCTGTTTCCTTCAACTGTAGTGCTCCTCCTTTTTCCAGCTGTCCAAACCCTGCCAAATTGCTTTTCTCTACATACTGTTGTACTGAGAGTCCTTCACAGCAAACATAGCACTCAGTTGTTCTCTGAACTGTTGCTTCATGTCTACTACTTCTAGAGTGTACACTTAAACTCTTAAGACCATCTGCCAAAGGGGCAAGGAGGCTGTATCTTCCGACCTCCTTTAACCACACAAAAGAAAGACAGAATCACCATCAGTATCCCAAGGCCTATTCCTGCGAGGCCAGTCATGCTACGTTCCTCCAGCTCTTGTACCAACCCTTCTTCCTGCAACACCCACCACTTCTCTGCTAGGTTTGGTTTGCTGAAGTGGCCACACAGAACTCACAGATTATGGGATTTATTAGGGAAGCGCCAGGCTACAATTCAAGTTCAGAAACTACACTCAGTCTCTTTCAGCCCACTGTCTCTCAGCCAGCAGTCTCTCTCAGTCTCTCTTCCATCAGTGTATGTCTCTTGGTGTCTCTCAGCAATGCATGTCTCTCAGTGTCTCTCTCAGCAGCGTGTGTCTCTCAGGAGCACGTTTCTCTCAGCAGCATCTCGTTTTTAGCCAGCAGTCAGAGAGACCCCTTCTGCCTCTAGGAGGCCTCCTTTTGAGCCTGGCAGAGTGGGCAAACTAACCATTCCCAACATCAGAATTCCATACACCTGAGAGAGAATGAACTTCCCAGAACATTGCTTTGTGCTGCTCCCAACAGAAATACCCCAGGTGGATAACTAACAATCAATGGCTACTTGGTTGCTCATGGCCAGTTCCACCACAGAGTTTACAAAGACTTATGGCTAGAAAAGCCACACTATGGAATTTACTACACTGAAGGCCACCCCCTGGCTTTTCTAGCCATTATCCCTTTTATACTTCAAAAATAACATCCCCTTCACCATCAGTTTAAGAATAACCACACCCATGAAAGCATGTAAGCCAGTCACTCCATGCCTTTATCTCCCCCCATTTTAGAGAGCCAATTTCTAATTTGCCCATCCCTATCAAACCAGTATTCTGAGGAGACAAGCATGGTCCTTTCTCTCTGGAGAATCTTCTTTTCTGCTTGGAAGCTTCAGGCATCTGCATCCATAAACAAGCAGAGTACATCCCAGCATAAGCCATCAAATTGCAGCAACTTAACACCAGCTCAGTGTCAAACTTCTTCCTCTTCATTTGGTTGGGTTCTGGTCAGCTCAGCTCTAGTCATCCCAGCTAGGTCATGGGCACCAGCTGCCAAGTTTGGGAGTCACACTCTTCCCTTCACTTCAGACCAACCAGCACCTTCTCTCACATCCTCAGTCCTCAGGGACTGAGGCTCACAACTCCTTGCACTTCAAACCAGCCAGCCCTTACTCTCATCCCCAGCCTCCATGGGCTAGGTCAAAGAGTACCAAACTCAGCCCATTTCTTCTTTGCTGCACTTCCCCCATTTCCACTCAAGTGGACCCAGGTGGTCACAAGTGAGTAGCATTTGCTCACTGGCTTCCTTTAACTTTCAGTCCTGGAAGGGGTTTCTCTCATGGACCATGACTTTACTGCCTTGATGCACCCCAAGCCTATCTGCTTGCTTGAAATTAAAAAAGCCAAGCAGTCATTTTTTTTTTTTTTTTTTGTAGGCCTTGTCTTCAAATGCAGATCTTCTGTTTTCTCAATAGTACTGGGTGGGGCTCATGTTTTCTACCTAAGACCCCTATACTATACACACAGGGTTTGAAACAAAAGCTTGTGTTTCTTTTGGGCAAATTCTATTTCCCCTTTTAACATATCCAATCAAGTATTGGCTGAAGGCAGACTTAGAAACTCTCTGTTATCCTCATAAGCCATAATCATTTCTAATGTACAAGCAGGTAAGAGAACATTCAATACCCGTAGTACATTCAGATAAATACATAATCCAAAACACATACTCCTTTTTAAGACATTCCAGGTTCATCTTTTCACCTTGATTACCTTCCCATTCTATGTAGATGGCCTTAGGCTTTGGCTGGGTGTAACCAAAAGCCCTAGCCTCTGAATCAGTTATCTCTTTTAATAGGTAACACCAACCAAAGTAAACATCTAAGAATCCAAAGTTTCACTTTCCAGGCCCTTTCCTTCTTTCTTTTACAAAATCCCATGCTTCTAAGAGTCTGGAGCCACTGCAGCGAATCCCACTGCTTCTGACACCAGCTGCCAAAGGGGAAAGGAGGCTGCATCTTCCGACCTCCTCTAACCACACAAGAGAAAGACAAAATCACCTAAGGGCTATTCCTGCGAGGACAGTCATGCTGCCTCCCTCCAGCCCTTGCACCAACCGTTCCTCCCGCTTTCCTGCTAGGTTCGATAATTCGCTGTAGTGGCCACACAGAACTCATAGATTATGGGATTTATTCGGGAAGCACCAGGCTACAATTCAAGTTCAAGAACTACACTCAGTCTCTCTCAGCCCACTGTCTCTCAGCCAACAGTCTCTCTCAGTCTCTCTCCCAGCAGCGCGTGTCTCTCTGTGGCTCTTTCTCAGCAGCGTGTTTCTCTTTCTCAGCAGTGCGTGTCTCCCAGGAGCGTGTTTCTCTCAGCAGCACGTCTTTCTCAGCCGGCAGTCAGAGATTCCTTCTGCTTCTAGAAGGGCTCCTTTTGAGCCTGGCAGAGTGGCCAAACTAACCAATCCCAACATCAGAATTCCATACACCTGACAGAGAGTGAACATCCCAGAAAATTACTTTGTGCTGCTCCCAACAGAAATACCCCAGGTGGATAACTAACAATCAGGAATTACTTGGTTGCTCATGTCAAATTCCATCACGGAGTTTACAAAGACTTATGACTAGAAAAGCCACACTGTGGAATCTACTGCACTGAACCATAATTATATGCTTTTCCAAACTTACTGTTCTGTCCTCTTCCCAGAGGTCAGCATAGTCTGAGGTATATTAACAGTCTAACAAGTATATTATTTATGCTGTAATCACAAATATTCCATCTGGTGAGGTCCACGTGTATAGTCACTATTTGTGTTGTTGTAAAAAGGTATTTGCAATGAATAAGTTGTTGGTCTTGGAAAATTCTGTCGTGTGGTCTCTCATGTGTTTTCTGTCACCAAGGCCATATTTTCCAACTACTAATCCTTCTTCTTTGTTTCCAACTTTTGCATTCCAATCGGCAGTAATTATGAGTGCGTCTTGATTGCATATTTGATCAGTTTCAGACTGGAGAAGTAGTAAAGATCTTCAGTTTCTACCCCTTTGGATTTAGTAGTTGGTTCGTAAATTTGCAGAGTAGTCTTATTAACTGCTCTTCCTAGTATGTGAACGGATATTACCCTATCACTGACAGCATTGTACTTCAGGATAGATTTTGAACTGTTCTTTTTGATGATGAATGTGACGCCATTCCTCTTTAATTTGTCATTCCTGGCAGACCATATACAAAATGGCTAATACCAGGCCATTTCAGCTCACTAATGCTTATGATATTGATCTTTCTGCATTCCATTTAATTCTTTTTTTTTTTACAATTTCCAATTTTCCTATACTCATACTTCGTACATTCCATGTTCCAATTATTAATGGATGTTTGCATTTGTTTCTTCTCATTTTGAGTCATGCCACATCAGCAAATGAAGGTCCTGGAAGTTGGACTCTGTCCACATCACGGTTGACTCTGCTTGGAGGAGGAAGCTCTTCCCCAGTTGTATCTTGAGTGCCTTCCAATTTACAAGGCTCATCTTCCAGCACAATATCAGACAGTGTTGTACTGCTATTCATAAGGTCAGTTTTTCATTGGTCAGTTTTTTTCCAAAGTAGACCACCAGATCTTTCTTCCTAGTGTGACTTAGTCTGGAAGCTCTACCGAAACCTCACTGCCATGGGTAACCCTGGTGGTATTTGAAATACCAGTGGCAACCTTCCAGCATCCCAGGTACATGCGGGCGACTGCAGTATGATCAACAAGGCCATGCCGCACTGAAGGCACTGGTGAACAACAAGGTTCTAGGAATTGATGGAATACCTTCTGAGGTGTTTCAACAGACAGATGCAACACTGGAAGCATTCACTTGTCTATGCCAAGAAATTTAGAAAACAGCTACCTTGCCAACTGACTGGAAGAGATCCATATCTGTGCTCATTCCAAAGAAAGGTGATCCAAGAGAATGTGGAAATTATTGAACATTATCATTAATATCACATGCAAGTAAAATAATGCTGTAAATAATTTTAAAATGGTTGCAGCAGTACATTGAAAGGGAACTGCCAGAAATTCATGCCAAATTCAGAAGAGGATGTGGAATGAGGGATATTGCTGCTAATGTCATATGAACCTAGGCTGAAAGCAGAGAATACCAGAAGGATGTTTATCTCTGTTTTATTGACTGTGCAAAGATGTTCGACTGTGTGAATCATAACAAATTATGGATAACATTGCAAAGAGTAGGAATTCCAGAACACTTAATTGTGCTCATGAAAAACCTGTCCTTAGACCAAGAGGCAGACATTCATACAGAACAAGGGGCTACTGAATGGTTTAAATCCGGAAAGGTGTACATCAGGCTTGTATTCTTTCACTATATTTATTCCATCTGTGTGCTGAGCAAATCTGAGAAGCTGGACTGTATGAAGAGGAACATGGCATCAGGATTGGAGGAAGAGTCATTAACAGCCTGTGATGTACAGACAACACAACCTGGCCTGCTGAAAGTGAAGAGGACTTGAAGCACTTACTGATGAAGATCAAAGACTACGGTCTGCAGTATGGATTATACCTCAACATAAAGAAAACAGAAATCCTCACAACTGGACCAATACACAACATCATGATAAATGGAGAAAAGATGGAATTGATGCCTTTGAGTTATGGTTTTGGTTTTAGTGAATATGCCATGGACTGCTGGAAGAACAAACAAATTTATCTTGCAATAGGTACAGCCAGAGTGCTCCTTAAAAGCGGGGATGGCGGGACTTCCTCTCATTTACTTGGTACATGTTATCAGGAGGGAGCAGTCGCTGGAGACAGTCATGCTTGGTAGGAAGCCTTTAGTGAGATGGATGGACACAGGGTTTGCAGCAGTGGGCCCACATACAGCAGTGAGTGTGAGGATGGTAAAGGACAGGACAGTGTTTTGCACATGGGGTCTCTATGAGTTGTAGCAGACTCAG
>NW_006921714.1:2752068-2756773 GCF_000298275.1 Orycteropus afer afer | reverse complement strand
TCCTCTGTCTGGCTTCCTGGCTTTTCCTGCTTTTCCTTCCTTCCTTTCTCCTGCTCTTCTGGCCTGCTTCTTCGGGCGTCCCTGCGTTGTCTCTCCTCACCTGTATCCCTGGGGCTGACTGCTCTTCTGTCCGGGTTCAAGGCTTTTATCCCTTTTCTCCTGCTTTTCCGGCCTGCTACTCTGGGTGTCCCTGCGTTGTCTCTCCTCACCTGTAAACCTGGGGCTCAAGGCTTTTATCCCCTTCCCTGCTCTTCCAGCCTGCTACTCTGGCATCCCTGCGTTGTCTCTCCTCCGATACAGATCTGGTCTTCATTTAATCTATAACTATCATGTGGATTGTTTTGTTTTGTTATCTGACCAATAGCAGATCTTGCAAGTTCTGTGTAAGTACTTGTTTAGCAAGCAGAGAGACTGTCATTGGGCTGCTTACTCCAGCCTTAAATGCCATCCTAGAAATGTCCACAGTGATATTTATTTCCTTCTTGAAAATCATCTCTGAAAAGTAGCCTTGACAGGACAGTTTTTTTTTTCAATTTTTTTTTATTTTAATCTATTTACAGAAGAATTTTCAAAAAACATTTCATTTATTGTATAAAACGTCCTTTTATGTATTGAGGGTAATTTACCACTAGAGGGTGCTGGGAATTGCACTAAGCAATTTAAAAACAGCTGCATTTTGGTGACGTAATGGAGGGAAGAAAGTTTGGTTGAGTCATGCAGAAGACTTGTTAAAAGTATGATGACTTAGTCATCATTTATCTTTTTATTCTTTTAGGCGTTTGGAAAGTGTCCCTATTAAAATAGTACCTTTAAAAGCATATATTCATTAAATTGTCAAAATCATCATGTGAAAAGTTTATAATTTTGCATGTGTATATACTCACTACACTTGTAGTGTAAACCCACAGCTTTTATGTAAATTTTAGAGGTCAAATGTTTGTGATGTTTCACACCATAATTAAAAGATGGTTCCCCATGAAGACTTGATTGACGTTGTCTCTCGGTGTAAATACCATTTGACTTATTATTGATGCTGTTGTAGGTCTGGTGCCCTTGAAGCAAAGCCCAGGTCAGTGATTGAGTGCCCATAATTTACTGTGAGAGTGCTCTTAGGAGAAGGAGTGAGGGAGGCAGGATAGGGCAGGGCACGGGCCTAAGCAAGCATGCGGTCTAAGCTGGAGTCCAGAATTCAGCTCATGGGAAATTTTGGACCAAGAGTGAGAGGACAGGACTTTTATTGGCTGTGAGCTACTTGAATTGGGATGAGGTAGGGAATGGTGGCATGTAACCCAGGTCAGGTGAGTCCTATTGTACCTGGGGCCCTTCTTTAGAGAAGCAGAGGAGCTGCCAGCCATTTGCCACCAGCGCTGGTATCACTAGCCTGCAAAGGGGATCTTGGTGGGACACCATCAGTGGCTGCTACAGATGCTCGTTGACTCTTGCTGTGAAAAGCTAATTACTTATTTTGGCAAATGGCTTGTTTGTTGAAAGTATAAGCAGAAAATTATGTATGAATATGCTTCTTAGCTTCCCTTACCTTCAGGTTTTCCATATTTTTCTTTGAGTAAGATTTGCTGGTAATCAGATCCACGGGTGGTCGTCTCCCATCTACACCTTACAGTAGGGCATGATTTCCTTTGCAGCTTTTTCTTCTTTCTAGATGAACCAGAACCCTCTAGCTTTTAAGTCATTTGGGATCAGGGGTAAGAAATGGGCTGTGAATTCTATCCGGATGGAGATAGCAATCACCACAGCCACATACACATGTGCAATTATGGGCTAATTTAATGTATGTAGTGTCTCAGAACTTTCTCAGAAACTTAGAAAGTGCTGTTCTAACAGAATTATTATGCAATTTATTTTTAATTATTCATGTTAATGCAATATGCAAAAGTGGAATCCCTTAACTATTTTTATTTTCAACCTTCTTATAGATTAAGTCTTTTTTTCAGGAGCTACCACTCTCCACAAGCAAATGTGCTGATCTGTGTTCCTAATTCTTCTGCTGGGGACTTGTTGTTGACTATAAAGTTGCCAATCAAATGAGTCAAAAGGCCCTGATTAGTTTAAAATCTGAAAATGGAATTAAGTTTAGAGGATACAAATGTTTATGCACACAATAAATGGCCCACCCCAGCCTCTTCAGAAAAACTGCTGCTTGTGATGTCCTAAACTTTTAGTATGCCTCTTCTCCTTACTTTTAACACCTGTTCATTTAATCATAAATTAATTTTAGGTTCATAGCTTTTCCATATATTTTATAAGAAAAACTGTTTTCACTCAGTCTAACTTTTTTCAATCTTTCTTTTTTTAAATCTTAGAAATTTGTTTTTATGATTTTATAGCTCCTAACAAAACTGGCAAATTTAAAAAGTAGTTGTATTAAATGGCTCAAATTCTCCATGATGTTGAAATCGTTAGTTTTATAGATACATAACTTTTTAACTGTATGTGCTTTAAAATTTTCTTGTTTTTTAAAAGAAATTTAAAGGAGTTTGCAAAGTTAGATGTATCCCTTACATATATCCCTTATAGGGTATCCCTTCCTCTAGAAAAGCTTCTTAAAATAGAAGGGTAAGGGTAAGAAAACAGAGCAGGTTCAGGTAAAAGGACAGTGAGGTAGAAGTGACAGACACTGAGATGAGTGAGTCTTGGTAACTGAGTCCTAAATTGAAGGCTGAGGTTACTAAGAGGTAAGGCGAAAGGGGAAATTTACTTGGCCTATGTAATTTTTAAAATTATTATTAAATATTTTTACTTGATGTAAAATTTTCCCAGAGGATATGATTTTGCTTTTTGACAGTTACTTAGGGTGCCATCCACTCAAGGTTTCATTTTTTTCCTTGGAGTTTTTTTCAGAACATACAGGTAGTATGAACCCTGATTGTAAACCTAGCTTCTGGTTGCACAGTATTACTACAGCTATTCCCCCCTGTATCCATTGTCAGGGTAAAGTGAGATAGTTTCCTTGTTGTTTCTTTCTACATGTCAAGGTTTGTAGGCTTTTGAGGTTCTTGATTGATGATTAATTATCCAGTTTCCATCTTGGGTGGGCTGTGTGCTTCATCTCTTACCTGTTCTTTGTGTAGACATCACAGAAGAGGTTCCAGGTTTTCAAGGGTCAGCAGAAGGTTTGTAGGTGAAGCATGGCTTTAGTGCTTACTTTGTTTTTGGACTCTGTGGATTTTTTACTTTGGTGCCAGCCTGGTGATGTGCTTAAATAGATTTTTAAAAATATGTCTTATACTAAATTTGATTTGTTGTATGACCTATATAATTTCTATTATTCTATTATTTCTATATTTTTTAAAGAGGAGAGGTAGAGAAATTTATCTGAAATAGTGGTTTTCCAGCTTTCTTTTGGTCTGTCACTCATAGCTTGCATGTTTATATTGCAATCCAGTGGGTGTATTTATGTATATGTGTACACACACATTTTTTTCACTAATACTTTGTGATAGTTAAGGTTGCGTGTCAACTTGGCTGGCCATGATTCTCAGTGGTTTAGCAGTTATGATGTAGTCATTCCCCATAAGGAGATTTATTATAATGTAATCACCTCCATGAAGAGATTGGCTATGAGCAGCCAATCAGTTGAAAGGAAGTTTCCTTCGGGGTGTGGCCTGCTTCCAATATATATGGGAAAAGCTCTGGCAAAGCTCTCTGGCTTCCTGCTCAATCTGGATCCTGCTCAATTTGGATCCTGGCTTGTTATCATCTGACCTCTGGTTCTTGGACCTGAACCAGTGGCCTGCCATGTTGCTTGCTGATCTTGGGATGGTTGCTTTTGCAGCCTGTGGGCTAACATCCCACCATCTTACCTGCCAACCTTGGACTTGTCAACTTCCAAAGCCAGCAGCCTGCTGTACTGCCTGCCGATCTTGGATTTGTCAGCTGCTGCGGCTGTGTGAGACAGGAGAGGCAGCTTGATCTCTGACTCACAGACTTGGAACTTTCTAGCCTCTACAACTGCATGAACCATTTCCCTGATATAAATTTCTCTCTCTATATATATATGTTTATATGTATAAACTTCACTGGTTTTACTTTTCTAGAGATGCTTATACATATTATTTAATTCTCAAAATCTATGATGTAGAACTATTATCATCCTTAATGAGGCAACTGAGAGCTCTGGTGGCGTAGTGCCTAAGGCACTTGACTGCTAACCAGAAGGTTGGCGGTTCAAACCCACCAGCCACTCCTTGGAAGGAGGGTTAGGCAATCTACTTCTGTAGAGATCCCGCCTCGGAAACCCATGGAGGGGTTGCTGTGAGTTAGAGACAACTCCACGGCACGTAACAATAACAACAACAATGAGGAAAGTGAGACACAGATATGTTAAAGATTTCTCCCAAGATCACACAATCACTAAATAGCATGTTTAGGATTTAAGCACAGGCAGTTTGGCACCAGAGTTTATGTTACTATTATTCTGTCCTGTTCTTCCTTTTTTACCTCACATGTGCTCAGACTTGTTTACTTTTATACACAGACAAATACACAGGTATATAAAGAGGGAGCAGAGCATGAAACACTTTTAATATATTTAGTCCTATTTCAGTTTTTTCAGATGTTGGTTGGACTCACTGAATTGACATCATCATTCACTATCGGGAGCTCTGGTAGCATAGTGGCTAAGACACTTGCCTGCTAACCAGACGGCTGGCGGTTCAAACCCACCAGCCACTCCTCGGAAGGAAGG
>NW_006921714.1:2750987-2751693 GCF_000298275.1 Orycteropus afer afer | reverse complement strand
TGGCAGTAAGTTTGGTTTGGGTTTGAGAGAGACTTTTAACAAGCATGGAAGTTATCAAATGACATTAAATAATGTAGTGGGAACATCATCTTTGACAAAAGATACAAAGGTAGTCTTGGAAAAACATAATTCTTATTTTATGTCATCCACCAGCCACTCCTTGGAAGGAAGATGGGGCAATCTACTTCCGTAGTGATACTGCCTCGGAAACCCAAGGAGGAGTCACTCTGAGTTGGGTCCGACTTGATGGCACATAACAAAAACAACAACTTAAACAAGTAAAGCACTTAAGATTAAACCTCAGCTTACTACAGTCTTTTGAATGAAGCTTAGTTTCTATGGTCTGAGAGAGTTGCTTTCCATTGATCTTTCTTAATATGAGGTAGATTTTAGAGAACTCACTGAAATAGACAGCAGTGTTTCTTAGATTCTGTGGATAACTGATAAGATGTTTCAGGTGAATCTTTAGAAGTACCAAATTATAATTAGTTTTATGGTTGAACTCTTGAGTGTTTGCTCTTTTGTGAACTAATTATGCTGAAAAGAAGCAATTTCTCTGAGAATCCTTTCAATGATGGTGTTTTATTGGGGCATTGATACTTACTACCCTCCTGTTGGGAGCTCTGGTAGCATAGTGGCTAAGACACTTGCCTGCTAACCAGATGGCTGGCGGTTCAAACCCACCAGCCACTCCTCGGAAGGAAGG
>NW_006921714.1:2743146-2750837 GCF_000298275.1 Orycteropus afer afer | reverse complement strand
CAGCCTTCTGGTTAGCAGTCAATTGCCTTAGGCACTACGCTACCATAGCTCCTTACTACCCTCCTAGTCTTTGTATATGCATGCAGTTGGCCTCTTAGCAAGGATATCAGTTCCAAAGTCAGGAGGAGTAAGATTTAGAGTTCCAAGAGTATATTTCTTAGGTGGTTACATTTCTAGTACTGCTGTCTTCGCGTAAATAGGGATCTTTAGGGAAGAAGGTAGGGATGGGCAGGTGGATTGATTATCAGAATTGGAAACTAGTGCCAAAGACATGTCACATGTGGAAAAATGGGGAACCAAGTTAAATTACATATGAGAAGGAGCTGTGGCTGAGTACTGTAATTAGTTTTACATAGTTGTGGCAGATTATAGAACAGTGGCCATCCATAGATAGCACTATGTTAAAATATTTTTTTGCCCTAAAATAGTGGCAGCTAAATTTCCCTAGTTCAGTTTTCACCCAGGAATGTAGTCAGGACCCACATTTAAACCCAATTAAAAGGGATTACATCATGAAAGCTCATTTTTCCCTCCTAAAAGAGAAAGGGTTGGATAGGTAAGGCTCTGTGCCGTGGATCTGAATGCTAGATTATTTTGCTAAAGTTCCTTCTTCAACTTCAGGTAAAAATCGAGAGAAAGGCATTTGGCAGTGTGCTGCAGGGCTTTGTCTTTGGTCTTGTCCTACTGGCTTGTCTGTTTGTTCATTGTTTCATGGATTCAGCATTTGAGTTTCTTTGATGTGCCTGTTCCAAAATTACTTGCTGATGGTACAAAACTAAAAACTAAACTAACTAACTGCAGTCAAATTGAATCCGACTCTTAGTGACCCCTTCTTGGGTTTCCGAGGCGGTATCTCAACAGTAATAGATTGCCTAGTCTTCCTTCCAAGGAGTGGCTGGTGGGTTTGAACTACCAGCCTTCTGGTTAATATATTAATAAAAATGCCTTAGGTGCTGCACTACCAGAGCTCCAAAATGAGTAAAATCAGACTTAATGGGTGACTTCATGGAATTTACCATCTTGCTGCACTGAAGGAATTGGCCAAAAACAAAGTTCCAGAAATTGATGGAATACTCATTGAGATGTTTCAACAAACAGATGCTGCGCTAGAGGCACTTACTCGTCTATGCCAAGAAGTTTGGAAGACAGCTACCTGATCAACTGATTGAGAGAGATCCATATTTGTGCCCATTGCAAAGAAAGATGATCCCACACAATGTGGAAATTGTCGAATGATATCATTAATATCACACACAAGTAAAATCTTCCTGAAATAGTTTGAAAATGGTTGCAGCAGTATATTGACAGGGAACTTCCAGAAATGCAAGCTGGATTTAGAAGAAGATGTGGAACAAGGGATATCATTGCTGATGTCAGTTGGATCTTGGCTGAAAGCAAAGAATACCAGATAGATGTTTACTTGTGTTTTATTGACTATGCAAAACATTCAACTGTGTGGATCATAACAAATTATGGATAACATTGTGAAGAATGGGGAGTCCAGAACACTTGATTGTGCTCATGAGGAAGACCAGAAGGCTATTGGTTGAAGAGAGGAAGGGGATACTGCATGGTATACAATCAGGAAGGGTGTGCATCAGGGTTGTATCCTTTCACCATATTTATTCAATCCATATGCTGAGCAAATAATCTGAGAAGCTGTATTATATGAAAAAGAATGTGGCATCAGGATTGGAGGAAGACTTGTTAACAACCTGTGATATGCAGTCAACATAACCTTACTTGCTGAAAGTGAGGATGACTTGAAGCACTTACTGATGAAGATTAAAGACTATAGTTTGCAACATGGATTACACTTCAACATAAAGAAAACAAAAATCCGCACAACTGGGCCAATCAGCAGCAGCATCATAAATGGAAAAAAGATTGAAGTTGTTAAAGATTTCATATTAATTGGCTCCATGATCAGCACCAATGGAAGCAGCAGTCAGGAAGTCGGATGATGTATCACCCTGGGCAAATGTGCTGCAAAAGACCTCTTTAATGTTGCTGTTGTTAGGTGCCATCGAGTCAGCTCTGACTCATAGGGTCCCTGTGTACAACAGAACAAAACACTGCCTGGTCCTGTGCCAGCCTCACAATGCTTGCCATATGTGAGCCCATCTTTGGCAGCCACTATGTCAGTCCATCTCGTTGAGAGCTTTCTCCTCTATCATTGACCTTCCACTTTACCAAGCATGGTGTCCTCCTCCAGGGAACAGTCCCTTCTGACAACATAACCAAAGTAGTGAGATGAAGTCTGGTTGTTCTTGCTTCCAAGGAACATTCTGGCTAAGGTTCTTCCAGGATAGAAGTACTGAAGAGCAAAGATGTCTCTTTGAAGACTTAGGTATACCTATTCCAAGCTATGGTGTTTCCAGTCACCTCATATGCATGTGAAAGCTTGACAGTGAATAAGGAAGACCGAAGAAGAGTTGATGCGTTTCAGTTGTGGTGTTGGCAAAGAACACTGAAAAGTCCCATGGACTGCTGGAAGAATTAACAGGTTTGTCCTAGCAGAAGTGCAGCTGGAATGCTCCTTGGAAGCGAGAATTGCCAGACTTTGTCTCACCTACTTTGATCATGTTGTCAAAAGGGACCATTCCCTGGAGGAAGATACCATGCTTGGTAAAGTGGAGAGTCAGCTAAAAAGGGGAAGACCCTCAACAAGATGGAGTGGCATAGTGGCTGCAATGATGGGCTCAGGTATAGCCAGAATTATGAGGCTGGCGCAGGACTGGGCAGTGTTTTTGTTCTGTTGTGTAGAGGGTCGCTGTGAGTAGGAGCCAACTTGACGGCACCTAACAACAACAATAGTCAGGCGATCATACAAATATATGTAAACTTACGTTTCTGATCATTTCTGTGATAGAGCAGTGCATGGTGTGTGAGAGCATCATAATTGGGGAATGACCTGGCCTGAGAGGTTAGGGAAGGATGATTGAGCCGAATTCTGAAGGAGTTAGCTATGTGCGAGGGTGAAGAGAAGGGGAGGTAGAGGCCAGATAATTTTTTAAAATAAGTTTTATTGAAATATAATTTATGTACAGTGAAATACCAAAACTCAGGTGACATGGGTCAATGTATTTTTTTATTTTTATTTTGCAGTGTTCTGTCCCTTCCCCTCCTACCTTGGTAAACAAAGAAAGAAAGTTTCCTTCCATATATAAACCTTTCCTTGACTTCTTACAATAGTGAACTAATGCTATATTTGTCCTTCTGTGATTGACCTATTTCACTCAGCATAATGTCCTCCCAGTTCATCCATGTTATGCTGTGTTTTGCAGATTCTACATTATTCTTTAGTATTGCATAGTATTTCATTATATGTATGTATCACAGTTTGATTATCCATTCTTCTGTTGATGGGCACCTAGGTTATTTCCATCTTTTTGCTATTGTAAATAGCGCTGTGACGAACATGGGTGTGCATATATCTGTTCTTGTCATGGCTCTCACTTCTTTAGGATATGTTCCAAGTAATGGGATTGCTGGGTCAAATGGTATTTCTAATTTCAGTTTTTTAAGGCATCACCATACTGCTTTCCACAGTGGTTGTATCATCTGATAGTCCCACCAGCAGTGTATGAGAGTCCCAGTCTCCACATCTTCGCCAGCATTTGTTATTTTCTGTCTTGTTGAACTTTGTCATTAGTGCTCAGGTGAGATGGTTTCTCATTGTTGTTTTGATTTGCATCTCTCTGATGGCTAATGATCGTGGGCATTTCTACATGTATTTGCTGGCTACCTGAATATCCTCTTTGGTGAAGTGTCTATTCACGTCTTCTGCCCATTTTTGTAATTGGATTGTTTGTCTTTTTGTTGTTGAGGTGTTGGAGTTTTCTACACATTTTAGACATAAGTCCCTTGTCAGATATGTCATTGCCGGACATTTTTTCCTAATCTGCAGGTTTTCTTTTGATTCTTTTGGAGAAGTCTTTGAAGTACCTAAAAATTTAATTTTTAGAAGGCCCCATTCATCTAGTTTATCTTCAGCTGTTTGGGCATTTTGGGTTATGCTTGACAGTCTATTTACGCCATAAATTCAGGACCCTAAATTTGCCCTTATTTTTTCTTCAGGAACTTTATAGTTTTAGGTTTCACATTTAAGGTTTTGTGTATGGTGTGAGGTACGGATCTTGTTTCATTTTTCTGCAAGTGGATATCCAGTTTTGCCCACACCATTTGTTAAAAACACCACTTCTTCCCCATTTAATGGATTTCAGCCCTTTGTCAAAAATCAGCTGACCAAAGGTCGATGGATCTATTTCTAGGTTGTCTATTCTATTCCACTGTTCTATGTGTCTGTCCTTGTACCAATACCAGGCTGTTTTGACTACTTTGGCTGTATAGTAGGGTTTTGAGATCTGGGAGTTTGAGACCTCCTACTTTGTTTGTTCCTTTTCTTCAGTAGTGCTCTGCTTATCCGCGGTCTGTCTCCTTTCCATGTTCAATTAGTGATTGGTTTTTCTATATGCTTAAGGAATGCTGATGGGATCTGGATTGGGATTACATTTAATGTATAGATTGATTTGGGTACTATTGACATTTTTACAGTGTTCAATCTTCCTATCCACGAGCATGGTATGTTCTTCCATTTATGTAAATGTCTTCAGTTTCTTGGAAAGTGATTTTTAGTTTTCTTTGTACAGGTCTTTTGTGGCCCTAGTGAGATTTATTGCCAAGTATTTTATTTAGTTGGTAGCTATTGTAAATTGTATTGACTTCCTTATTTCCTTTTCAGCAATTTCTTTGCTGGTATAGAGGAATCCAACTGATTTTTGTATGTTGATCTTATATCCTGCCACAGTGCTAAATTTCTCAATTAGTTCCACTAGTTTTTTTTTTTTTTTTTTCCCCTGAGTCTCTTGGGTTTTCTATGTATAGGATCATATCATCAGCAAATCGGGATAGTTTTGCTTCTTCGTTACCAATTTGCATGAGGCCGGATAATTTAGAAACTTGAAGTTTGTAAACTTCATGAATGCTTTTTATCATGAGAGCAATGGGTAATCAAGTGTTCTGAGCCAGGAGGGTTATATTTTTATCAACTTAGATGAGGGCACAAAAGGCAGGCTTCCCAGACTGAGGATGAAAGAAAGCTGAGAGGCACCCCTGGACATAATGGACAGCCAGCGAACTGTCTAAGATTGCGGTAACCTGGTCAGAGGAGAGGAATGACTTTCAGCTGTGAGGAATGGGAGCTTTAGTGGGAACTCATATCATGAAGCTCATCCTTGTGGTTATAAAGTTGATTAGTAGAGAAGCATAAAAACTGATAGATGTGTATTTTGAACATACAATTTTCTGCTTAAAATGTATACATATACATCCATGTACCAATCTTTGGATGCATGCACAAGGCCCTTTGTTTGAGAATGAGTTCACTGATTGGCTGTTTTGCATAAACCAACTTGTAGCATCCTTTATAATAAACAGTTTTGATTTCTTTAGAGTCAGAACTAGACACATTTGAAGGAATCTGAGTGCAGAATCCTTTTAGATTTTCATGATGTTTTTTCTTTTACAGTTGTGTCATGCACACCTGAGTCTTTTTTTTTTTTTTTTTAAGTGTCTGGGTTTTATCTTATCCTTTCAAAGCTTCAACCTCATTTTGTAGAAATCACAACTCTTTTTTCACAGTCACATTTCAGTAGTTTATGTAATAGTTAATTAAATTATATAACAATAACAGATACAACAGGTGTAAACAGGTAAGGCGAGAGGTATCAGTGGCTAGGCCCGAGCATATTTCCCTAAATGGCCTGGATGAATTTGCCATAGTGGTTCATGTGCAGCCCGTATTTTACAGAAGGGGAAGGAGAGCATATCAGTCTGAGTTGTAAGCAGAAGTCATGTTTGAGAGTTTCTGCTTTATTCTTTTAAAAAGCAGTAGTTCAAATACAATAGTTTATGGTATAAGCTTGGTAAGAACCCCAAGTAGACATGGCTGTTGTTGTTAGGTGCCCTCCAGTCAGTGCCAGCTCACAGTGGTCCTGTATACAACAGAACAAAATGCTGCCCTGTCCTGGGCCTTTGCCACAGTCCTTGCTGTGCCTCAGCCCATTGTTACAACCACTGCGTCAGTGCATACCACTGATACCACTGATAGACTTCTCCTTCTCCAGGGAATGGTCCCTTCTGACAACATGACCAAAGTAGGTGAGACGAAGTCTGGCCATTCTTGCTTCCAAGGAGCATTGTGGCTGCACTTCTTCCAGGAGAGATTTGTTAGTTCTCCTGTCAGTCTGTGATACTTTCAATATGCTTTGCCAACACTACAGCTGAAAAGCATCAACTCTTCTTCAGTCTTCCTTATTCATTGTCCAGCTCTCACATGCATATGAGTTGATTGAAAATACCATGACTTGGGTTAGGTGCACCTTAGTCTTCAAAGTGACATCTTTGTTCTTTAACACTTTAAAGAGGTCTTTTGCAGCAGATTTGCCCAGTGTAATATGAAGTCTTATTTCTTGGCCACTGCTCTCAAAGGTGTTGATTGTGGATCCAAGTAAAATGTAATCCCTGACAGTTTCAGTCTTTTCTCCATTTGTCATGATGTTGCCTATTGGTCCAGGTGAGGATTTTTGTTTTTTTTATGTTGAGATGCAATCCATACTGAAGACTATAGTCTTTGATTTTCATCAGTAAGTGCTTCAAGTCATCTTCACTTTCAGTGAGCAAGGTTGTGTCACCTGCATATCACAGGTTGTTAATTGGAGTCTTCCTCCAATCCTGATGTCATGTTCTTCATATTGTCCAGCTTCTTGAATTATTTGCTCAGCGTAGAGATTGAATAAATATGTTGAAAGGATGCAACCCCAGTGCAAGCCCTTCCTGATTTTAAACCTTGCGGTGTTCCCTTGTTTTTTGGACATGGCTGGTAAAGTATACAATGTTAAGCAGCATTAATAAAATCTGAATGAGAAATAGCAGTAGTCTTACAGTGGTCAAGCCATTCGGATGCCAGTGAGAGCAGCTTGTCCTAGTTAAGCACCATGACAAAGGACGTAGAGCAGAGGCTGGAGCAATGGTTCTGAGCCTGTCATGGCTCATGGCTGCTCTCTCCAGAATAATCTCAAACATACATACTTGGGAGATCTTCCACGCAGTTAATTGTATTGCATTGTAAGCTGATTACTTTTGCAGGCTGTAAAAAATATTTTTCTAACAAACTGATCTCATTCTCATTTTAATGCAAAGATTACAGGCTATTTCCTGAAATGTGTTTAATAAATCCAAATTTTACAAATATGAAAAGATCCATTTACTTATGTTCAAAGTACATTCCAGTGAAAAGGCTATTTTTGTTTGCCTTGAAAAAGAAGTTGAAATTGTGGATTGGCTTTTGGCGTGGAAACATAAATGTCATATTTTAAGATGGTCAGTCAGTTTTAACGTTATTATGGCAACAATTGCTGAAGATCTGATTTGTAACAGTAATATGGCAAATAGAGTAAGAGTCCCAACTTTGGTAAAGCTAATTGAGAAGCAACCCATAAGAAAGTGTATGGAACCAGAAATTTCTCTGTTTAGTTCATTTTACATTTCCATTGTCATCAGCCCCTGAGCTCAGTAACTCAAAAAACTCACTGCTGTCGAGTAGATACAACTCATAGCGACCCCTCCTTGGGTTTCTGAGGTGGTATCACTATGGAAGTAGATTGCCCAATCTTCCTTCCGAGGAGTGG
>NW_006921714.1:2740791-2742736 GCF_000298275.1 Orycteropus afer afer | reverse complement strand
CGCACCAGTTTCGAGTCATAGCAACCCTACAAGACAGAGTGGAAACTGCCCCATACACTCTCAGAAACCAAACTTACTGTCATCGAGTCAGTTGTGACTCTTAGTGACCCCTGTTGGCTTTACAAGTCTGTGAATCTTTATAGAAACAGACTGCCCCATCTTTCTTCTGTGGAGTGGCTGGTGGGTTCGAACCACCCACCATTTGGTCATCAGCCAAGTGCTTTAACCGCTGCACCACCAGAGCTCCTTAACTAGTCCTCCGAAAAACCAATGAACTCCCTTCCCCGTTTTGCTCACAGTTTTTGACAGAGTATCCTGAAACGGTCCTGGCGCTGCAAGACTCAAGAAGATTGCTAGTAGAGGATTTGATGCCATTGTATATTGATGCAGAATTAAAGAGTCATGCCAAGACATGACGCTTACTCTCTTCACCTAAGTGGCAAATCCAGATGTTACCAAACATCTGTCTTAGGGGCTCCATCTGAGCAGAAGTGCTATTGTTTACCTTTTTTGGACAAAAAGAATTTTCACCATCAGTAGCCTTTGCAATTTCTAAAAGATGCTTTCAAAATCAAAATTACTTAATGATTTCAGTACACACGTAATGGATGAATGCCCGGAGCTGACTGCACTGAAGGCTGTCAGTCATCCATCTGTTTGCAGACAGAAAGGAAAAGGTAAAGCCACTAATTCTAGTTTCAATAGCCTCTCTTAAGGTGTTGGAAACAAGGAGGCAGTCTGGAGTAGGAGGCGTTATTCAACAGAAGGGCTCCTTCACTTTTTCCCCTCTACTCCAAGCTACAAACCACCTTAACCAGGGAGTGTGGTTTCTTCAAGTGTATATTTTCTTCCCCCTTGCCAGTGTGATAAGCAGCCCGATGGGGTGCCTCAAAAACAAGCCTGTTTGCAAGTAACTTTTTTCTTTTTTTAAAAAAAGCTATGTAGGCTACTCATCGCTTTCTCTGAGCTGTTTGTTGTTTGGGTGGTGGTCAGAAGTCCCTGAGTGTCACACATGGGTAAGCTATTAACCGGAAGGTTGGTGGTTTGAATACACCTAGAGGCACCTGGGAAGAAAGGCCTGGTGACCTGCTTCCAAAAGGTGACGGCCATTGCAAACCCTGTGGAGCAGAGATCTGCTCTGAAACACACAGGGTCACTGCGTGAATTGACGCAACAGCAGCTGGTTTAGGTTGGTTGTTTGGGTAGCTGTACAGCACTCCCTCTTTTCACTTTTGTGGACGTACGCCTCAACTGGCCATTACTATGCAGTTGAAGTACAGGCATGCATCACTTAACGTCCCACTGCATGTATGTCCATATGTCCATGGTCCCATAAGGTGGCAGTAGAGTTCAGAAGTCCCAGAGGGAGAACTGGACATAACAGAAGTACTTTGGTAAAGACAGAGATCTGAACTGTCTCTCAGTGGCTCTCTTGGTCTTGCGTCGGCTCCTGCCCTGGAGCAGCCAGGGGAGAAAGTCCGGGCACCTGTTTGTGGTTGCCCGTCCACCATTCTTGCCTCAGGCAGGGACCACAAAGATGCCGCCAGAGCCACCAAAGGGGATATCCCAGCAAGGCTGCCACTCCGTTCAGCCCCCGGCACTCTGCGTGCGACACCTCGCCCTGAGGCCATGCTTCCTTCGGTAGTGGTAGCTGCCTAGTTGGCTGAGCTTAGGCAGTTGCGGAAGGAGGAGGAGCAGCAGGAAAGGCAGCAGGGGTGCAGTGGACGTGTGGGGAGGTAGGCAGCGAGGCTACCAACTGGATAGCGAATGGGTGCTGTGCAGGTGGTTGGGGCTGGTCCCTGCTCTTTGAGACAGGTGACAACCACATGGGACCAGTGGCTGTGGAGTCAAAGTTTTCATGGATCCTGGGCCTGCCCAGTGACTGGCCTGCTAGCCACTCTCCTGTGTATAATGTGGTGTTCACACAACATCCAAATCACATAGC
>NW_006921714.1:2737465-2738998 GCF_000298275.1 Orycteropus afer afer | reverse complement strand
TTGAGTTGATTTCGACTCACGGTGACTTTATAGGACAGAGCAGAACTGCCCCCATAGAATTTCCAAGGCTGTAAATCTCTAAGGAAGCAGACTACAGCATCTCTGTCCCATGGAGCAGCTGGTGGGTTCAAACCACCAACCTTTTGATTGGCAGCTGAGCGCCTAACTACTGTGCCACCTGACAAACCAAACCACACTCACTGATGTCAAGTTGATTCCAACTCATAGCAACCCCTCCTTGAGTTTCCAAGGTGGTATCACTATGGAAGTAGATTGCCTAGTCTTCCTTCTGAGGAGTGGCTGGTGGGTTTGTACCGCCAGCCTTCTGGTTAGCAGTCAGGTGCTTAGGCACTAGGCTACCAGAGCTCCCCACTGCACCACCAAGGATCTTCTAATAAATTAATACTAGTAAGTATGCCTTAGGGAGCTCTGGTAGCGTAGTGCCTAAGGCACTTGACTGCTAACCAGAAGGCTGGCGGTTCAAACCCACCAGTCACTCCTCGGAAGGAAGACTAGGCAATCTACTTCCGTAGTGATACTGCCTTAGCAACCTAAAGAAGGGTGGCTATGAGTTGGGTCCGACTCGACAGCACACAGCAACAACAACAACAGTAACAACAACAGTAAGTATGCCTTATAGATATCTCAACCTAACATTATCTGGTACGCCTTATTAGTATCACTTCTGCCTTTGCATATCTCAGCCTATAATGGTCAATTTCACAATGAAGGAAGACACAACTCTCTTATAAACTTGTTCTGCCCTTGAGAATGTGTTCAGAATGTTTATGGTACTACCTGTATTAGACTCTGGAACATCCTTTTTCTAGCACTCCTGAGAAATTCTTATTCATTTCTGGGTAAAGCGTGGTCCCTGGAGTCTGACTGCTTGTGTCTGAATCAGTCTGCCACTTCCTGTCAGAGTTCTTTAGCCAGTTCCTTACTCTTCTGAGCCCCCTTGGGGCTTCCACAAGTCCTGCCCCTCACGCCTGTACGGTGCTTCCTGGTCGTGTGTATCTCACGTGTCAGGATCGACCTAGTTCCTGAAGTGAGGGGTACAAAGGCCCCTCCTTGAAAGCTCTCCTGTTCCTGCCCGAGTGGCACAACGGTTAAGTGCTTGGCTGCTAACCAAAAGGCTGGCAGTTTGAGCCCACAGAGTGGCTCCATGGGAGAAAGACCTTGCAATCTGCTCCCATAAAGATACTAAAAACCCCTGTGGGGCATTTCTGCTCTGTCACGTGGGGTTGCTGATCAAATTTGACTCCCTGGCATCTAACAACAGTTCCAGTGGCTTAGATTATAACAGAATTAGATGCTCAGTACTGTGGAGGTGGGCCCAGTGGTCTGTGGACACATTGCTCTGGGTCAAAACTGACTAACCAAGCTTAACTTTTTTTTTTTTTAATTGTGATATCGGTGAAGATTTACAGAGCAAATTTACTTTCCATACAGCAGTTCACATACACTTTGTCTCATGACATTGACCACAGTTTACCACAATGCAACAGCTCCCCTCTGACTTCCTCCCCACAG
>NW_006921714.1:2730553-2735932 GCF_000298275.1 Orycteropus afer afer | reverse complement strand
GAAGGAATCGCCATACTGCTTTCCACAATGGTTGTACCATTTTACAGTCCCACCAGCAGTGTATGAGAGTTCCAATCTCTTCACAACCTCGCCAGCATTTGTTATTTTCTATCTCGTTGAATTTTGCTACTAGTGCTGGAGCAAGATGGAATCTCGTTGTTGTTTTGATTTGCATCTCTCTAATAGCTAATGATCGGGAGCATTTCTTCATATGTTTGTTGGCCAGCAAGCTTACCTTTTGAAGTGGGACTGAATGAAACCCTCCTAGAAGGCATTTGCATCTTAAAAGAAGAGATTAGTTGTAAACCAAATCCATTGCTGATAATCAATTCTGACTCATAATGACCCAGTAGGACAGGGCCAGGAGCTCTGGTAGCATAGTGCCTAAGGCATTTGACTGCTAACCAGAAGGCTGGTGGTTCAAACCCACTAGCCACTGTGTGGAGGGAAGATTGGGCAAACTACTTCCTTAGAGATACTGCCTCGGAAACCCAAGGAGGGTCGCTGTGAGTTGGAGATGACTTGATGGCACATAACAACAGGAGAAGGCTGGTGAGGTTAAACGGCCAACTTTTCCATTAGCAGCCAAGCACTTAGCCATGTACCACTACCAACAACAAAACTAAACCCACTTCCATTGAGTCGGATCTGACTCATAGAGACCCCTCCTTGGGTTTCTGAGGCGGTATCACTAGGAAAGTAGATTGTCCAACCTTCCTTCCGAGGAGTGGCTGGTGGGTTTGAACCGTCAGCCCTCTGGTTAGCAGTCAAATGCCTTAGGCACTACGCCACCAGAGCTCATATGCACCACCAGGGTCTAAAACTTGTTGGGATGAATTGGCGACTCATGTCTTCCCTTCTATAAAGTGTGTTTTGTCCCTGCCCTCCTCTTCCTCTTCTCATCTCTCCCTGTCTCCCCCACCCCAGGGTAGTGAATGAATGGAATCTGATCTGCAGTGCCCAGGGTTGTGTGAGAGCCCTTCCTTAGGGACAGTGTGGCATGATTGACCAGTGAGCCGTGTATTACAGCCTAGAGGTGGGAAGGGTGGTATTCTGTGTTTGTTGCTTGGAATTTATGGTTGTTTGCTGCTCATTAACCTGAAGACCCCTTTTGTTTATGTAATACCAGTTGTGTTGCTTTAGGCCTTTTTTTTAGACAGGGGTACTTGGAGTGCATGCTTTTATAAGGATGTGAGATTCCTCCCAAGAATTGTTTTCAATTGTCTGTGTCAACAGCAAACATATCTATCTAGAGGTTTTATCTGATGTCTAAAATGTCCTACCCACTGTTGTGGAGCATAGCACCCCCTCCTTGGGTTTCCAAGGGAGGCGGTATCACTAAGGAAGTAGATTGCCCAACCTTCCTTGGAGGAGTGGCCGATGGGTTTAGCCTTCTGGTTAGCAGTCAAATGCCTTAGGCACTATGCTACCAATGTCCTAGTTGTGCTGAATTGGACTGTAGTTAATTGACCATAATAACAGCTAGTTTCCTAAAACTACAAACTAAAAGAGTGAAGGCATAATCATGCCCGTGTAGTTAGATATGTAAACATTGAGGGTTAGGGCTAGAAATATATTGGTATAAAATTGAAGAAATCCATCAAAGAACAGTTTGAACCAGCACAAAAGAGACTTTTTTCTTCAAAGAGTTGTTTTTTTGTGCCTTATAACTTTCAGCTTCCATTAAATTTCCATTCTGCCTAAGTAGCATTTTAATTCTTTTCAATTTTTTTTTCTCTCATTTTCAGCTTATGGCAAAGTATTTCTAGTGCGTAAAATAAGTGGTCATGATACTGGAAAGCTGTATGCCATGAAAGTTTTGAAAAAGGCAACAATTGTCCAGAAAGCCAAAACGACAGAGCACACGTGGACGGAACGCCAGGTCCTGGAGCACATTAGGCAGTCCCCATTTTTGGTGACATTGCACTATGCTTTCCAGACAGAGACCAAACTTCATCTCATTTTAGGTAAGTCTTGTCCATTGTCATCAGACTTTTTATGAAAACCTTTTTCCTTGGGTCTTGAGCCATAATGCACTCAAAGGGCAACACACTTCGGACTTCGAATAAGTGAAGAATTTTGACCTCATTCTTCTCTGTGTTGGCCTTTCCTTAAAAATTATGCATTGTGGAAAACAATTTGCTCTATAAACCTTCACCCAAATCACAATTTAAAAAAAAAATGTGTGTTGCTCTGGACGCAGGGTCTCCTGGCCTAAAGGCTAGGATGCACTTCTGCTCTGTACTCCTTTGTTCATCTTAAGGACAAGGCTGGCTGACCTGGACAGTGGCTCTGTTCACACTGAGGTGCTGAATGGTGAAATGGGTCACAGCTGTACTTTAGGGATTCTTAGAAACAGTGACTTGGGCTGACCAGGGGACAGTTATAGAAACCAATAATGGGGAAAAATGGAAAAAGAAAGAAAGAAGGACAAGATTTCTATTCCTAGAGATACTTTGCTTTCCCTGGTGAAAAACCTGTATGTAATGGAGATAGCCATGAGTCGGTGTGCCCTTGACCATGCCCATCTCCTCACCAGGCACTGTTGACTACTCTCCTTTCCAAAGTGAAGCTGGACCGTTATATCTGGACTCTAGGAAGGTCTGCAGTGTACATTGCCAGACTGCTTTGCAGAAAAGTTGTACCAGAAGCAAATGGCAGGACTTCCAGCATAGCACTCTGTCACCATTGAGTATCTCACCTCTTACACGTTTGGTCCCACTCTTGGGTTAAGTTGCTTTTGTGTATAATTACTTCCTAGACCCACTGTGAGAGTTAGATGAGATGTAGCTTTGCATAGTGCTGTCTAAGCATTAGCTGTTTCCTGAGTGCCTGCAGTGCACCAGCAGCTGTGCTAGGTGTAGTGCATAGCATCACTAACCACACAGCTCTGCTGCCTAAGCCCCTCATTAGTGATGTCAGAGGTTCTGAGATACTGCTTGTCCTGACATTACACACCTAGTATAAGTTTGGAGACACTCTGGTGATGTAGTGGTTAAGGCATTTGGCTGCTAACCAAAAAAGTCGGTGGTTGGAACCCACTAGCCGCTCTGTGGAAGACAGATAAGCCCGTCTGCTTTCATAAAGATTTACAGCCTTGGAAACCCAATGGGGGTCGCTATGAGTTGGAGTCAACTCAGTGGTGGTGAGTTTGAGTTTTTGGAGTGTAGGCTTGAACATTGGAGTCTGACTTATTACACAGTCTGTGTTCCATTGGCCAGAAATGTTGCCTGTCATCTTTTATTATTGCTAGTACCAACAGGCGGGAGCTCTGGTAGCATAGTGGCTAAGACACTTGCCTGCTAACCAGATGGCTGGCGGTTCAAACCCACCAGCCACTCCTCGGAAGGAAGGTTGGGCAATCCTACTTCCGTAGTGATAACTGCCTCGGAAACCCAAGGAGGGGTCGCTATGAGTCGGGGCCGACTCGACGGCACCTAACAACAACAACAACAACAGTACCAACAGGTGGGTGGTTTTGTTTGTTTTTAAATGTATTTGGCAATTTTACTGAATTCTCTTATTTTGGAAGTACTACTTTCATTATTGTTGACTGCTGCCATGGGGTTGGTCCCCTAGCCCATAGTGACCCCATGTACAGCAAGGTGGATCCATTGTGATCCATAGGATTTTTTTTGAGTGATGTTTGGAATCAGAGTGGCAGGCCTTTCTTCCTCATCTGTCTCAGTCTGGAAGCTCCCCTGAAACCTGCTCAGCATCATAGCGGCATGCAGTCCTCCGCTGACAGGACGGGTGGTAGCTGTGCCGAGGTCCATGGGCAGGGAATCAAACCCAGGACTCCCTCATGAAAGGCGAGAAGTCCACCCCTGAATCACCACTGTCATACTTTTTTAGTGATTCCTGAAATCGCATTTGCTCTTGGAGCCTTGACGTTGTACTTTAAGCTCATGTTGCAATGCATGCTTACCACTGACTGGCAGTCCTAACTGAATCTTTCTTCTGCATACGGCACACACGCTCCTGTCCTGTCAGAGTCCCCGTGCGTGTTACCCTCTGCCCAGCGCTCTGGGAGGTCAGTGTCTTGTGGCCCTGGATGATACCTCCTGTGTGTACGCGCTGTGCTGCTGGCTGTGCGGTCGCTGATTGGAGTCTGCATACCGTCCTTTTCCCACGTCATGTGCTACAAAATATCTTACTACAGTGGTTTCAAGCATTTGTAACAGCAGAATTCTTCCATTAAATGGAAATTCAACAATTCAAAGGAAAACAAAGAGGAGTGAGAGGCTCCGCTTGAATCTGGGTGAAGGACGCTGCAGCCTGCCGGTGTTTTCTGTTCTTCACCTTCCCCGAGTTCCCAAGGAAGCCCACGGAGTCCGTGAAGACAGTTTGTAAAATAATGACTTTGCTCAAGCTTCATCCTTTACACTAAACCTGCTCAGAACGGCCCAGTCCCTTACTAAGGTCAGGCGGCTAGTGCCGGCCGGAAGCGACCGCGAACCCGGTCCGCCGGGCACCGTGCCGTGACGTTATAGCTGCTCGCTCTCCTCCCGTCTGTTTTCTTACCCTAAGAGCGCTCAGTATGTTATTTTAAATTGTTCCATGTAAATAGTGTCGTTTTGTAAATCATGTTTTAAATTTAAAAGTAGAGAGTGAAGTATTTTGCGTTTGATTAAAAAGCAATAGACCTCGCTGACGTTGCTTTGACTCCATTATTTTTGCTCTTTGTCAATGGCCCGTAAATAAACAAATACAAAGCAAAACAAGAAAACCCGTTTTTTGCATCAACTCAAGAGTGGAGTGTGGGCCAGCCATCATATTTGTTCCATAATAAGTGTTTTGTTTGGAAAGCGTGCCCTCCTATCTCCTACCTCTAAGATTTATTTTGCTTAGTTTCTTTTTGTGCATGTTCACAGTTCTTATTTGATTTAAAAATAAAATCTTTTCAGAAATCTAGGACAAGATTCTATTATAAATTATTTTATGGTTCACGTATTTGCAGGAGCCCTGGTGGTGAAGTGGTTAAAACACTGGGCTGCTAACTGGAAGGTCAGTGGTTCGAACCCACCAGCCGCTCTGTGGCAGAAAGATGTGGCATTCTGCTTCCATAAAGATTTGCAGCCTAGGAAACCCTATGAGCAGTTCTACTCTGTCCTGTAGGGTTGCTGTGAGTCAGAATCTATTCGGTGGCAATGGTTGGGTTTTTGTTTTTAAGTGTTTGCAGAGTTTAAAATGCATGCTAGGTCAGTTTTATAATGTTGTGCTACATACTTGGGACTTAGTTAGGTTTATTGATTGACTTTATCCAGTTTATATGTACTGTTAGAGATTATAGCCGGAATTTACATTTCCAGCTCTACAGGGAGTCAGCTGACCCTTCTGACTGATGGCTGTTGTTGTTATGTGCCATCAAATCAGACT
>NW_006921714.1:2711315-2712214 GCF_000298275.1 Orycteropus afer afer | reverse complement strand
ATGGCACATAACAACAACAACAACAACAAATTAAAGAGACAGCATCCTGGTAAAATAGAGAAAAAGTTTTATTTATTTATTTATTTTTATTTATATAATTTTTTTAAGGAACAAGAAAGAATCTGGTATTGTAACATTGTAATTTTAAATTATTTTCTAAAATAACATTGTTGTGTTATAAAACTAGAATTACTGCACATTGGCAAAAATCTTGAGCATTCTAATTAGTTGCTTCTGTAGACATAAGCTATTAACCAAACTTTTGCGTTAAGTAATTTTTCCACAACCTGGAAGCCCAATACTAAGTCAGGTAAGGTTGCAGGACTCCGGAAGTACGAACGATGGCTCCTCTGAGACATAGTTCATGTCTTCAGGTTCTTCATGTAAGCTGCTTTGAGGGTTTTTTGGAGTATTGGTCTCTTTGGTATGTAGATGAACCACATCAAAATATTGTCAGCTTGAAAATTTTCCATTAATTCTACAAATATTTGCTTCAGTGTCAGGTGCTAAGATACAGTAACAGAAATGCTGGACATGATTCTTGCCTCAGGGTCTTTAAAGAGAGGGGACAGACATTAAACAAATTAGTGTACAGGTAAGAATACAGAAGGTACTAATGAGAGCAGGTAATGAGATGAACTAAATCTCATCTGGGTAATCAGAGATGACCTTTCTAGAGAAGTTATATTTAACTTGTGACTAAGATGAAAAATAGGAGTTAGAAAAGCAAAAGGATGGGGTAGGGAAGAACGTTGCAGAAATGGACCCACCACGTGTGTGACAGCCTGAAGCCAGGAAGGTGTGTAGAGCAGTGCAGGACTGCAAAGAAGGTGAAGTTGAGCAGTGCAGAGTCCTGGCCAGCATGGTGATAAGGTCCAATCATGCAGGCCCTTCAGAGT
>NW_006921714.1:2708909-2710270 GCF_000298275.1 Orycteropus afer afer | reverse complement strand
TGGGCCTTGGTGCTAGTTTGGGGTCCTCAGCTGGGATGGCTCATCTCTGCTCCCCATGGTCTCATTCTATACTAGGTGACCCCAGGTTCTTCACATCACAGTCTCAGGGTAGCAAGAGAGAGAGAGCAGATACTCCAAGGCCTTTGAGGCCTAGGCTTAAAAGTCACAGAACATCTCTCTGCCACATTCTGTTGGTCAAAACAAGACACAAGGCCAGCCCAGAGACAGGGGGCATGGGAACAGACTCCATCTCTTGAGGAGGAGCTGCAAAGAATTTGTGGCCATTTTAAATCTATCACTCTGTCTTCATCTGTAAAAATGAATTGATAATAGTGTCGACTTCATAGACTTGTTGATAGGACGTGATGTTTCAATACATGTAATGCTTTAGGCATGTAGTAGAAGAACAATATGCATTAGCTAGTTGAGTTGTTATTATGTGTCTGAAGATTAATGGGATTGCCATTGATAGATTTTAAGCATGAGAGTGATTTGATGAGACTTACATTCCAAAAATTGACACCTGCTGCCGTGTTAGAGACAAGCATGGATGCACGGAGACCATCTAACAGACTGTTACAATGTCTAGGAGAGAGATGATCCATAGTCCCAGGTGGTGGTGGAAATGGAGAAAAGTAGGAAGCTGTTTCGGTAGTCTGTGGAAGTGATAGTGGTGGCTTTATAATAGCCTGAGGTCACAGGAGAGCTGGAGAAACATGGAGAAGGTCAAGAAATATATAGTAGTTAAACCAAAATTAAGTGATGGACAGATGTAGAATGTTCAGGAAAGGGAAATGTCAAGAAAAGTCTGAGGAGTTCCTAATGCAGGAGTGTCTGGCTGATGGGCTACCATATAATGAGAATAGGCAACACTGAAGGGGGTATAGGCTGTGGTGTTCAAGTTTGGACCTGTGAGTAGAGAGTTCAGGAGAGAAGAAGATCTAGGATAGAGCCCTAAGGACCACCCAGCACTTAAAGGCTAGGTAGAGGAGAAGAAACCAAGGAACAAACTGAGAAGCAGCAACCAGAGAGATAGGAAAACCAGGAGAACACAGGGTCATGAACAGCAGAAGAAAGATTATTTCAAGGAGCTCTAAGTGATTATACATGCAAATGCAAAAGGGCAACTGAAAAATCAAGTAATAGGAGGGATTAAAAGTATCCATTGACTTCATTGGTGTGAGGGTGTTTTTAACCTTAGGCTATGATGGTATTGTGGAGGTGGAAGTTGTTCTGTGGTATGATACCGACTGAATGAAGAGTGTGATAGGCAGAGCAATGTCTTGCCCTTCAAAGATGTCCATGTCCTAATACTAATCCTGTGACTATATTAGGTTATCTGTTGTTAATGTTGTTAGGTG
>NW_006921714.1:2679079-2708514 GCF_000298275.1 Orycteropus afer afer | reverse complement strand
TCAAGTCGACTCCTGCTCATAGTGACCCAGTGTATGACAGAATGAAACACTGCCTGGTCTTGTGCCAGCCTCACAGTCCTTGCCATACTTGAGCCCATCGTTGTAGCCACTGTGTCAGTCTGTCTCGTTGAGGGTCTTCCCCGTTTTCCCTGACCCTCTACTTTATGAAGCATAATATCCTTCTCTGAGGAATGGTCCCTTCTGATAACGTGACCATAGTAGGTGAGACCAAGTCTGGCCATTCTTGCTTTCAGGGCATTCCACCTGCACTTCTTCCAGGACAGATTTGTTAGTTCTTCTGACAGTCTATGGGACTTTCAGCTTTCTTTGCCAACACCACAATTGAAAAGCATCAACTCTTCTCAGCCTTCCTTGTTCATTGTCTGGCTTTCACATACTCATGAGGCGACTGAAAATACTGTGGCTTGGGTCAGGCACACCTTAGTCCTCAAAGAGACATCTTTGCTTTTTAACACTTTTAAGATGTCTTTGCAGCAGATATGCCCATTGTAATATGTCATTTAATTTCGTGGCTGCTGCTTCCTTGGACATTGTTTGTGGTTCCAAGTAACATGAAATCCTTCACAACTTCAGTCTTCTTTCCATTTGTCATGATGTTGTTTATTGGTCCACTTGTGAGGATTGTTTTCTTTATGTTGAAGTGTAATCCATATTGAAGGCAGTTTCTTCCTCTTTGGCATTAGTGGTTGGTGTGTAAATTTGAATGATAGTTGTATTAACTGGTCTTCCTGCAGGTGTGTGGATATTATCCTTTTACTGACAGTGTTGTAATTACCTGATCAATCTTGACAGGTTCTTTCTGATGATGAATGTGATACCATTCCTCTTCAGTTTGTCATTCCCAGCACAGTGGAGTGTATGATTGTCTGATTCAAAATGGCCAATACCAGTCCATTTCAGCTCACTGATGTCTAGGATGTTGATCTTCAAGCATTTCATTTCATTTTTGACAACTTTTAATTTTCCTAGATTCATACTTCATACATTCCATGTTCAGTTATTAATGTAGGTTTGCATCTGTTTTTTCTCATTTTGAGTCATGCCACATCAGCAAATGAAGGTTCCCCAAATCTTTGCTCCATCCACATCTTTCTTTCTTTATTTATTTTATTGTGATTTGGGTGAAGATTTACAGAAAGTTCACTTTCCATACAGCAGTTCACATACACTTTGTCTCATGACATTGACCACAGTTTACCACGATGCAACAGCTCCCCTCCCACTTCCTCCCAATAATTACCTCTTCCCTGTGTCCTTCCCTCCATCCACTCCTGCCCTGTGAACTGTTTCCCGGTGCATAAGCAGCCCTTCTTTCTCCCATGATTGTTCTCTCCAAGGAGTGTATCTACCTCAGGTAAATGTTCAACTCGTATGCCTGTCTTTTGTTTGGCTGGAAACCACGGGTGTGGATTCAATTCCAGATCTGAAGGGCAGCTAGGGGTCATAGTCTCAGTGGTTCCACCAGGCTCTATCGCACCAGCAAACCTGGTGTCCCCCCCCCCCCTCTTTTTTTTCTCCAAATGATTTTAGCTTTGTCCACATTGTTCTCCCTCTCTATCCAGGAGCTCCTACATAGATCCCCTTCCAAGTGGTTGACATTGGTAGCCAGGCACCATGTAGTTCTTCTGGTCTCATACTCGTATAAGCTGCAGATTGGATGGTGTACCAGTTGCTAGAACTGATTGTATCCATGATGAATTTTTGGTTTTCTTCATTCTTTTCTCTGGTTCATCCACATCTTTAAGATGGACTCTATTTTGAGAAGGCAGCTCTTCCCCAGTTGTATTTTGAGTGCCTTCCATCCTGAAGGAGACTCATCTTCTGACACTGTATCAGGCACCATTCCAGTGCTATTCATAAGGTTCACACTGGCCAGTTTTTTTCAGGAGCAGACCACTAGGTCCTTCTTCCTAGTCTGTCTTAGACTAGAAGCTCTGCCAAAACCTGTCCACCATGGGTGACCCTGCTGGTATTTGAAATACCAGTGACATAGCTTCCAGCATCCCAGGGACACACAAGCCACCCAGTGTGAAAAACAGATAGACAAGTGGAGGATTAGGTTATATGTTGTGGTTGCTGTTGTTGTTGTTGTTGTTGTTATTAGGTGCCATCAAGTCATGTCCGACTCATAGCGACCCCATGCACACCAGAATGAAACACTGCCTGGTCCTGCACCAGCTCCATGATCCTTGCTATACTTGAACCATCGTCACAGCCACCATGTCAATGCGTCTTGTTGAAGGCCTTCCCCTCTTTTGTCGACCCTCCACCTTACCAAGCATGACATCTTTTTCCAAGGAATTGTCCCTTCTCATAACATGACCAAACATGACTAAAGTAGGGGAGATGAAGGTATATATGAAGTCTATAGCAAAGGGGAATTAAGGTTGCGAATCAGTGACCTTAGCAACCTGTCACATACTTATGAGGTGAACACATCTCTTAAGTTTTGGGGGGAGCTCTGGTGGCATAGTGCCTGAGGCATTTGACTCCTAATCAGAAGGCTGGCAATTCAAACCCACCAGCCACTCCTCGGGAGATTAACTGGGCAATCGTTTCTGTAGAGATAGTACCTCAGAAACCCAAGGAAGCATCACTGTGAGTCAGAACCGACTTGATGGCAATAAGTTTGGAATTTTTTTTAAATCAGTGACCTTAAAATCAAGAAGTTATCCTGGATCATCTGAGGGGGCCCAGTATAATAACAAGGGTCCTTGAAAGTGGAAGAGAGAAGCAGAAGAGAAGAGTCCAAGGGAGATGTGACTACAAAAGAGATCAGAGTGATGTGATGTGAGGGGCCATTGCCAGCTGGGAAAGTGGAGGAAGAGGCCGTGTGCCAAGGAATGTCGGCAGCCTCCAGAAGCTGGAAAAGCAAGGAAACTGATTCTCCCCTGGAACTTCCAGAAGGAATGTAGCCCTGCAGACGCTCTGATGTTAACCTAGTGAAGATCCACGTCAGACTCTAACCTCCGGGTAATATACTTGTGTTGTTTTAAACCACCAAGTTAAAACAAGTGGTCGTTGGTTACAGCCGCTGTAGGAAACTAGTACAGAGAGGAGACAAAGACAGTCAGCTGTGTGCACGACTCTTTAAAGAAATCTTGCTGTGAAAGGAGGAAGGAAAAGACAAAGGGACATGTGGGATTGAGAGGGGATGATGGCGTGTTTTAAAATGAGAGAGATTTTGTGTTTTCAAAGTGTCACATTATTTGTGTTATTTTTATGCTTCTCAGAGACACAGCCTCACAGTGCTTCATCTGGCACTCCAAATACCATCACGTAACAGTCTTTGAAAACAAGTTAATTGCTCTTGATGAAAATCAGATATTTCTGCAATTATAAATTTAAGGACTGCACTCAAACATCAATTGTATATAGACCATTGTATAGCAGCACACATAATGTCTCTTTAGCTTAGTCCTGACTAAAATTATTTGGACACTAGTAGTACTTTTTGGAAATATATGTTAAGCATATAACATATATGTTATAAGCCTTGAAATTATGATTATATTGAAAGAAAAGATAAGTTTAGGACACTATAAATTTGATTTTTATTTTTGAATCATTACAGTTAAACCTAGAAGTACTTTTGAATTCTATAGATTATAACTGATATCTAGAAACAGTAATAACAGTAGTTATGTAATGACGATAATAATCGTCCTCAGTTGTCACTGAGTAGCTTTTATCTCATAGCAACCCCAGGTGTCAGAATAGAACTGTGCTCCACGGGGTTTTGGTAGCTGCCTTTTTGGAAGTAAATCACCAGGCCGTTGTCCTGGGTTCCTCTGGGTGGACTCAAGCCTGCAGCCTTTTGGTTAGGAGCCGAATAAACTCGTTAACCACTTGCACTGCGCGGGGACTCCCATAGTAGTAGGAACAGTTACCACTTGCTGAGTGCTTGCTGTATGTCAGGCTCAGCCATAGCCCTCAGCACCTTGTTTAATCACCAAGGCAATCCTATCTGGGAAACTGAATTGTTTATATTAATATTTTATAGATATAGAATATGAGTCAGTAGATGTATAAAGAAGATAATTTAGTAAATTCAATTAAGTTGATTTTTATATAGTAAGGAAATTTCTTTTCATTTAATTAAGTGACCAGTAGTCTATACAAGCATTATATAGGGTATTTCATGGTATGGACTTTAAATAAATCTCAGTAAAATGATACAGTAATATTTTTTGGAAGAGTACATTCATGAAATTTGGCTGACAGCTTCTGAGAACATGTATCATTAATCACCCCCCTTTTATTTCTAATTATTGTCATAAAACGGTTCTTCAGTTATGAACACAAGTCTTAAGACTTTCTCTGAACCTTCTTAGCAAGGAAAAAGGAGATCAGAACTTAAGAGATGTGTCTGTGAAGAAAGTGTTCTTAGTATGCTATTACTGGTTCTTTTTTTCCTTTTCTCCTTCTTTCCTGTTGCCCACTGGCCCCTCTCAGGAGCAGTAAGTAATTATTCACCTGTTTCTTTCTACTCTTTGTTGCTGTTAGGTGCCTTCGAGTCAGTTTGGACTCATAGTAACCTATGTATAATGGAACGAAACGCTGCCCAATCCTATACCGTTCTCACGATCCTCGCTGTGTGTGAGCCCATCGTCACTGCCACTGTGTCAGTCCATCTCATTGCAGGCCTTCCCCTTTTTTGCTGACCCTCTGCTTTTGCTAGCTTAATAGCCTTCTCCAGGGACTGGTCCCTCTGACAACGTGACCAAAGTATGAGGGATGAAGTCTGGCCATTCTCGCTTCTAAGGAGCATTCTGGCTGTACTTCCTCCAAGACAGATTTGTTCATTCTTCCTACAGTCCATGGTATGCTCAAAATTCTGCGCCAACACCCCAATTCATATGCATCAATTCTTCTTCAGTCTTCCTTATTCATTCTCTAGCTCTCACTTGCATATGAGGCTATTGAAAATACCATGGTTTGGATCAGGCCTAACCCAGTCTTCAAAGCGACATCTTTGCTCTTAAACATTTTAAGGAGGTCTTTTGCAGCAGATTTCCCAGTGCAGTGTGTCATTTGGGTGCCTGACCGCTGCCTCCATAAGAGTTTACTGTGACTCCAAGCAAAATGGAATCCCTGACAGCTTCAGTGTTTGCTCCATTTATCGTGATGCTGTCTGTTGGGCCAAGCGTGAGGACTTTTGTTTTCTTTATGTTGAGGTGTAATCCATACTGAAGACTGTAGTCTTTGATCTTGATCAGTAAATGCTTCTACTGTTTATTGGTTGCACTTGACTGTTAACCAGAAGGCTGGCGGTTCAAGTCCACCAGCCACTCCTCGGAAGGAAGGTTGGGCAATCTACTTCCGTAGTGATACCACCTTGGAAACCCAAGGAGGGGTCACTACGAGTCGGGGCTGACTCAATGGCACATAACAACAACAACAAAATTTGAAATGATGAATGTACCCTAATAATTATGTGTGGCTGTAGCAGTCAGTTATTGGAATGTTACTTATCTCTTGCAACAAATGTTAGTGAGTACATTCTATTTACTAATGTTAAGCCCTATTCGGGAACATTGCCTTGGGACTGTGATCTGCCTCGTTGGTGCCAGACTTCTCTAGAGGATGCACTTAAACTTGCTTCTGGAATGAAAGGTAAAATACGTACCAAGAGGGGTATGCGTCTGTTTACGGGCCGTACTTTCCATGAAGCTTAATTGTGTGCACATCTGCACACTGTTTGGGAAGCTTCGGAGATTTTTTTAGTAACTCAAGGAGCTTTATTTTGTTGTTCCCCTACTCACCTTCCTGCACTAACCCTCCCCGTTGTCCTTGTCGGTGAGCACCCCTGCTGTGCACAAACACCTTAAAGCTGAACACGGTGGGCGCTCTTTACCCTGGTGAGCAAAACCTCTCCCCCTCCAGCAGCCCCTTTCAGGGAAGACCTTCTGCCTTCCCGTTCTGCTTCTTGCCCGCAACAGCATGATGGCTGTTACGGTAGTATTGTGAAAGGTGTTTTCTCAGCGTGGTTTTGTTGTCCTCGGTATAGTGGAATGACTTCTGGAGCACGCGGCAGCCGACGGCCGTCTGTCGGTGGAGGCTTGTCGGTTGCTGTGATGCCGAGCAGGTTCCGGCGGAGTTTCCAGTGGCGACGGACCGGGAAGGGAGGCCGGGCAGTGTGTCTCCGAGCACCAGCCAGTGAAAAGCCCCGGGAGCACAGTAGTGTGGGCAGAGTTTAGCTCTTCTGGGCGTGGGATCGCTGTGTCAGCAGCCGCTAACGACAAGGACACGTGCTGAACGTGTTCGTCAGGCGTAGCTTGTCACTCCCACAGTGCAGCAGCCATATTGACGACCAGTTCAGCACTTGGCCAACTTCTGTGGCTACTGCCCCTCTGCCCTTCCCTTCACTTCAGCCATTCACCATACAGCCACACACTGGGCCTTACAACTCTAATGCCTCAAACTCACATTTCTTCTTGGTCCGCGAGCCCCATTTCCCTTCTTCCGCACACTCCTCGGGCTTGTTCTTTAACCCTCTTTGAGCCCCATCTCCCTCAGGTCTTTCCTGGTCCTCTTCATTGCATCCTTCGGGTTTTACTTGTATTGCCCCTGACCTAGACTCTGACACATCTCATCTGCCCAGTTTGGCACATGATAGTTGCCTGTCCTTCTTAACCTTCTTCTGACATAGCAGTCACTTTGTTTACTCTCTGAATTTTTTTTTTCCCCCGAGTACTAGGTTGCTAAGCTTTGCTCATATGCATGGCATATGTGTCAGCTGGGTCTAACACAAAATTTACGCCGACAGTGTTGACAGAACTTTGCAGAAGGTAAGCACACGTCTTACTCCTCTTTTGTGGGCTGCATGTGATCTTTCCCACCCTCTTGCGGCCCCATCACTGTCCTCCTTGCGTCTGAAATAATCTGAGGTGGCCACTGGTTCTACTTCCACTGAAAGTCCATCCAGTCCAGCTGTTATAAACTTTCAGATTTTCTTCTCCTTTTCTTTCTTCTGCACCTTAATATTTCTGTGTCTTGGAAATGGCTTTCAGATTGGCAAACATTAAAGATATCAATAATAAAAAGAGTTAGTGAGAACTTTATTTTTAAAAAGAAAAGACATTTCATTCGTGGTTGGTAGAAGATATAAATGGCTCTGTCTTTTTTGAAGAATATCTTCACTAAAAATTGGCAGCATTATCCACATTGATGTGTAAATACGTTTTGACTCAGCAGTCTAGTTTCAGGAATGTTCTGTCAGTCAGTCTACACCTGCTGCGTGGACAAATGTGTGTGTCAGGAATATTGGTCGTGATTCAAAATGCTTATTAGTATCATCTGTGACAGCAGTCTATCCAAACCAAACTCATGGCCATTGAGTTGATTCTGACTCATAGCGACCCTCATAAGGTTTCCAAGGCTGTAAACCTTTAGTCGATTGCCTTATCTTCCTCCTATGAAGCAACTGGTGAGTTTGAGCCACCAGCCTTCTGATTAGCAGTCAAATGCCTTATCCACTCTACTGCCAGAGCTTCTTAGCAGCCTGTCAGTGGTGGCTGTATTAAAACAAAGCTTAGAAAAGTACAGGATGAGACTGGAACATCTTGTGGCAGAAGATCAGGAAGTGCAATAAACCGGGGTGAAGGGAAAGTTCTTCCTTATGGAGGACACCAACTAACCTTGAGAAGGAATGATGGAGCTTGCAACCTAGAGAAGAGATGATGGACTTAGAAAATCGTCCCTTGAGGCTGAAACAGGTAAGTGAAAGTCTCAGTTCATTTCCTCACAGTTTACCAGCTGATTACAAAGGGAGACTTAGTAAGTTTACAGTGGAGAAACCTGGTAAACACCACTTTGATGGTGGATCTAAATTCCCACCAGTATTGGGATGAATGATATTATATGCTTCCTGATACGATTCTAAGAAGGGTAACATCATTACAGTGATATTCCTGCCAACAGTGTATAACCCAAATGTAGTCGTTGAGGACATCAGAAAGCCTTTTGAGGGGTGATCCACAAATAGGTAGGCTATCCTTTTCAAAGATGTCGAGATCAAGAAAGGCAGACTGAAGGATCCAGACTAAAGAAAACTGAGGAGACCTCATAATCGAAGCATTGTATGATCTTGAACTGAATTGGGTCCTGAACTGGAAAAAGTAACTACAAAGCACATTACTGAGACAACTGACAAAATTAAAGTAGGCATAATGGATTAGATAACACTTTTTTTTTTTTAACTCAAAATTGAAGTTTCTGATATTGATAATTGTATTGCTTTTATATAAGAGAATGTCCTTGTTCTCAGGAGATATATACTGAAGTATTTAGGGATAAAGGAACACAATGGTTCAGGAAAAAAAAAATACGCACTTATATAAGACCAGAGACAGGGAATGCTGAAACATGAAGCAACGTGTAAATAATTGGCGGATTTGCTTTACACATGCATAGGGATTCCTTATACCATTCTTATAATTTTTCTTTAAGTTTGAAATTGCATCAAAGTAAGTTTCTTTAAAAAAAATAATAAAGCCTATAGGCAAGGCATTGAGACTTAGGACAAACTTATTTTAGGGGTCACAGTGTGATGTAATAAACCGTTTTCACCAGCCTTCCTAGACTGAAGACAATGGTGAGTTTTATACCATCTTCCTTATGATGGGAGCCTGGGGAACAAGCTCAGGTTATACTTTATACAGACAGTGTCATCCTGGCTTGTGGCTTTCTCATGCTCTGAGCCCTCCAGGGCTGTAGGTATGGCTTAGATGTATCACTTCTCAAACGGACATTTGGGGAGTTTGGGCTGCAGGGAGGTAAAGTTCTAGTCTCTGGCACGAGCCCAGAATGCAGCTCTTCTGTGTTGTTCCGTCTGCTTTCACAAGCCAGGGGGTTAAGGTGGTGACCGCATAGGAAAATGAAGGAACCTTTTGCAAGATTGTAGACATCCCTGCAGGCCAAGGCCAAGTGTCTTTTCTCCAAAGCAGCCCTGGACCTACTTGTACCTGAAGTAAATGGACACCCTTAAACTCTACACCATAAAATATGACAGTGATCATTTCAGCACGGCAATTTCTCAAAAAAAGAAAAGAAAAAAGATGTTAAACCCATTACTTTCTGTGTCCATTAAAAAACAAAAGAGAAGAAACTTGGCGTAATCCCTGTCCTGTAGCAGGGCAGAAAGGCCTACCAGTCTCCTTCCCTCGAGATCACAGCCAGGGAAACCCTGCTGATGGTCAGACGTGGGATCCCCATGAGGCAGCACTGACTGCATGGGAACAAGTTGTTGTTTGGTTTTTTTTACGTCTCATTTTGAACATGAAATCTGCTGAGCTCTTCCAAACAAATTAATTGTGAAAAGCATACAAGATAGGCGAATCACATGAGCAAGTATATGGGATTGTTGACTCTCAGCCATTTCACTGTTTGAAGGACAGAACAGGCCTCTTGATTTAGAGGCAGCCTTCCCAACGGTAATTAACAAGAGCAGCTGCCCCCTGAGGCTGCCCCCATGAGCCCAGTGAATCCACAGGGGTGGGGGCAGCAGCGGTGACGCAGCGCTTCCCCTCGCGCCTGGGGAGTCACACTGCCGTGTGCACAGCCCTTTCTCCCACATAGAGTTGCTTGACTGGCTAACTCATCTCACCTCCCTAGATTTCACTCTTCTCTGGGGATAATAGCAGTACTTATGTCTTGGGGTTGTCGATGAGGACCATACTTGTAATATCTAGACAGAATGGGCATCTAAAAAGTGCCCAGTATCCATAATTGTTATTACTCCTTTGTCTAGTGTCAGTAGCAGTGAGCTGTGTTCAGATACACATGTTCAAGGATGGGGCCAATTCCCTCATTCTCTATCACTTCTTATCTGTCAGGAGCTTTTTCCTAATGACTCTGACTGTCTGCAGTTATAAAGATGCTACTTCTGTACAAACACCAGTAGCCAGAATTTTTCCCTTAGTCCAAGTTGAAGGAATATCAATAAAAACTGAACAATCTCATGTTGTTTCTGCCAATTTTCCCATTATAAAGAGAATAAAAACAGTCAATATTGGCTTTAAAAGAGAGAAAAAACCTTAAGCTTGCAATTTGTTATGGAAGAAATTGGCAGAGATGTGAGAAGGAATTTCCAGAAGTCCAGTGGATACATGATTTTGACAGAAAAGTTATTTATGGTAAACCAGTGGGCATGGAGGAAGAGCCCTCCCGGCAAAGTGGACCTTACATAATCCGACTCGTGGACAGTTTTCATTCAAGTACTATTCCATGTGAGCTTTTAAATCAGCCTTTTATATGAAGAAGTGTAATACATGCCCATCTGGAAAGGGGCTGATACTCTAAAACGTTAAGGGAGTTTTTCTTGAGTTATAAAGCTGGGAAATTGTCCTCGCAGATATCAGTAAGGATCTGGGCCAGTCTTCCTTCCGAGGAATGGCTGGTGGGTTTGAACCACCAGCCTTCTGGTTAGCAGTCAGAGGCCTTAGGCACTATGCCACCAGAGCTCCTTCATAATGTCACTCACCACATTTATACCACTGGTACCTGTCCCAGAATCTGCCTGCATTTCCTGATTCATACATCTTTTGCAAGAAAAGAAATTTTGTAGTTCAACACAAATTTAGTGGTATCCCTGATGGTCTTTTCCAAATTTTGCTTTATTTGTTGTTTTGCTGCCTGGCTAAAGTTTTTTTTATTTTTTTTTCTTCAGTCTTAAGGGCAAGCCCCAACCTTACCGTAGCAGTGTTGCTAGATCTCTCTTGATAAACAAGAGCTGTAAAGACCCCAGAGACACAGTTTCTGCAAATCCTCCCTGGGCCGAGGTCTTGTTGAAAATGAAACCCTTTGCTCCATTTCACTCTTCTTAAGCTCTGGATTCCGCCAGTCCAATTCTAAATACAAATAAGCCCCGGGCAGCTCTGCCAAGCACGGGGACAGGTCAGGGAGAAGCTGGCACTGGCTTTGTGTGTGCCCGAGGGGGATGGTGAAGTTTATGGTGCTGACCCTCAGGGCAAAGCTGGGGGCCTTACCCAGGTGGTTCTCATGTGCTGTCATGAGCGCTGATGGTTTGGTTTGTAAACAAAACAAATATGAGGAGAACTCTTCCATTCAAATTTATGATGCCATCTGGAGGGTAATATTGCTTAATTTTTTTTTTTTTTTGCTATACTCCTGATCTGAATCTGATAAAAGCTATGGGCCCCCTCTTTCCTGGGGGGGGGTAGTTTATATACTTACATATATTTTTTTAAAAATTACACATAATTTCAGATTTCCACGAAGCACTTTCAGCATGGTTCATGGAACCCCCTCGTGGGGCTTTAAAACTGGACACAAACAATCGATTTAGCCCCTTCATTAAAGGGACAGCATAGGGCTCCCTTGGGCCTCCTCTCAGCGTTGTAGTTACGTGTGGTGCAGGATGGGGATGAGCACGGTAACTTCTGCTTATCGAGCTTTCGTTGTTTGTAAGACACACACGAAGCATTTTTCATATCCAGAAATGGACTCTGGATCAAACCGATTCTTCTCACAACCTTCCCCATCTCAAGTGATACTAACTCCCATCTTTCCATTGCTCAGGCTAACTGAATCTGACCAATGCTTACCACCATCACTGTTGTCACAAAGGTGACCCCTAACCACCGTCATCTCTCACCTTGTTTATTGCGCTGCATCTCCCTACTTCTGCCCTTGCTCTTCTCAACACAGCAGCTAGCGTGAGGGATCCTAGTAAAATGAAAGTCATACGGAACCACTGTTCTACTCAGAACCTTCCAGTGGCTTCCCACTTCATTCAGAGTAAGATGAAATTCTTACAGTGCCCAGGGCTTCTGGGCTGCACAGCCCAAGCGCCTGTGTTAACATCGACCATGGTATGTTGTACAGTGTGTGGCATACACTGCAGTGCTAATAGTGATGTAAGAGGCCCTATACAATCTGCCCCCTGCCTACCCTTGAATTCATTTACTTCTGTGATGTTGGCTCTCCTGTTTGTCATTCACTTTATTGCAGACATAGTGGCCTACTTCCTGATTCTTGAATGCACCTGGCCTGGTCCTCCCTCGGGGTCTTTCTACTGATTGTTACTTGTGCCTGAAGCAGTCTTCCCCCAAATGTGTAGTTAGCTCATATCCTTATCTTCTTAAAGTCTTTGCTCAAAAGCCACCTTGGTGAGGCCTACACTGACCAGCCTTCTTTTATTTATTTATTTGTTGGCTTTGAAAAACAGAAATTTGTTTTTTCACAGTGCAGGAGCCTGCTGTTGTTGTTGCTATTGTTAGGTGCTGTCAAGTCGGCTCTGGCTCCTAACGACCCGTGTACAACAGAAGGAAGCCCGGCCCAGTCCTGCGCCCACCTCACAGTCCTCGCTAGGCCTGAGCCCATTGCTGCAGCCTAGAAGTCCACATTCAGGGCATGGCTATGGGAGAGGGGCACTTCCCTGCCAATTGCAGCTTCTGGTCTCTGCTCACAATCCTTGTAAATGCATCTATCTGGTTGTCTGTCTGCCTTTTCTCCCTGTGTGTTTCTCTGTGTCCATTCTGCTTTTTATTTTTAATTTTAATTTTTTTTCTTTTTACCTTTCCCTCCCCCGCAACCAAGTAATCATCAAAAAGTATTTCTTTTTTTTTGTAAAACCTTTTTCTTGACTTTTTACAACAGTGATATTATACACTGTCTGTCTTTTTGTGACTAACTTCACTCAGCATAATGAGCTACGTTACGTGATGTTTCACAGATGCATCATTGTTCTTGAACATTGCGTACTATTCCGTTGTGTGTGTGTTACCTTAGTTTGTTGACCCATTCCTCCACTGATGAGAACTTAGGTTGTTTCTGTCTTTTTGCTGTCATAAATAGTGTGCAGCAAACATGGGTGTGCATATACCTGTTCGTGTCATGTCTCTTAGTTCTCTAGGATGTATACCTAGTAGTGAGATTGCTGGATCATTTGGTATTTCTATTTCCAGCTTTTCAAGGAAGCAACATACCATTTTCCATAGTGATTGCACCATTTTACAGTCCTACCAACAGTGTATGAAGGTTCCAGTCTCTCCATACCCTCACCAGCATTTCTTATTTTCTGTTGTTTTGAACTTTGCTGTTAATGCTGATTAAGCACCCCCAGTGCTGGATCTGCTTGTGAAAACATCTCACTGGGTATTCATTCCATCAGTTTTTGGAGCGTTGTTTTTCACCAGTTTCTTCAGTACAGCTCAGACTTCTACTTTCACACCATTGGTTCTTGATTATGTGCTCTCTCCTGAGGTGTTTGAACATTGACCAGTTCTTTCTGGTACAAAACTTACTGCCGTCTAGTTGGTTCCAACTCATAGCAACCCTGAGTCAGTTCTGACTCAAAGCAATCCCTCCTTGGGTTTCCGAGGTGGTATCTCTATGGAAGTGGATTGCCTAGTCTTCCTTCCAAGGAGTGGCTCATGGGTTTGAACTGCCAGCTTTCTGGTTAGCAGTCAAATGCCTTAGACACTATGCCACCAGAGCTCCCTTTTGCCAATAGAACCCTTCAATATTGCAATTTGAGGCTTGAATTTTTTTTCTTACGTTCTTTTAGATTGAAATATGTCAGCTGTGTTTTTTCCCATTTGTTTTTCTAACTCCAGGTCTTTGCACAGTTCATTATAATACTTTACATTGTCCTCTCGAGCTGCCCTTTGAAATCTTCTGTTCAGTTCTTTTATTTCATCATTTCTTCCATTCACTTTAGCTACTCTCTCTTAAGAAGTAAGTTTTAGAATCTCTTCTGATATTCATTTTGGTCTTTTCTTCCTTTCCTGTCTTTTTGGTGACCATTTGCTTTCTTCACGTATGATGTTCTTGATGTCATCCCACGATGCATCTGGTTTTCAGTCATTGTTGTACAGTGCATCAAATCTGGTCTTCAGATGTGATGTACTCAAGGTCATATTTTGGCTCTTGTGGACTTGTTTTAATTGCCTTTGACTTCAACTTGAACTTGCATATGAGCAATAGATGGTCTGTTCCACAGTCAGTTCTTGGCCTTTTTTTGACTGATGATATTGACCTTCTCCATTGCCTCTTTCCAGAGATGTAGTTGATTTGATTACTGTGAATTCCTTCTGGCGAAGTCTACATTTATAGTTGCTGTTTATGTTGTTGAGAAAAAAGGTATTTGCAATGAATAAGTTATTGGTCTTGCAAAATTATATCATGAGATCTCCAGCGTAATTTCCATTACTAAGGTCATATATTCCAACAACCAAAGCTGCTTCTTTGTTTCCAATTTTTGCAGTCCAATCACCAGTAATTATCAATACATTTTGATTACATGTTTTGTCAACTTAAAACTGCAGAAGTTGGTAAAAAATCTTTAATTTTTAACCAAGAAATTTGGAAGACAGCTACCTGACCAATGGACTGGAAGAGATCGATACTTGTGCCCATTCCAAAGAAAAGTGATCCAACAGAATCTGGAAATTATCAAACAATATCATTAATATCATATGCAAGTAAAATTTTACTGAAGATAACTAAAAAATGATTGTGCTTATGAGGAACCTGTACATAGACCAAGAGGCTGTCATTCAAATAGGACAAGGGAATACTACATGGTTTAAAATGAGGAAGAGTCTGAGTCAGGGTTATATCCTTTCACCATACTTACTCAGTCTATATGCTGAGCAAATAATCTGAGAAGCTGGACTGTATGAATGAGAATGTGGCATCAGGATTGGAGGAAAACTCGTTACCAACTTGTGATATGCAGATGACACACTCTTGCTTTCTGAAAGTGAAGATGACTCAAAGCACTTACTGATGAAAATCAAAGAGTACAGTCTTCAGTATGGGTTACACCTCAATCTAAAGAAAACCAAAATCCTCACAACTGGACCAGTAAGCAGCATCATGATAAATGGAGAGAAGACTGAAGTTGTCAGGGATTTCATTTTACTTTGATCTACAATCAACACTCATGGAAGTAGCAGTCAGAAAAATCAAATGTCATATTGCATTGGGCAAATCTGCTGCAAAAGACCTCTTGAAAGTGATAAAAGATATCACTTAGAGGACTAAGGTGCACCTAACCCAAGCCGTGGTATTTTCAGTTACCTCGTATGTATGTTAAAGCTAGACAATAAATAAGGAAGACTGAAGAATAATTGATTCCTGTGAATTGTGGTGTTGGCAAAGAATACTGAAAGTACTGTGGATGCCGGAAAAATGAACAAATCTGCCCAGGGTTTGTCCTGGAAAGAATGGCTATACTTTGTCTTACCTACTTTGGTCATGTTGTCAGAGGAAGCTATTCCCTGGATAAGGATATCACACTTGGCAAAGTATAGGGTCAGCGAAAAAAGGGAAGACCCTCAGTGAGATGGATTGACATAGTGGCTGCAATGATGGGCTCAAGCACAGCAAGGATTGTGAGGCTGGTGCAGGGCCAGCCAGTGTTTCGTTCTGTTGTCCACGGGGTCACATCAGTCAGAGTCAACTCAGTGACATCTGACAAGAGCAACAAAATAGAGGGTCAGTGGAAAAGGGGAGGACCCTCAACGAGATGGACTGACACAGTGGCTGCAATGATGGGTACAAGCACAGCAAGGATTGTGAGATGATGTAGGACCAGCCAGTGTTTCGTTCTGTTGTCCACAGGGTCACATGAGTCAGAGCCATCTCAAAGGCACCTAATAACAACAAGAACATAAGTGCTGAAGTGAGATATCTCATTTTTATTTTGATTTACATCTGTCTAGTTAATGGCTCTCTAATTGATGACCCCCATTGGGTATCTGAGGCTGTAAATTTTTACGGAAGTAGGTCACCCCATCTTCCTTCCACAGAGCAGCTGGTGGGTTTGAACCACCCATCTTCCAATTAGCAGTCAAGTGCTTTACGCACTATGCCACCAGGGCTCCTTAATTAACGGCTAGTGATTTTGAGTGTTTCTTCCCGTGTTTGTTAGCTACCTGAATGTCTTCTTTGGTGAACAGTCTGTTCCTATTGTCTGCCCATTTTTCAATTAGATTATTTGTCTTTTTGTGGTTACCTAGTTGCTGTTTTCTATAAATTTTAGAGATTAGCCCCTTGTGTGATACATCTTGCCAAAAATTTTTCATAATCTGTGTGTTCTATTTTTCATCTTTTTGTGAAACCTTTTGATGTACATCCAAAAAAAAAAAAACCCAAACCAAACTCACTGCCGTGGAGTTGGATCTGACTTGTAGCAACCCCTCCTTGGGTTTCCAAAGCAGCATCACTACGGAAGTAGATTGCCCAACCTTAGATTGTTCAACCTGGTGGGTTTGAACCCCCAGCTTTCTGGTTAGCAGTAAAGTGCCTTAGGCACTACGCCGTATGTGTCTAATTTTAAGGAGTTCCCAGTTACCTGTTGTATTCTGGTGTTTGTGCATTTCTCATTATATTCTGTACTGTGTTTATGCCCTGAACTAGGACACCTAAGTTTGTCCCTATGTTTTCTTTGAAGGTTTTTATGGTTTTAGGTTTTATGTTCAGTCCTTTGATCCAAATGGAGTTTGTTTTTATATGTAGTGTGAGATACGGATCCTGTTTCATTTTCCTGCAAATGGATATCCAGTTTTGCCAGCACTGTTTAGTAATGAGACTATCTCTTCTGACCACCCTTCTTAAAACACAAAACACAAATTCCCCTACCCTGGCACCTCCCATCCCTGTTTCCCTGCTTTTATTTTTGTGTAGCAATCATCACCTTCCCACATACAAGTAAGAACTCATTTCCTTATGTCTCTCTCCTCCCACTGGAATGTAAGCTTCACAGGAATGGGAATTGTTTTGTTGTGTTTTGTTGAGCGCTATGTGTACAGTGCCTAGGGTTCAAATGTCTGTTGAATGAATGGAAAACCGTAAGAAGGTATATTCTTGGTTTGTAAATATGGACTTGGATTCAGAGAGATTAAGCAACTTGCTCAAAGTCTCACAATTGGTAAACAATATAGCTAGCATTTGGGGACTTGGTTCTTTCTGACCTCAGAGACCTGTGTTCTTACGTACTGTATTGGTTCCCCTTTCTACAGAGAAAATATTTTTCTCCAAGAATATACAAAATTAAAAGGGCAAGATATAGTGGAGAAGTAGCAGTTTTTCAGGGCTGAGGAATCAGAGGTTTGAGGCTAACCAAGTGGCTATATACTGTGGGGAGAGGGAGGGTGGTACAGGTGAGATAGTTCAAAAATCTGTGTGCAAACTTCCATCAAAGCTGTGACTGACATCTCAGCAGTGAATCCATGAGCTCTGAGTGGCGCAGACAGCATCGGCGACCAGAAAGGGGAGGGGGAGAGAGGCACAGATGAAGTAGTTCAAAAATCTGTATGTAAACTTCCATCAAACTTGGCTGACATCTCTGCAGTGAACCCACGAGCTCTGAGTGGCACGGACAGCATCGGCGACCAGAAAGGGCAAAGGGCTGAGCCAGGATTTCAGCAGCCCCCGCCTCAGAGAGGACAGGAGTTTGGGGTTAAATTATTTCCAAGGTGGGGGGCTTGGTAAACATCTTGAATTTTCCTTTAGAATCCTAGAAGGACCACACCGTAGGAATAAGAACCGCACCCCAGACTATGGCCTGCATCCTAAAATCACGGGAACTACCCTAAAGAAAGCTGAAAGAGAGCCACTGTAACACAACCTAAAAACCAAGCCTTCACAGAATCAAGGTGATTTAACAGAAATTGAGCTTTCTGCAAGAATAAAGCGTAAAGTTTGAGAGGAAGATAACAACATCCAGAGCTTCTGCAGTGTGTCATTGACAGTGTCCAGAATACAATTTAAAAATTATTAGACACACACAGAATCAGGAGAAAAAAATAGTTAATAAAACCAAACCCGCAGATCATCTAGGTTGTGATTAAGCAGATGAGGATTTAAAGGTAGCTATTATAAATATGTTAAAGAGTACATGAAAAGGTGGATATAGGTAAATAGAGAGAGAATTATGGTTGTGGTATGGAAACTTTAGAAAGAACCAAGTGAACCTCTAGAACTAAAAAACAATATCTGAAATTAACTGGGTTGTAAACAGGAAACAGGAAACTTGAAGATAAGTCAGTGGAAGTCATGCAAGCTGAAGCACAGAAAGAAAATGAAGAACAGGGAAAATTAACAGAACCTTAAGGATCTACGGGACAGTAACACACTTGTACACATACGTGTAATTGAAATCCTAGAAGAAGGGGAAAAAGAGAATAGGGCAAAATGTTTTAGAAGAAATGCTAGCCCAAAAAAAATTTCATAAAAAATAATTTAAAAAAAAAAGTGTTTTAAAACATAGAAGTTTAGTGACCTCTAAGCTAACCAGACGGCTGGCGGTTCAAACCCACCAGCCACTCCTCGGAAGGAAGGTTGGGCAATCCTACTTCTGTAGTGATACTGCCTTGGAAACCCAAGGAGGGGTCTCTATGAGTCAGGTTTGACTTGACGGCACATAACAGCAACAACAACAACAACAAGCAGAATAAATACAGAGAGACCCATACCTAGACACACTATGGTCAAGCTGTTACTGTTTCTGTAGCAGAAATACCACAAGTGGATGGCTTTAATAAACGGAAATTTGTTTTCCCAGTTTAGGAGGCTAGAAGTCTGAATTCAGGGAACCAGCTCTAGGGCAGGGCTTTCTCTGTCAGCTGTGAGGTGAAGTCCTTGTCTCCTTGTCTGTGGGCCCACTTATTCCTTAGTGACCTCCAGGGTGGCATCCCTTTTCTCCCAGGTCTAGGAGGTACTCAGTGTAAGGACACTGGGTCCAAAACATGCTCTCTGCTCCCAGCTCTTCTTTCTTGATTGTACTGAGGTCCCTCTGATCTTTGCTTGCTTGTTTAATCTCTTTTATATCTCAGAAGGGATTGGCTCAAGATACAGCCTAATCCTATAGGTTGTCTCCTGCTCACTCACAGCTATCTATAATCCTGCCTCATTAACATCGTGTTGTTGTATGTGCCGTTGAGTCAGGCCTGACTCATAGCGACCCCTCCTTGGGTTTCCAAGGCGGTATCACTACAGAAGTAGATTGCCCAACCTTTCTTCTGAGGAGCGGCTGGTGGGTTTGAACCATCAACCTTTGGATTAGCAGTCAAGTGCATTAGGCACTATGCTACCAGAGCTCCTCATTAACATCATAGGTAGGAAAATTTACAACACTTAGGATAATACATCCGATCACTAATTGGAAGATAATTACAAAATGCTGAGAATCATGGCCTAGACAAGTTGACGTGTATTTTGGGGGGACACAATTCAATTCATAGCACTGCTGAAAACTAATGATAAAAGAAGAAGATCTAAAAAACAAGCTAAAAACACATTCCATAAGGAGAACAGGGATACAAATGAAGGTTTGACTTCTTATAAAAACAATGAAGGCCAGAGTTACTTCAGAGTCATATCTTTAAAGTTCTGAAAGAAAAACAAATAACTCAGTCGACAATTCTGTAATGAGCAAAAATATCTTTCAGAAATGAAGGTGAAATAGAACACGTTCAGTGAAATTAAAGCTGAAAGAATTTATTGGCAATAGCTAGATACTTCAAGAAATATAAAGGCAGTCATTCAGGCTGAAGGGAAGTAATGCTATTTGGAGAAAGAATGGAGAGTGGTGGAAATGGTAAGTGTGCTGATAAATAATGTTTCAGTGGAGTTCCGCTGTTGCTTAGGGTGGAGGAAGCCACCTAAGAGATCATTGCTCTTTCCCTTAACATCAAGAAGAAGGTGGATAATCTACCAAATTGGATTTTCCAAATTCACTGGCAGTCACATGGCACCAGATGAACTGAATGCCAACAATAACAAGTCCTTCAGAAGAGATCGAACCTACGAGCTGCTTCCCATGCAGTGAAACAAAGGAGGAAGAGCTGGCAGCCATAAAAATGTGTCAGCCAAAAACAACTGAAGTCTTGTTGACTGTTTAAAGGACTAATATGTGCAAGCATGATAACTTAGAAACAGAAGCGTCATCACCCACTTATCTGCTCTCTACCATAGGACTCCCCCAAGTGCTCATGAGAAATACTAAAAAAATAGTCTATTCCTATTCTTTCCGCTTTCTCATGTTCTCTTCCCTTCTTGCCTCTAAAATTCATATGCAAATACAAAGAACCTAGAATAGCCCATCCACTCAGAAATGAAGAACAAATGTGGAGGATTTAACATTCTAATTTCAAACTTACTATAAAGCCACAGTAATCATGATAATATGATATGAGAGATCAGTGGGATAGAAATAAACTCATATAGATATAGTCAGTTAGTTTTCAAAAAGTATGCCAAGACCATTCAGTAGGGGAAATTATAGTCTTTTCAAAAATGGGACTGGGACAAATGGGTGTTCACATGCAGAAGAATGAAGTTGGGCCCCTGCTTCACCCCATGTGTAAAACAGTAACTCAAAATGGATCAAAGACCCAAATAGAAGAACTAATACTATAGAACTTTTAGAGGAAAACATAGGGGTAAATCTTTGCGACCTTGAATTTGGCAATGGTTTCTTAGATATGATGCCAAAAGCACAAGTAACAACAGAAAAAAATGGATAAATTTGGATTTTTATTTAAGATGATGAAAATGTTATAAAATTGATGGTGATAATGGTTGCACAACTCAGTGAATATATTAAAAACTTTGAATTGTGTACTTTAAATGGGTAAATTTCATGGTATATGAATGATAACTCGAAAAATAAAAATGCACAAAAAAACCTTTTTAATAGATCCTTCTAAAAAATAATAGTATAGTGTATAGTGAGCCCATGAAAACAGGCTCAATATCATTAATAATCAGAAAACTACAAATTAAAACCATAATGAGTTGCCACCATAAACCCATCAAAATAGCTAAAATTATAAAGTGGAAAGTAACAAATGCTTACCTTATACGAATGTCCCTCTCATATCCCTACCATAGTACTTTCTTGATAATGACATTCCAGGTACCCAAGTTCCTGTAGTTGAAGTTCTTTGGCAACCTCGGCATCTATGTTTACCATTGATATAACCTGGACTGCTGGGTAGAGTTGGTGGTTACCTTGTTAAATATCCAATCATGTACCTACAAATAAAACATTTCTTTTTGACTATCAAGTCATCTCAACCTTGGACTTTCAGGTCAGTCTATTGCAAAATTAAGAAGTAGGTTATCTGGTATTATATTAGGTTTGTCATCTTGTAGTTACTTTTTCTCAGACTCTCCAGGAAATAGAAAATAAACCCTTTGTATGTTCCAGGCGGGAACTCTGGTGGCATAGTGCCTAAGGCACTTGACTGCTAACCAGAAGGTTGGCAGTTCAAACCCACCAGCCACTCCTCAGAAGGCAGATTGGCGATCTACTTCCCTAGTGATCCTGCCTTGGAAACCCCAGGAGGGGCCACTATGAGTCAGAGACGACTTGAAGGCCCATAACAACAACATGTTACAGGCTACAACAATTCATGAGTACTTATTACTCCCATTTTATAAAGAACTGAAGCTCAGAGAGACTTCAGTGAAGCAGGGTCCGGTGCTGGTCTATCAGTGGGGGACCCAGGTTCTGCGGAGACCTGAGTACATTGGATTTTTTTACAGTGGTCTTGCCTGTGGAGTTTGAGAGTGACTTTTCAGAGACCCTGTTTAGTATTTAGGGAGCTTTGGTGGCATAGTGGATATGGCATTTAGCTGCTAACCAGAAGGTTAGTAGTTCAAACTCACCAACCGCTCTGCAGAATGAAGGTGGAGTGATCTACTTCTATAAGGATTTACAGTCTCAGAAACCCAGTGGGGGTTGCTATGAGTCAGAATCAACTTGATGGCCATGAGTTTGGTTTGGGTTTTTTGGTGGTGTAAGGGGTAAGACATCTGGCTGCTAACCAGAAGGTCAGAGATTCAAACCCACCAGCTGCTCTGTGGAAGAAAGATGTGGCATTCTGCTTCTGTAAAGATTTACAGCCTTAGAAACCCAATGGGCGTTGCTATGAGTCTGAATTGACTTAATGGCAATGAGGTTTTTTTTTAATTTAATGTTTATTCCAATATAAAGAATTTCTATTCATATGGGATTTACTTACTAATAAACCCCATAAGCATCTATTGAATGCTGACTGTATGCAGGTACTATGTTAGATTGTTGTTGTTTACCATCAAGTTGGACCTGAGTCACAGCGACCCCTCCTTGGGTTTCCGAGGTGATATCACTATGGAACTAGATTGCCCAGCCTTCCTTCTCAGGAGTGGCTGGTGGGTTTGAGCCGCAGCCTTTTAGTTAGCAGTCAAGTGCCTTAGGCACTACGCTACCAGAGCTCCCACTATGTTAGATATGCAGAGATAATAAATATGTTCAGTCTGACTTCACAAACCCAGGTCTAGCCAAGAAAGCAAGGAAGCAGAAGAAAAGCATTTCATTACAGCAGAATAATTGCTGTGGTAGAAGTCTTCCATGAGTACAGTGGCGACATGAGAGGAGGTGGTCAGTTCTTCTGGAGTGGTCACAGAGGAGAGGATCATGGAGTCGGACGTTAAGGATGTCGGAGTTTGCCAGTTGGCCTGTGGGTGCCTGTTTCTGTATCATGACTGACTATGCACACCATTTATGCAGAACACCAGTAGTAGGCTTAAGTAAATAACTACTTAAAAGTAGAAAAATAATTCATTGTTAGTTTGCAGGAATGCTGTGTTCCTTTACACCTTTTTAATAATTAGTTTTGTGTTCAGATATAATTAAACCCTTTTGGTAAAATGCAGAAGCTTTAGAAGGGAACTGCTTCTGGCTGGCATGTCCCTGTAAACTACAGTGCGAAACAACCAGCTCTTTGCACGCTTGTATTATGTTGCATCTGCTTTTTGGAATTAAACTTGGATGGGCAGGGTAAAAGTAAAATTTGTGAGTTTATGAAGATTTTGCTTTGTTCTTTTGTCAAATTGTGGTGGAGTTGACAAGGGACTAAACATGGGATACACGCTTTTCAAATTTGTGAGGAGAAAAGCTTTAAACTACATGTGTGACTGACCGCTCTAACAATGTGTTTATCACACACAGAAAGGTTTGTGTGGTGATGTAGCAAGGATTCATTTCTGATGAAGATTTTTAGGATTTTTTTAGCAGTACTTATTTGGCAAAGAGTGCATGGCATGCTTTTGAGCAATCTAATAGTAATCTGTGTAGCTGTTGCCTGAAATGATGCACGTTCAGTTACTTGTTTGTCAGCACATGTTTTATTAGAACCAGTTGTCAGCATACTTGTGTTCTTTTGTTTGTTTGTTTATATTATCCAGGTCCCTTATTTATTTCTTTTGTGTCGTATTTGATCATTTCCTTTGGGATAAATAGGACAAACGGGGAGGGAACAGGAACCATCCGGTTTCAGGTGCTGCGTGTCTGGCCCCTTGTCGTCACTGAGCTCTGTCTGGAGCAATAAGGAGACTGGCTGCTGCCTTGTGTACATTTTCGGTCGTGCACATAGACACTGCTGGAAGAGAGAAGGACTACCAGAGCCTTAATCACAGTGACTGGCAGCTGTCACAGTGGAAAGGCTGGGGTTTTGCTTGTGTTTTATTGTTTGTTTTTGGTTATTGTAATGGCTAACATTTGGGTGCTACATATTTATCGTGCAGTGATGGTCGAAGTTCTGATTTGCTATATTTGGGAAAATGTGTTTAAACATAGATTTTATGTAATAATGTGAATGACAGTACCTGTTATGCAAATTCATTTTGTTGTGGTTTAGTGTGATCTTTATCTTATGAAACTATGAATCCAGTAAAACCGTCTATGTTGGAACTATGTTCTACATACTAAGAATTGTACCCCCCAAAAAAAGAAAAAAAAGAAGCACGTTAATATCAGTGCTATCTGGTTGATCCAGTGTGATTGAAAGGAAGTACTTCCTTTAGTTTATGAATGTAAGTCAAAGAAAGAAAACATATATTTCATTTTTAGATTATATAAATGGTGGCGAACTTTTCACTCACCTTTCTCAAAGAGAGCGTTTCACAGAGCACGAGGTGCGCATCTATGTGGGAGAGATCACCCTCGCCCTCGAACATCTCCACAAGGTAAGCGGCTTCACCTCTGGGATCCCTTGCAAGAAAACTGTCAACTCAAGTCATGTTGCACAAAACAGAGCTGATTTTCCACACGTCACCGGCTTGGTGGAGAGAGTAGAAGCCCAGCTTTCTGAGTTCCGGTTTCCCTTTGTTGTAAATCTACTTTCCTACTTTTGTGTGGTTCCTGTGCTTCAGGAGCTGTCTGTAAACAGTTGATGAGACGTTCTCAGCTCAGGTGTTACAGAATACCCACTGCCCTCACTCCGAGAGTAGCCTTTAAGGTGAAACCACCAGTCCTGGTAGGTATTTTCTTTATGGCGAGTTACTCCATTGCAGAATCTGCCTGTACATCTCCAGGGTGTGTCACCTTATTAGGGTAAGGAATAGAAGTAAATTACTTGAAAGAGACACTCAGCCCCGCTCCCCAGCAGTACTACTCCGCCACTCGGGTTTCCTTCCCTCTCCTGTCCCCTTCTCCTCCCTTGCTCCCATGTAGCGTGAACCAGCTCCTAAAAACTTCAAGGAGACACATGCCCATGACACTGTTTGGGACTCTGTAAAATCATTTTAAACTTTATATATATATATATATATATATATATATATACACATACATACACACACACACACACACACACATACATACATATATATATATATATATATTATTGCAGATACTGTTAATCCTGATCTGAGAAATTTTGACCTTTTATATATATCTATATAGAAAGGGTATTTTAGGAGTTCTGGTAGCGTAGTGCCTAAGGCATTTGACTGCTAACCAGAAGGCTGGTGGTTCAGACCCACCAGCCACTCTCAGAAGGAAGATGGGGCAATCTACTTCTGTAGTGATACTGCCTCGGAAACCCAAGGAGGGGTCGCTGTGAGTCTGATCCGACTCGATGGCAGTGAGTTTGGTTTTTGGGTTAATCATTCCTGAAGAAGCAGACGGTCATGATGGAGCCTGGGCTCATGCCACAGGGGTACGAGGCAGTCAGGAGACAGGGTGACTCCAGTCACTGCATCAGGACAAGATGTGTGCATGCAGAAGCCCTCTTCTACTTTGCACTGTCCTTAGGTGCTGCCGCTGGATTACAGCTGACGGGATGGAAGTGCTGGTTGTGGGGCATGACAAAGAAAGGAGGAAGAGGCCAGACCGCAGGATGACATTGTTAAAGCTGCAGGGAGATTAGGAGAGCACCATGAAGGCGATGGGCGGGCCTGCTGTGAGCAGAGGTGGTGTGGAGATTTAAGGGAAGGGTGCAGATCAGGAAGAGGGGAGATAGCCCCGAGCAGAAGGTGCGGGGAGCAGGAACCTGAAGAGGGAACCAAAAGAGGTGTAAGAACACAAGGGAGAGAGAGAAGGTGGGGTGGGTGGAGGGTCCAGTTCCGAGAGAAGAGGGAGGCGGGAGGAGGCGGGAGGGAGCCCAGCTGAAGGTGGGCGCGCTTGCCCAGCCTGCTCGCACTGCTCATTGGTTGCTGGCTTTAATAGAGCCCCGTGGTTATTTTTGCAGAGTGTGAATTTCTTTATACATGAAACAAATTAGACCCAGTAACAGGCTAAAAAGGCCACTGAGTTTCTATTCTAAGAAGAATTAGATGTTAACTTTTTATAATATAAAAGTGATAGTGAGACCACCATAAACACCAGAGTGAAAACAGGCGACATCCAAAGCCCCAAAGAGTAAGCTAGCAACTGCAATTCTCAATTCGTGCGGAAGCTTTAACTCTGTTTATTAAAATAAAATCTAAGAGCATTCACTCTGATTAAAACAGGCTAATTAGGAATGCAGCAATGGAAAGCAGCGTCAGTGCTGGATGGAAGGTTATTGATAGAGAATACAGGCATACCTCGTTGTATTAAGCTTCACAGACCCTGCAGTTTTCATAAATCGGAGTTTCTGTGACTCACTTTATTGTGACGTTTGCTCTATCGTGGTAGCCGGGAACTGAACCCACAGTATCTCTGGGGTTTGCCTGTGTACGTAATACAGCCAATCAGATGTAAGGTGAGTTTCTCTTCATCTGCTATAAAATGGTAGATACACATAAGTGAGACATAAAGCCACACTGGTAATCCTGATACAGCTACTCACACTGGGGTTCACAGGAAGGCACTCAAGTGGAGTTGAGTTGGAAGCAGACAGTAAAATGATTTGTTCTTAGAATCTTTTCCAAATAAGTTGTTCAAAAAAAAGAGAGAGGAAAGTATCACGAGATGCATCTAATGCTCCTGGTCAATTGTCTGTTCCATATGACTCTAGAAGTTTTCCTGCTTATCTTTCTTGTAAAACTCTGAAACTCTTGAAGGAAAAATACCTAGTTTTCCTTTGTGTGATTTTTATTTCAGTTTTAACAGATTGAGAAATTACTTTTTCATATACTTAAGGTTGAGGGAAATAGTTTCTCTGAGTTGAGAAACATTTAGTTTAGGCTGACATAGTTAAAAACATGCAACACAGAGTTCACATGTGTCAAATGCCTCTTATGTAACTGAAGTAATAATTGACACATTTTGCTGTAAAAGTTACATGCAAAACAGTATTACCTAATGGACTTACCTGGCTTTAGAGCTAAAGATCAGCTAAAATTAACCCATGGTCTTCAACCTTTATGTTTAGGAGCAGCCTTTATGAATTATCTCCTTAACATATGATGCTATCTAGGTACTAGATAAATGCATAAGAAGGGGAAAGGCAGAGTTAAGGTCTGGTTGTATCAAGGCAAATAGGAAATACCTAGACCATTTCAGCCATTTATAAGTAAGTACAGTGATGGCACAGTGGTTAAGCACTTGATGCTAACTGAAAGGTCAGCAGTTCAAAGCCATCAGCCACTCTGAGAGAAAGATGTCTGCATCTGTAAAGATTACAACCATGGAGATCCTATGGGGCTATTCTAGTCTGCCTCTATGTGTTGGAATTGACTCTACAGCAATGGGTGTGATCTGGTCTAGACAGTGAAGATAGAGGTGCTGAAGGATGAAAAACAAGGAATTGGCCAGTGTGGGATCTGGTTAGTGAGAAAAGCCCTCGGAAGCCATCAGGAAGTGATGGGCTTGAATGGGCTAAGAAGTAGCTGAAGATCATCTGGAGTGAGGGTGAACTTACCTTCAGAGAAAGAGACAGGAAGAAGTAAGTCGTCAGGTGGGAGGCCCTAAAGAAGCTGACCCAACAGGGGCAGACCCTCATTATGCAGAGAGTGAGGCCATGGTTGGAGGGACCTGGTTAGAGAGACATGGTTAGAGAGGTCAAGGGGAGCCAGCAGATGCGTCTAGACAGAGGGATGTGCTGGGTCCTGGCCACTGACTAAAGACTTCCCAGAACAGGAGGATGCTGCTTTTTAAATTTTTTTAAGGTACATACGAAAGACTGTCCTAATTTATTTTTTGGAAATTATTTTAAAATGCATACTTGTTTGTTTTTACAGTTGGGGATTATATACCGTGACATTAAGCTTGAGAATATTCTGCTTGATTCTAATGGCCATGTGGTGCTGACCGATTTTGGTCTGAGTAAGGAGTTTGTGGCTGATGAAGTGAGTATTACATTTTAATCTGAAGCTAGTAATAACTTGAAGTTCATAATAACAGCATGTAAACCATGATGAAAGATTAACTGTAGAACAAGCATTTGATGGGATAGTCCTGTGTGGACTGTGAATTTCCACTCAGATTTGCCCAGAGGAGCATTTCAGCGTGGACGACTGTAAATGTTTTTAACTTTAAAGTTACCATGGAAACAGCCTGTTAGAACTGCAGTGTATCTTTGATGTATATGTCAGAATTCCCTAGTTTAAAAAATACACCTACGTTTACCTGTTCCCGTAAAGTACATACAGTATAATTGAAAACTTTAAATTGCCCTTTCGGAAAGTTATGGTTGAGATGATTATGGCCAATAGAATCATGTAACCAAGCACATACAGTGAACCTGGTAATTACAAAGTAGGAATGGCCTAAGTCTTTAATAATCTTGCTGCTGTCTGCTCAAACTGAGCTAAAATTTTAACTAGTGTGTACATTTTAAGTATGGTGGGCTTACATCTCCCATATTAATCAGATTATGAAAATAATACAAATGCATTTAAGGGCATCTAAAATGGAATGTCTTTTAGTTATAATTAAATATTTATGAAGCAGTTGTAATAAAATTTTTATTTTTATACTGCTATTTCTTCACGATAAATGAGTACATTTGAATGTGTTCTTTCTGTTCTGGAAATGTATTGGTATAGAATACACAGTCACAGTAAAATGTTTGTAGTCAAGGACTTTGTTGTTATAAAACATCTCATCCTGAGTTACAAGTTAGGTGTGTCTATTTCTGATTGTTTGCTTTTTGTAATACCGCCAATGCAATTCTCTTTCAGTTGGCTAAGTGCTAAAATTATAAAAAGTAAAGATTTCAAAATGTTGTCATATCTCTCTTCAGTCACTTTATTTATTCAATAAATATTTATTAACCACCTCTATTATTAGGTAAGGAGCTCTGGTGGTTTAGTGCATAAGCCATTTGACTGCTAACCAGAAGGTTAGCGGTTCAAACCCACCAGCCACTCCATGGAAGGAAGACTGGGCAATCTACTTCCATAAAGATTTACCACCTTGGAAACCCAAAGGGGTTCACTATGAGTCAGAATAAACCTGATGGCAGTGAGTTTGAGTTTGTTTTCTGTTACTAGTTAGGAGCCTTGGTGGCACAGTGGTTAAATGCTCCGCTGCTAACTGAAAGGTTAGCGATTCAAATCCAATAGCCGTTTTGCAGGAGAAAGATGCTTTCTGTCTGCTTCTGTAAAGATTTACAGCCTTGGAAACCCTGTGGAACAGTTTTACCCTGCCCTATAGGGTCACTATGAGTTGGAACTTACTCAGTAGCTGTGAGTTATTATGCTAGGTACTGCACAATACCTGTTAGCAAGCTTCCCTACCTATGCTTTTACGTCTTAAAAATAGTCTCATCTTAAACAAATGTAGTGTATACGTGCAGTGGAATATTACTCAGCCATAAAGAGAAATGAAGTCCTGATACATGCTGAAACATGGTTGAATTTTAATAACATAAAGCAAGTTAGTCATAAAAGGAGAAATATTGTATGACCCCAGTTATATGGAATAGGCAAATGATAGAGACCAGAGTTTGTGGTGGTTACTTGGGATAGGAGAGGATCGTCAACAGATCTTTGCTCAGGGGCACTGAGCTTCTGGTAATGGTGGTAGAATGTTTAGAGGTGGGTAGTGGTAACCATTACACAGCGTGATGAATATAATCAAGCTCCGAATTGTACATGGAAAAAATGTTGAACTGGCAGATATATGTTGTTGTTGTTGTTAAGTGCCGTCGAGTCGTTTCCGACCCATTGCGACCCCATGCACAGCAGAACCGATCCCGCGCCAGCCCCACAATCCCTGCTATACTTGAGCCCATCATCGCAGCCAC